>NC_050070.1:75697111-76003054 GCF_009764565.3 Dermochelys coriacea | reverse complement strand
TAGAGTTCGGAGTGGGGAAGGAAATTTGACACCCCTAATCATTTTAGTTGCCCTTTTCTGAACCTTTTCCAATGCCAGTATATCTTTTTTGAGATGAGGAGACCACATCTGTACGCAGTATTCAAGATGTGGGCATACCATGGATTTATATAAGGGCAATAAGATATTCTTTTTCTTATTCTCTATCCCTTTTTAAATGATTCCTAACATCCCGTTTGCTTTTTTGACTGCTGCTGCACACTGCATGGACGTCTTCAGAGAACTATCCATGATGACTCCAAGATCTTTCTCCTGATTAGTTGTAGCTAAATTAGCCCCCATCATATTGTATGTATAGTTGGGGTTATTTTTTCCAATGTGCATTACTTTACATTTATCAGTGTGAAGTCTCTTCTCCCATGACTGAAATGGATTGTAATGCAGAATGAGTAGAAGCCCTCAGTGAAGTCTGAGACAATGTGCTGCTGGTGGTACCTGTACAGCAGGGTGGCTTTCAGCGTTCAGACCTTTTGGAGAACAGTACAGAATGTACAAAAAGAGGCTGTCTCTGTTTCTTTGTGCACCACATCAGACCTCACATAGATCAAGGCTTCTTTCTTCTGTCTCACAGTCAGCATGGGAATGAGGAATGAATGGGATGGATGGTTTATAGTAAAGTAGAAGATAGGCCTGAACAAAACCACATCTGAATTGTGTAGAGCAGCTACTATTGTTAGGTAAGGGCGTGAGGTGTGGCTACAGGAGGGGATCATCCACCATCTTGAAAGGTAGTGCTAGAGACTAAGGGAAGAACAGTGAACTGCAGCTTGCTTCAGACAGCAGGCTCCACTTACTGTGTTCTACCATGTATAAATAATGGTTGGAAGAACAACACAAGAACGCATAATTTAATGCTGGGAATAGGATCTGAAAGTGGACCCAGATCAGAATTTCACATTTAACTCCTGCCTAAGAGGATGGCTGATACGGTGGGTAGGGTGCTAACCTAGAATGTAGGAGACCCAGGTTCAATTTCTTTGCTCTAGCGCAGATTTCCTGAGTAGCCTTAGGCAAGTCACTTAGCCTCTCTGTGCCTCATTTCCCCATCTGTAAAATGGGAATAATAGTACTTCCCTACCTTACAGAGATGATGTATCAATTTAGATGGAATATGTAGACTAAAATGTTAACTAGGGCTATCAATTAATTACAGGTAACTCAAGCGATTAACACAAAACAAGTTAACTAGATTTAAAAAATAGTTGCAATAAATCAGTTTTAATCACACCATTAAACAATAATAGAAAACCAATTTACATTTATTATAAATATTTTTGGATGTTTTTCTACATTTTAAAATACATTAATTTCAGTAACAACACAGAATACAAAATGTACAGTGTTCACTTCATATTACTATTTTGGATTACAAATATTTGCACTGTAAAAAGATAAACAAAAGAAACAGTATTTTTCAATTCACCTCATACAAGTACTGTAATGTAATCTCTTTAGTGGAAAATACAACTTACAAATGTAGAATTATTATTATTCTTTTTTACATAACTGCATTAAAAAACTAAACAATGTGAAACTTTAGAGCCTACTGGTCAACTCAGTCTTAGTTCTTGTTTAGCCAATTGCTAAGGCAAACAAGTTTGTTTACATTTACAGGAGATAATGCTGCCAACTTCTTATTTACAATGTCACCTGAAAGTGAGAACAGGCGTTTAAATGACACTGTTGTAGCTGGTGTATTTACATCCCAGAACATTCATGCACCCCTTCATGCTTTGACCACCATTCCAGAGGACGTGCTTCCATGCTGAATTTAAATTGGTATTCTATTGTCGTTTAATAGTGTGATTAAAACTGCTATTAATGATGACTATTTTTTAATTTTGCAATTAATTGCAATTATTTTGTTAATAGTTTGACAGCCTAATGTTAACATAACCCAGTAACTGTCCAGCATTAAAGAGAATTAAATAAGGTGTGAGTTTTGGGGTACATGGCTAGGACCATAACAAATGCACCATTAAAAGTCCTTTTAATATTTTATTAAAGAGACAGAAAAGGAGGAAAACCAGTTAAAGAATTTGAAATGTAAGGTATTAAATCAGGCTTTCATTTTAACATTTCTTGTTCCCTTTCCCATTAGCTGAAGAGAATTTTTTAAAAGGATCCCTCCTCCTCTCTCTCCCACCCCATTGTTTGACAGTCACTTAGATGGTATCAAAGATAACTGTTTTTTTGGGGAAAAGAGAAGTTAGTTGAGGTGGGTTGGAGATGTCTTTGCTGCTGCTGTTGTTAAAGTCTGATCTTAGAAGGACAAGCCTGCATGTTTGACAGTCTCGTAGATGGTGTCAAAGATGGTAATAACTGTCATCCCAGGTGGCATTTAAGATTCAGTTGGTGCTGGTAGGGATGTTGATGTCATCTGGCCTGTTCTGGTCAGGACACATCACAGGATCAGAGTGATGAAGGCTCCACATATCGTGTTTTTAATAAGCATAATTTCAACACAGTCCTTCAGTCATAGCAATTTGGCCTTCTTGTTTAGACTAATTCAGTTATTCTGTCTCCCTTTCCTACTTTTTCCCATCAGTGTTTGTTATTGTAGGTTATTATAACATTTTATGAACTATACATTGACGTTCTCAAACGTCATTGTACCCCGACCCCCTTCTGCTAACAAAAATTACTACAGGACCCCGGAAGGGGGGACTGAAGCCTAAGCCCACCAAGCCCTGCCCCACTGGGGGGAGGGCAAAGCCAAAGCCCCATTGCCCCAGGCTGGGGGGGGCCAAAGCCGAAGCCCAAGGGCTTTAGCCCCAGACAACCCTAGCACCACTGTCCAGGGCCAAAGCCCTCGGGGTTGGACTTTGGCCCTGGGCCCCAGCAAGTCTAAATCAGCCCTGGCGACCCCATCAAAATGGGGTCATGGCCTACTTTGGGGTCCTGACCCACAGTTTGAGAACCGTTGAACTATAAAATATATTTTACAGTTGAGCTCACAATTCAGGTAAATGTGAAGGCCCAATTATCACAACAGAGGTGCTCAGATACAACAGCAATGGAGGCCATTTATGTACCATGGGTAAATATTTATAATGAGCTGAATGCCCCAGTTGCCCAGGATAGGATGCTGGAATGCTGTTAACTTGGGTACAACTTATAAGTGTGGAAATAACAATAGCAGGTATTAAAGATACAGGCAAGCCAACAGAAGCTGATAACCTAACATAGCTCATCATGTGCTGCCAGGTATACCTTTGTCTGAGAAGTTGTATGGAGCACTACCAGAGGATCCCGATCTAAGAAATTATGCGGTTTCTTTCCTGAGCTTCTATGCTCTATGGTTTTCCCTGATGACTAAGGCAGCATACCTCACTCTTTTTGTAAATTTATTATTACTTACATTGAAGTAGCATCTGGAGATCCCAGTCAGGATCTGGATCCATTGTGCTGGGTGCTGTATAAACACAGGAAGAGATAATCCCTGCCCTGAAGAGTTTACTCTAAGACAAGACACAACAAGTAGATGTGACTAACAGCGGGAATAGATTGGGGAAAGATGGTAACATGATAGAAACCCAAGATTAACTAGGGCAGTCCTGTCCGCAATTAGCAAATTTCTAAATATGCTTTTTTGTTTGTTTGTTTTTTTAAGGTAAAATAAACAAGAAATGTTAATCCCTAATCATCAGTAATCCCTACTGGCCATCTGCCTGGTCATTAACTTTGCTTATTTCCCTAGGCCAAGGCAAGGCAATCACATTGTGTTGATGCTTCAAGCAAATATCAGTAGCAAATGATCCTCTTAAGTAAGTGCCAGTGGCTGGAGGCAATGCTGAGGGCTAAAAATACAAGATGGACAAAACCCAAAACAACTGCTTACCCTCAATGCCACTTTGTTGCTCGGATGCCACTAGCATACTAATACAGAAGGGTCCATTTAGCCAGTAATTGTCTGACAGCAAAATAAAATATATGACCCCTTTTGATATAGGATATCTGTGTTTGATCATTGCATGCTGTCATTTCTTATAACTGGTAAAGGATAAAACATTTAACATATCATGAAAGTGTCAAAAGAACAGACCAAATTAATCTCTACTATAAGCCAATGGAGTTCTGCCAGGGATGTATTTAGCCAAATATGTCCGCAATACTTTTAAACTTTACATAGGGTCTTATCCAACTTTCATTGAAGTCAGTGTTAGTTGGTCTCTAAGGTGCACTTTTAAAGCAATTAAAGTGTGACAAAATGTGGTTGTTATGCCTGGATGTTAGTTTTGTCAAGCAGACGAGAAGTTTAGTTCATTATCAGCTTCTGATGTGAATCACCTGCTGTCATAAATATAAAGAGAAGGGTAAACACCTTTAAATCCCTCCTGGCCAGAGAAAAAACCCTTTCACCTGTAAAGGGTTAAGAAGCTAAGATAACCTCGCTGGCACCTGACCAAAATGACCAATGAGGAGACAAGATACTTTCAAAGCTGGACAAAGGGTCCTCTCTATCTGTGTGATGCTTTTGCCGGGACCAAAGCAGGAATGCAGGTCAGAACTCCTGTAAAGAGTTAGTAAGCAATCTAGTGAGATATGCGTTAGATTCTGTTTTATTTAAATGGCTGATAAAATAAGTTGTGCTGAATGGAATGTATATTCCTGTTTTTGTGTCTTTTTGTAACTTAAGGTTTTGCCTAGAGGGATTCTCTATGTTTTGAATCTGATTACCCTGGAAGGTATTTACCATCCTGATTTTACAGGGGTGATTCTTTTACTTTTTCTTTAATTAAAATTCTTCTTTTAAGAACCTGATTGCTTTTTTCATTGTTCTTAAGATCCAAAGGTTTGGGTCTGTGTTCACCTATGCAAATTGGTGAGGATTTTTATCAAGCCTATCAAGGAAAGGGGGTGTAGTGCTTGGGAGGATATTTTTGGGGGGAGACGTTTCCAAGTGGGCACTTCCCCTGTTCTTTGTGTAACACTTTGGTGGTGGCAGCTTTTAACCTAAGCTGGTAAGAATAAGCTTAGGGGGTCCTTCATGCAGATCCCCACATCTGTACCCTAAAGTTCAGAGTGGGGAAGGAACCTTGACACCTGCTCTTCAGTCTGATTGTCTTTCCATTATAAAAGGATTCTGAGGATTATACTGGTGCAGAACCAGGCCAGAGTGACAACCAGAAAGTTCCCGGAGGGATACAGATTTTGTTAGAATGTTTATCAGGAACCTTCTGATAAATTCATGAATGAATTTGCAATGGACCCTGGAATTTTGAGAGCTCTTCTGTAGTAAAAGACATGGATTTCTCTTATTCCAAATAAATCTGTTTGCTGACAAATCAAGTGCAAATGAAGATTCCCATCACTTCCCTCCTGCTTTTAACCTTCTATTGTTTAATTTTCTCCTATACTTAAGCAATAATTTCTGCTGGAGTAAGACTACCTTGTAGACAGAATGCTGCATATCTAGCTGGGAAATCCCTAAAGTTTTCATTTAGGTATTCAGACAGTTTAAATACATACCTGTAAAGTTCCTCTGGGCTATGTGGTGATGTGGTGGCTGAAAGCCAGCCCTGTCACCTGTGATCTCCCTTGCTTTTGTAACAGTCCTTTTGATTCTAAATGAAATAATTTCCTCGTCCTCCGGATTCTTTGATCTTGTTGTGTCAGATTCATATCTGATTCATTGTGTTGTCTGTCCTGTAGATTCCCCATTGTATTTTCTAATCTTCTGAACATTTGTATGACCTATCATATTTGTAACAGTGTATCTGATAATGCTGTTGCATTTTCTTTTTGCTTGTTTAATTCTATACTGTCCAACATGCTCCCACTCTCTCTTCTGGCTCTATGTTCTTTACCTCCTTCTATCTTTAAACCATATGGATGTTTAAGGCCAGATATACCTGGTTTGAACCCCACCATTTGAGTAGTTCTGCAGGGGCTAATTTAAAAGCAATCTTTAAAAATGATCATTTATTTTATTAACTGTTGTTTGTTAATCTCAGTCCTGCTCCTGTTACCGTTAATGGGGTTCTTGCCACTGTTTTCAAGATAGGAGAACAGAGGCCTCAGAGAAGTTTGTCAAACCATAACATTTGTTCAGATCATGGGTGGGATTGTGAGTGGGATCCATCAAAGGGACTTAGGTATTTGTGATACTGTGCCACAATGCCTAACCTTTAAGTGCCTAGAAAATCACAAAAACAGTACTGCAAGTCCCAAAGCCTGGGTTAGATGCCCAGGCACCTATACAATGACCGGGGGAAGACGGGTGCCTTAGAATGTGATCCACAAAAGCCAGCCTGCTTGCCTAAGGTAGCCAGTGGGAAGTGCAGATGACAAGGGTATGTGCTAAGCCCTGCCCTCTCTTGGAGGTAGGCACCTGAGTCTGGACTGCAGGGAGGCATTTATTTCTGCTTGTTATTCATGAACTGGGGGAAGATAGGTGTTCAGTCGCTAAGTCGCATGTAGCATGAGTTTAGATGCCTACAGGGTTAGGCAGCAGCTAACTGGGGGGGTTTTGTGGATCTCAATGGTGTGCAAAAATTGGACTTGGGCGCCTAAGTACCCTGGTGGATTCCACCCTGTGTTCCCTGCAGTGGAAGTGTATAGGGGCTGTAAATAGCCTGCAAGGATCTTTGCCTCATATGGTGCTCAGGATGTGAATTGGGTGGTAGAGTGAAATTGGGCACCCAAAATTAATCTCTCAGTTCCTCATCTGTACAATGGAGATAAAAATACCCTCTTACATCACAGGGGTATTGTAAAGATGAATTAACTAATATTTGTGGACTGTTCAGATACCACAGTAATGAGTGTCATAAAAAAGCCCAGGAGGATGTTTATAATTCTGTATTTGGTTCAGGGTTAAAAATGCGCATAGTAAATTATAAGAATAAAAAAAAATGTTGATTGAGCGCTCTCCATCCTATGCATTGAATGATGGGTCCTGTGGAAAAACTAGTATGTGCTCATGTAATTAAAGACTGTATCATAATGCCTATGCACTCAAGTGGGATGAATTAACCATTTAATGAGCCACATTAATTCTGGCACTTCTTAACTTTTGAGTGCTTGACTATGCACTTTTGTTGTTGCTGTAGCTTTTAAAAAATGTAATAAATATATAGATGATTATGCATGGCTTTAGAGGGAAGGCAGAGGGTAATCGCTCACTTGATGGGCTCTGTTTGCTGAGGTCAAACTGCAAGAGATGTTCAATCTTAAATTCAAGCAGTGCAAAAGGGTGGCAACAGAGCCTAGGGTCATCTCATGATATTCTTAATACAGAAGTAGATTTTTTGAAGTCTCACTTTTTTCAGAAGGCAGCTACAGTATTTTAGTTTCTGTTTCTCTAATTTCTAACAGAGCTATATGCTGCCGTGGCGGCATCCCAGGCAATCCCATTGACTTTGGTGGAGCTATTTTGGGTATAAATCAGAGATGAATTTGATACAGCATTTTCAGTTCACTGATGGTCAGAAAAAAAGTGTGACCAAACCTTATAGTGCCCTTTCGTTGCTGGCATTGAGCATGAGAATTATGAGCATATTTGCTTTGTCCACTTACAGAGAAACAAACCAGTCCTTAGGTAGTATTATACAATATTATGATGTAATTATCAGATCTGCATATTTAGAATATAGTTGTTTTTAATTTTAAACTGGAATAAATCTGACACAAATCCAGTCCAAGTTAGTAATGATTGTCAGTTGCTATTATAGAACAGGTGTTTAAAAGTTAAATCATTTATAGCACGTACAATATATATCTGCAGCACTTTGCATGTTCAAGGTGCTGAACAAACAATGAGTTTCATCCCAGTTTCTATTCGGCATGTGTCTACATGATGAAGTGATGAAGTGAGCTGTAGCTCACGAAAGCTTATGCTCAAATAAATTTGTTAGTCGCTAAGGTGCCACAAGTACTCCTTTTCTTTTTGCGAATACAGACTAACACGGCTGCTACTCTGAAACCTGTCATTACAAAAGCATCGTCACAACTGGTACTTATTTGGCATTCTCACTAGCAGCCTCTACAGAGAGGCTCAGAGAGATGGAGTGTGTCCGAGACGGATTATCTGAAAGGAAAGGCATGGTATGACAAAAATACTTGTAAGCACAGTCTTGTGATAGATTTGATGTTAATATTAATGCTAACGTTAACTCTTGTGATTAATTTGTTACTAATATCAAGAACTGTCCACATGTACAATGTATGTGATCTTTTGGAAAAAACCCTTGAACATGTTAGTAATGGTACACGAGGACACATTCTGTTTTAGAAACTCTTATGGTTATGCTGTTTCATTACATGAGGGCACACTTTATGTTAAAAAGCTTTATGATATTGAGATTTCACAGCTAGTGCCTATAAACAATCTTAGAACTTTTCACAGCAGAAAAGCCATTACAGATCTTATTTGCAAAAAGAAAAGGAGTACTTGTGGCACCTTAGAGACTAACAAATTTATTTGAGCATAAGCTTTCGTGAGCTACAGCTCACTTCATCGGATGCATTCGGTGGAAAATACAGTGGGGAGATTTATATACACACACACAGAACATGAAACAATGGGTTTTATCATACACACTGTAAGGAGAGTGATCACTTAAGATGAGCCATCACCAGCGGGGGGGTGGGGGGGAAGGAGGAAAACCTTTCATGGTGACAAGCAAGGTGAGCCATTTCCAGCAGTTTACAAGAACATCTGAGGAACAGTGGGGGGGGGGGGGGTGGGGCGGGGGGAGAAATAACATGGGGAAATAGTTTTACTTTGGAAAACATTTCATGGTGACAAGCAAGGTGGGCCATTTCCAGCAGTAAACCCCCCACTGTTCCTCAGACTTTCTTGTTAACTGCTGGAAATGGCCCACCTTGCTTGTCACCATGAAAGGTTTTCCTCCTTCCCCCCCCCTCCTGCTGGTGATGGCTCATCTTAAGTGATCACTCTCCTTACTTTTTGTATGATAAAACCCATTGTTTCATGTTCTCTGTGTATGTATATAAATCTCCCCACTGTATTTTCCACCAAATGCATCCAATGAAGTGAGCTGTAGCTCACGAAAGCTTATGCTCAAATAAATTTGTTAGTCTCTAAGGTGCCACAAGTCCTCCTTTTTTTTTTTTGTGAATACAGACTAACACTGCTGCTATTCTGAAAACAGCTCTTATTTGCTGTATGGAAAAGAAAACTGAGGCACACTACCATGTTCCTTTCCTAGCTAAATGCCAAAATACCTACACTATGGGGGAACATTAATAGCTACATTGAGTTGATGTTAAATAGGTTCCAAACATTTGCCAGAGAACTATTTTCATTAGCTCATGGCAAAATCACATAAAACACGCAGGGATTATGCTGCAAGAGCAGGTCCAACCAAATATTACCATGGATTTGCAAGGGGATTCAGTAACATTGTTATTTTCATAATGGACCTTACAAAGAAAAAGCCTGTTTTAGTCAAACATGATTTGGATGAACCATTTCTGTTATACCCTGATACTTCTAATATTGGGTTAGAAGCTGAAATAATACAGGAACAAGAATGGGAAGTTCCTAGAATACATTTAGCAGTGTCTGGGAGACCCCTTCCTGCATCATTTTTGCACTAGGGGTGTGATGCTGTATGATTGAAATATGACAATTTATATAATTAATATTGCCACTGCTAGACAATTGCAACAAAACTTGTACAAAGTATTTCACGTCAGGTATCAATGAAAAAGTTATGATTCACTAAAGACTATTATCCTGTTTAAATCCAGTGTCATCACTGTATCTGAAGTTATGAATATTGGCTATAGATCTGTATCCCAAATGTGTTTGTTCCAGGTAACACCCACCTGGTATCATCTAAATTGAAGCCAGACAGCTTTGTGTTGATGACTCATTAAAGACTATCGACTCACAATGGGCCATTGAAGAAACTCATCCTGCCCAGCAAGTCTTCCTGTGGACGTCTTAGCCTCCAAGTGGACTATGGCTGCTCCTGTGAGTCATAAAAGTCATGTGAGGGCATGTGAAATGCTCATGTGACATGCTTTTGTGACCATGGCCTCCATCTTGTGCTTGTAGTTTCCCACAAACTGAGACTGAGAGTTTTGTTTGGGAGAATAAAATTCCCTCCACATGGCAGACCCTGGAAACATCTCCATCTTGCCTCTTTCCTGCTCTGATTCTCTGGACTTGGATTTACAACTAAAAGCAAGCATTCTAATCTCTGGATTGAGGACCTTCCAATCCTTTGGAAGTCACCAGAGAGACTTTATAAGCCAGCAGTTTATTCCATCACTGCTCCAAACTTGATACAAGAACTTTGCAATGATTGTATATATATGAGCTATTAACCATTTTAACTCTCTTCTTTTCTCTAAAAAATAATCCTTTAGGTTTTAGTTACTAAGGGATTGGCACCAGCATGATTATTGGGTAAGATCGAAGTTATATATTGGCCTGGCTATGTGGCTGGTCTCTTGAGATCAGACGGACCCTTTGTTTGATGAAATTGGTTTTCAACAGCCACTTATAAAGTCTGGTGTCTGGGTGGTGAAATAAGGGCTGGGATGCCTAAGGAGACTGCATTTTTACTTCCTGTTAAACAGAAGTTTACTTTTGTTACTGGCTTGGTATATCTGATGGTAGAATAACCACTAGCGTGGGATGAGTCTGCCCTGTTTCTCATCAGTTTATCCTGAATTTGGCATCCTCAGCTGTGACCCACTGAGGCACAGTGATACAGGCTTCAGAGCTGTCAGTTCATGACTTTTCACAACAACCACCAAAGTATAAAGATGTTTATGTGACAGCATCTCTTCAGCTAAAGTGGCCAAATTAAAATCTAGTGAAACTTCCATTGACATTGGCCTAACGGGTCTCATATTGCAAAGTCTGGGAGATGCTTATACTGTCAAAATCCCTTGGAGCCATTGGAAATTGAGAGTACCCAGTATCTGCCAGGGTCGGTCCCAAAGGCTATTTCTACCTTGTAATTGGAGGTATGATTGCAATCTGGATAGGCATACACACACTAGCTTTATTCTAGCTATCATGGCTAAAAATAGCAGTGAAGACAGGGTGGTACAGGTTTCAGCGTGGACTATACAAGCATACTGAGGACTCTGGGTTTGTACTCACATTGCTAGCCTGTGCTGAAGCCCGTGTCACCTTCACTGCTATTTTTAGAAAAAAGAAAAGGAGTACTTGTGGCACCTTAGAGACTAACAAATTTATTAGAGCATAAGCTTTCGTGAGCTACAGCTCACTTCATCGGATGCTAGATTAAAGCTAGTGCTGGTATGACAACCCATGGTGTATTCACACCTCAGTTGAAGCATAGACATAACCAAAGTGATTAGGTTGGTTCAGTGCTTACAGAAAGATGCTACATTTATCTTATGGAAAGGTGACAGTGATTTGAGAAAAGTTGGTAGTTGTAAGTAAACTGTTTGATCAGATTTATCTTTAGTAACTGGATAAATATATCTTATTTTCTAGCACTGTCTGTAATACCTGTCATTGCATTTATTTCTGGTCTATTTCTTTATTTCTTCCACTCGCGCTGCTTGGTCAGTGGTATTATTCCATTGCTGAGATCCTTTGGGCAAAATATAACTGCATGCTTTTCCTTTGGATGTGATAAAGCTACAGGCTACTTACACCTGTAATAGCAAGGCTTGTTTCAGGTGATAACTGTGCTGCCTGAGGATATATCACCAAAAGCAGAAATTGTCATTTTGCTTCTGTTTACTGCACCTTTAAGTGGAGAGGTTTCCCTCCCCTGCTGCACTGGGAGTTGCCATTTTGTGTTTTGTTCCAGATGTCTAATGTCAGTAAGTCATGTACACTCAGTCCCCTCGGTCCCCTGGTGGAAATTTTAGACTTTTGTTCTTTGTTGTTTCTCCTTAATCTGAAATAAAAGTAAACTAGATTTAAACTACAAATTTTGTTCTTTGTATATGCAGAAAGTGCAATGACTGACGTGATGTATTACTTCAGTTACCTGTATTTAAATAGGATGTGTGTCACAACAGGGCAAGGTTTAGAGAAACAATTCCTTGATAGCTCAAGGCCTAAAATTCAGAAAAGCACTTCAGCATGTGATCAAGCCCCATGCTTAAAGTTAAGCATGTGCTTAACTGTTTTGCTGCATTTGAGGCCTAAATTATTGCTTCTTGGAATGCCTGTTTCTAGAGCTTCAGAAGGGAGACTCACTACTTTGAATATTGTTCTAAGTAACACAGTGGAGTTTGTTCAAGAAGTAACTGTAATGGAGTCATTAAGTAACAGGAACCACACTATAATAAAGTTCAACATCCTTACAGGAGGGACTATGCCAATGACTAACAAGGTGAGGCTGAATTTCAGAAAGGAGGTGTGATGGGGTATGCAAACCCTATTGCTAGCCAGGAGAGAGTTAACAAGCATTTATGCAGTGATCCCCAAAATTTTTCTGGCATGCCCCCTTCCCCGTAATGGAACCTGTCCAGCACCCCGTCGTGGCCAGGGGCTGGGAGCTGGGATCGGGGCCGGGGTTTGGAGCTATGGCTGGGGGTGGGGCCAGAGCAGATCTGGGGGGAGATTGGAGCTGGGTGGTGCTCCCTCCCTACCCCTCAGGGGGGCTGGCCTGTGTCCTGCTATGCCCCCGAGAATGCGGGGCATGTCCCACAGTTTGGGGACCACTGTCTTAATCAGCCCACCCTGCAACACCTGCAATAGAGGGAGGGAGCCCAGATTATTTGGGAGCTGGCTGGGAGGGAAAGCAGACCTTCAGCTCTTTGCCTGTGCGGGCAGGCACTGACTTGATACTGATGTCTGCCAAAGCCTCCAGGGGTAGGCCTCAAGCAGGACTATTGTTCTGATCTTGCTACCAGTGACTTGCCTGTTGTTACTGAGGCAGACTGCTGCCCTACCTGAAGGGGCTGACAGTCAGATAAAACCCTTTTGTCTTTTGTACCTGATTGAAGACCCTCCAGTAGTTTGTTGTGAGCCCAGGAGTGACCTGGCTCACATAATGATTGGGGGGAAAAAAAGAAATGAAAAAAAATAAAGAAACGAATCAAAAGACCCTAAAATTAAAATTGAGTGAGTTCGCTGATGACAAATGCAAGGTAAAGCGTAGTGGAAGGAATAATTAGAACTGCTCACTTCTATTTCTGGGATCTAATTAACTGTAACAACTCAGGAAAATAACTTGGATATCATTTTGATAGTTCAATGAAAACAGCTGCTCTCAATGTGCAGCTGTAGTAAAAAGAAACAAAATGTTAGGATATGTAAAGAATGAGATTGAGGCCTAGTGACATAAATCAGAGGTATGGCCTCAGCTAGAATTCTTTTTTCAGTTTTGACCACACTGTCTCCAGAGGGATATAGCAGAAATAAGAAGGGTATACTGTTGGACTGCAAAAATGGCCATAAGAATGGAGGGCTCTCCACTGAGGTTAAAAAGATTAGGACTGTTTAGTTTAGAGAGGAGATAAGTAAGGTGGGACGTGATGGAGGTGTATGAAATAATGAATCCATAGAGAGAATAAATTTGGTACTTCTATGTACCCTTTCTAATAATACAAGAACAAATGAATGTCTTATAAATGAAAGGCCACATATTTAAAATTGAAAAAATAATTTTTTTTTGCGCATTGCTAAATAAACTTGTGAAACTCATTGCTGCAAGATATCATAGAGCCCAAGAATTTAGTTAGATTAACACAGGATTAGACGTTTATCATTAGGGCAATTTATAGATAACTAGAACATCTAGAGTTGTGTTAGGATGAAAATGTAAAAGGGATATAAATCTGCACACTTCAGGGAATATGCAAACCATGCACTGACAGGGATTAGGCAGAAACTTTGTCTGTGATCAGGTTGTGCCATGATTGTCCATATGGGGGTTTCTTGTACCTTTCCCTGAAGCTTATGGTGCTGGCCAGTAACAGAAACAGTATTCTGAACTATTCTATTATATAATTCTGATGGAGGTTGGGTGAAACCACACTGAAGCTGGTGGATGTGTTAAACTCCTTTTTAAGATAGCTAAAATATGAGTCACTCCCCAAAACAAAGGCCATGTGCAAGGCCAGCCTGGTGGTATACACAGCCCATACATAGCCCACACTACATGGGGAAGGGTTAACGGGTGGCAGGGGGCTTGATCTGTTCCACCCTGCTTTTAGTTATGGTGAGTGGAGGGATAACTCAGTGGTTTGAGCATTGGCCTGCTAAACCCAGGGTTGTGAGTTCAATTCTTGAGGGCCCCATTTAGGGTTCTGGGGCAAAAATTGGGAATTGGTCCTGCTTTGAGCAGGGGGTTGGATTAGATGACCTCCTGAGATCCTTTCCAACCCTGATATTCTATGATTCTATGTTGGGAGTACCTTTCCCTGACTTGCAGAAGAGCTCTGTGTAAGCTTGAAAGCTTATCTCTCTCACCAGCGTTAGTTCAGTAAAAGACTTTACCTCACACTCCTTGTCTTTCTAATATCCTGGGACCGACGTGACAATAACTACACTGCATACAAAGTTATTAAGGGAAGCCTCACCTCCACATGTAGATAGACTGTAGGGAAATGGTGGCCATCTTGCTGGCTTCAGCCCCATTGGCAGTAATAAGAGATGGTGGCCATTTTGAATATGGGAAAATTCATGAGTTGGTGCCTTTTAATACTGCCCCTCTGAGAGAAGGTAGGCAGGGAAGATAGGCCTGATGGAGGACTGTTGTTCTTTGCTTTGCTACTGGTGTCTTGCCTGCTGTTGCAGGGGCAAATGACTCTAGGTGGTGCCATGGGAAACAGCCATGAAAGTCCTTTTATTTCTTTACACTCAGCCGAGGATTAGATAGTGGTTTGTCCTGACCCAGGAGCGACCTGGCTCACAGCTGTTCAGAATCTGAACAATGTGGGCAGAGGGGTTTAGCTGTGTATTGTTTAATGGAGGCTATGTGTGTCTGTGAGCACACACAGAACAGGAGCACACACAGAACTAGAGAACAGGCAGAGAGAAGCAGGTAAGAAAAGTCCAAGCAGACAGCAAGAGAATCTCTGAAAAATTTTCCTGTGAGAAAGCAGAGAGAGAGAGAGAGAGCTTTTGGGCAGAGTGCTTGCTGGAAAGACGCTTGGAGCTGTGATCAAAAAACTGCTTCTTGTTTGATTCCTATTGTATCCAGGGAAACAGGACCTTATTTACATTCTTTGCAAATAAATAGGATTGCACCAAAGAAATACAAATACCTCGCTATTGTCATTTCTCTTCCTAAGGGAAATAAATCACAAGACCTTGAATATTGGCTAACCAGCTGGGCCAAAATGGGTCAATCTATTATATTCTATACAGGATGTTATACTGCCCTCATCACCTTAATATCTGAGCACCTTCCAGTAGTGCATTAGGTGATGTGACTAAGATACATCATGTGAGATTTGTTCTCTCTCTTATTTTCCGCTTGGGGGGAGAGAAATGTGTACGTAGTAACGTTTTGTTTTGGTAGGGTTTTGTTGAGGACTTTTTTAAAATATACATACCACTACTTGTTTATATATTGGAAAAAGCAAGGATGAAGCAATGTTCTTTGGAGTGGAAGATGATGAAGTTTGTGATGGTCCTTTGTTCCACAGTTCTGGGCCAGCCCATATGAAAAGCTTTACCCTTCTTACAGAGAGTTCTATTGATCTGATCTGATGTGGCAATTCCTATATCACAAGCAATTGCACTTTCTTGTTAATTGGTTACGTTAAAAGTGTTGAGTCAAATAATTTGAAATATAAGATCAGATTTTTGTGGGCATATTATGGCCTTTTAATGAGGATTTTATTTGTGCTTCTCTGCCTCTCATGGATAGTCACCAATCAGCAATGCTCCTGCTGGGAGATATGGGCAAGCATCTGCCTTGGTAGCTGATGCCAGTCGGATGCTTGGCAGGGAATCAGTAATACCCACAGGATAGTGCCTAACATCTTCAGTGTATGTGGCCTTCAGTGTTCCAGCAAATATGAAGTGAGAACTGAGACTGTGGCATAGTGTTTTGAATTAGGTGTCTCTGGTGTCTTGGATTTTCTGATACTAAGAGCAGTTGTGCATTCCGGGGCTTTAAGGAGATGAATCATTTTGTAACTGCAAGGTCAGTGTTCCACAAATTGATGAAGATTGATCTTTAGACCCCTGAAAAAGCAACAATAACAAAAATTCTATAGAGCAAAGTGTCAAAGTTGATTAAATGTAAGTATTGTATAGGGTTTTGCTATGGGTCACATAGAGTAGATGGGAGCTTGCCATCTTCATTTGGGTCAGTTGAAAGCCTGCAGTTGGCACTGGTGTAAAATGATTTATGATCTTTTACTAGTTTGAGGGCAAGTTAGCAATGGCCACAGAGTAGCACAAGTGATTCACTGATAGCTCGGGGAGAGAGGAAAGTCTCCTCTTATCTAGTTACATATGCTTAGCTTCAGCTGGGATTTTGATCCTTATAAATCATATAATGATTATTTGAGAACTTTCCAGTGCTTTAAAATGGAACAAAACACAAAAAAGGGTGTGTGTGTGTGTGTATATATATATATACACATTTATATATATATAAAGAACTTTCTGAATTGATGGGGTGTGACTTGGAATGGGTGACAATGGTGCACCCAATGGATCATACCCTTCAGCTGAGAAAAAAAAATCAGAAGAATCCTGCAATTGGTAGGATCCAGAAGGAGTCAGGGGAGGGGAAAGAAGGGGTAACTCAATTCTGTTCTTTCCTTCTCCACCACCTCCTCCTCCTGCTGCCCCTCCCATCCTTTGCTCTTCTTTTCCCCAGTCACATTGATGCTCTCATCTTCCTTTACTCTCCTGTCTGCAAATTGTGTAGCTCTGGAACTGGGGAAGGCCGTGCTGCTAGAGGCTTTGCAGTTGCATTCAGAGCCTCTTGGTGAAAAAAATATACGCCTTTGCTTTAGCAGCCAGCTTTAGCCCCCCTCCCACTTCCATCAGCCATCTCCATCCCCAGTCAGAACCCCAGCAACCACAAATGCATCATCCCAAGCCTGTACCAGCAACCCCCAACAACTCCACACCCAGTCCCATCCTCCCAAGATTTCATTCTTTCTTGGTTCCTTTGTGTTACTTTCTTCAGGTTGGACTCTTTTGTTCATTCTAGACCCTTTAGATGCATAAATTAATGGCTTTTTGGCAGGAATTAAAAATCCCAGCATTAATATATTTAGCAGGATTCACATACCAGACAATTATGGACGGATCTGTAGGACAAAGATAATTAATGTTCTGGGCCTGGGGTGGGGGATAACTTGTTGAAAAAATGCTTTTGGTAGCTGATAAAACATAGTGCAATGTGGGCTAGGGATGGAGAAACAAATAACTTTCCAGTTTCACCTTCCCTAGCCCTCCATTCACTATAGCATTGGATTCTGAGATAAAGAAGGGAAGTTACGAGTTCTAAGCACTATTTTAAAAAAATCAATTTACAGGGATACAGTTTAGGCCCAAAATGGGCAGTGTTACAAAACCTAACATGAATACAATTTTGTTCCTAATTTCAAAAATTGATTAATATGATTATTCTTATGTTATTGACTTGTTTAATTAGGGCACACTGCAAGCCCTATCTATTTTCTCAGGCTTTTCCTGCAGAAGTGAAATTATTGGGGAATATGTGTGCTGTAGTGTAAGAGTGGGGATGTTATATGGATGTTGAGATTGGGGGAAAGGGGAAAACTTTATGCAAGGTGCATTTATCCACTTTTGGATAGCAATCAATTGGAGTTTTTGATCAATTTAATATAGAATTAGTATATTTGTTAGTGTCAAAGTGAAATTAGTAGTTATAGTATATTTAAATGAAAAGTTTTTAAAATTTCTCATGCAGTGTAATAAATCCAAACAGGACAAAGGTGTGAAAGTGCATGATCCAGAAATTGACAGTGACCTGTTCAGTAGCTGAGGTTGAGAAGAGGAACCAATCAGTACATTGTAGAGGGTAAAGCTGAATGACTTAATTGCTTATTTATTTTCTTTGTATTGTTTGTGCCTGTGGGAAATTAATTTTGGAGGGGAATTTCCCATATTTGTAATATGTTGTTATAGCAGGCATCACCCGGTGGTGCAGTTACACATAGACTTCCAAGTTCTATTTTGTGGCATATGACCAAATTTTGACTCTTGGAAAGACTTGTTGTGCTATTATTTCTGAGTTATCATGGTTTTGGTGAAGAGGCAGCATTGTGAGACACAGACCCATGGAAGTAGCTAGAGAGTTTCCTCTTTGCCTTGGGCTCTGATTAGAGTCCATTCTTGAGGCAAAGTTGCTCCCTGGGAAATGGGCTGTGGTGTTGGGCTGATATTACTGGAAGGAAGAATTGCCCAGCATGCTGTTAGTGACCTGGTTTGGTGAGGCACCTGGAAGTCAGGAATGTAGGCTTTTGGCCAGGCTGCCACGGGGCAAAGACAGGACACTCAACATGTAACGCTGACTCTGTGCATGCTCAGTAAAGATCTCTTTCCTGCAGTGTTGCCAGCCTGACACATCACTTATTTCTGGCAAAACATGATGGCAGCAGTTTGTCTGTAAGAAGTGAACCATGTCATGGGAACGCTGGATATTGCAGACTGGAATCTAGCCCAGGTGTGGAATTCAGGGAAAGGGTTGACATGGTCAAAGCATCAGGAAAGGAAGATGGCTTTAGCAGCAGCATTGTGGATAGATGAGGTGAGAGAGCAGAAAAGCAGGGAAGACAGAGAAAAGGGTTTCAGTAATAAGGGCAACAGATGGTTTAAGGTGTGGACAATGATATTAGTGGGAGACAATGAGAAAAGGAAAGATTTTGGTGATATTAAAGAGATAGAAGTGACAGGGCTTAGTGAGAGACCAGACATACATTAGAGACAAGATGGGAGAAGAGACAAAGATGGCACCTATCATGTGAGTCTAGGAGATGGAAAGAATTGTAGATGTATTAACTGTAACAAAGAAGAGAAGTGAAAGAGAAGGACTTGGAGGAAAAATAAGATGTGAAATGTTAGAGTGAGTTTAAGTAGAGGTAGGCTGGGATGAGATGTGAGAATGGGGAAAAGTTCTGGTAGACTGCAGAGTCTTTGGCATTCAGGTGGTAGCTGAAACTTTGGGGTCTGATGAGGTGACCTAAAGAGAGAGAGAGAGAGAGAGAGAATAGGACCGGCCCTGTGAGATACCCTGGGGGAGAGGGAGAGACTGAGAAACCATGGACAGGCAGAAGGAGCTGTCAGCAAGTTAGGAGAAGAAAACTTAGTCATGAGCTCTGTTTATACTAGCACTTTTTCTAATATTTCTCACCTTGGCATTATACCTGCTGAAGCAATGATGGGAATGGAAATGTAAACAGACAATTAGACATGCCTGTTGTCGAGACATGCTCTGAGCAAGGTTAGACAACTTAATGGTTAAGACACAAACAGCCGATACAACTTGTGCTTCTACCTCTGGTGGTAGTGCAACAGTGGGACATTTTAGAAAAAAGGTACAGAGCCAGGGAGGAAAAAGAGAGTTTAATTGCATTAAAGGCAGCAGAACGGTCAGGACGCTGAAGGTGAAAAATGTGTCCCCTTGCCTTGGCTAGAAGAAAGTCATTAGTGATCTTTGAAAGGGAAGTTTTGGTGGAGTGTAGATGGAGGAATCTAAATTAAAAGGGATCAGGGAAAGAGTAGATCCAGAGGAAGCCTAGGCAGAAGAAGACAGCATGTCCAAGGATTTTGGAGGTAAAGGGGAAGAGAAAGATAGTATGGTAGCAGGGGAGGTGGTTGGGGCTGAGAATTGTTTTTCAAGGTAGGGAAATGAGAGTGTGCTTGTAGGCAAAGGGAAAGAAGACAGAGGAGAGAAAACAGTGAATGATAGGGACGGGTAGGGGTGATCGAAGTGAGAGAAGACCGGACCTTTTCCTCTCTAAATTCCCTTGAAGATTGAACTGTAGAAGTTATTCCTCTTGCCTCCTAAACTCAACGGTTGTCATTAACCCTGTTCTGCAGTGTTTCTGGCACAAAATGGCTGCTGTCACTTCTCAGAAGTGGTTGCATTTTGGTAGAAAGGGAGTGATCCCTTTGCATACAGTACAGTTTGTAAAGTGCTTTAGGGATTTTCAGGATGAATGATGCTATATTCTGTGAATGGAATACCATTCCATACCATTCCATCAGGTATGGTACTGTTTTGCTTCTGATATTGCTTTGCAGTTTGTTGAATCCACTGGAGGCAAACAGTTGGAGTAGTTATTTCTGGAGATGGCACTGGGTTTAATTTTCTTTAACATTAAACTGTTAGGTGGCATGTTCAGGACTCCTTGTTTTTTCAGCATTTTTTCTGTCTTTTGTCTTTGACAGTGCCTCAGTGTATATCTATACATGTTTTTGTAGCTTTACCAATGTGAACACTGCCACCAGCTATGAGACAGAAAGTTGTTTGTAGTATATGGGGAGACTCCAGGGCCACTCATTTTCAATAAAATGTTTTCAAAGTGTATGTGTGTGTATGTTGGGGGGAGGCGGAGCTGAAGGACAAATCCCATGTTAAAGCAAGTGGGTATAAAGTTCCCCATTGAGGTGGCATGATTTTTACTGAAGGGATACTGCTGGGGGACTCAGGCATTGTTTCTTAAAACACACACACCACACAGCTCCCTTGCCACCTAACTCCAGGGATGCTTCTTGGAATTAACTTTCCTTCAAGGATGAAATTTTGATCCTAAACGTTGTCAGAATCTTGTTCATTAAATACATTGTACCCAGAGATGGGGTTGAACCAAAACCATAGATCTGAAATACCCTGAACACAAGAAGGATTTGGAATCCAAATCTAAATCCAAGATTCATACTTGGTTCCAAATTCCAGAGGAGGCCGAATCAGAAACCCCACAATTCCAATGCTCATTTTTAAATTTTAGGATGCTTAAAATGTGGATTTGGAACTGAATTGTGTTGCTAATTGTAACAATAGTGAGACAGGACTTTTGAACATAAATAGCTATTTCTGCATTAAACAATACAGCAGAATACTGTGTGATTGAAAAGACTGAAGATAAAATCTAAATGTGAGGGAAGGAAAAGAACATGCCCTTTCTTCTAGCTATGACTATGTTGTTGTGTCTATTATCTAACCCTGTAATTAGGATGGCATGCAGAAAATGTGAACAAAGTTGGTATTCTTTTCATAACCCCCAAATCTTTGCATTGCTGCATGAAACTTTTGGCTTCAGCTTTTCCCTGTTCATTAACCATGCCAAAATTTTTAATCTAACACCACTGTTAAAGAGTGGCAGGCTTCCAGGGAAATATATCAGCCAGGCTTATTAATTTCATGCCAAATGCTGGAGGCGTGAATGTAGAGAACGCTGTTTGACTTTGGATAATAGGAATCAGGCAGCTTAAAGGCAGGGGATAAAGATCAGGAGCCCTATATCTCAGGAGGAGGAGCAGGTGCAGGCTTCAAGCAAGGCCTTCAGGCCCAAAGGAGCAGCCAATGCTTAAAACAATCTGCAGTGCCTTTTTTTTTTAATTTGGCATGCGCCTCTCACAGCTTAACAGACCGCTGCTCCACAAAGAGTGGTAAACAGAGAAAGGGAAATTAAAAAGGGAAGTCCCCTGATAGACAAAAACAAATTAGGGCAAACAAATTACACAGAGTCAACAAATAAACAAGGGAACATCTGTGAATATATTTCTTGGATTTCCTGATTCTGAAAGCAACCTGAGAAATAGTGGAGGGAGATATAAAATTTAATCTAGAAACCAAGTCTGTCTTTTTTTCTTCCCCAGGAACCTTAAATTGCACAAATAGGATACTTGAAGATATCACTCTCATCTACTTAGCAAGGTTAGAGCCCCTAATAATGGTGCAGACCCAGCCCATGGAAAATAATGTTCTGGGATATCTGATCCTATTGCTTTCACTGACACTAAGTCTCTCTCACTTGTAGAGCACGAGCATTGCAGGTATTGGCACGTTTCACTTGTGATAGGAATGTGGAAAGAGTAACAGATGGCAGTACTGCTACATCAGCAAATAAAGTATTATTTCATCTTATTGGTTTCCTCTGGACATGAGTTGGGTGTACACTGCACTGACTATACTATACATGGGATCTACCTAGTATCGGTAAACATTTGAGCTTTCACTTCTGGGAGTTTAGCTGGGATTCTGTGGTAGCTGAGATGACATCAGTATAAACCCCAGGCTGGTTAGATACTATCAAAGAGTTCTGAGTGAAGCACACTCATAATGAATACTATGAGCCAAAACTAAAAGAGCAATATTTACTTTTTATGCATGCCATATGGCATGATCAGAAAGAGAAATTTTACTTACTATGGGTTGTAGGGGCTTAAACAGCCATGTAACATACATTCATTAAAGGCTAATAAAAACTAGGGGAAACTTGGATTTAATGAGCTGGATTTTGCAACTGCTTGATGTCCTAATTGAAAAGTAAATGTTATGATTTCAGCTTCAAAAATTTTATTCAGATTCTTTTCAGTGGGAAGGTTCACATGAAAGGTCTGAAGCTGGAAAAGTGAATACAAAGTGGACTTGCTTCACTTCACTGAGTGCCACATTCAACCTATTTTTAAGTGCCTGATGGTCCAACCGTAATGTTTTTAACATAGGAATTTATACACAAAATAACTAGGTTTTAATAAAGCAAACTGAAAGATCAGATTCTCTCTTGTGCGTCATATTGACACCCACCTGGTTCATCAACAGGGTTCATCCACCACACAGACCTCTGCCATTGGAGCAAATGGACTGATTAATACTAGTAGGTAATCATCCTATGTGTGAGCCAGGACTTGGTAGGAGGGGGGGGCGGGGAGAAACGTTGCCAGTGGGTTTTACAATATTTGCGGACAGCAGAAGAATGGTGAGATTTGGGAACTTGTTAGTTCCATTCCAGATTTTGAAGGGGAGTGTGCTCTAGTGATCACGGACTTTCCTGCCCATTCCCCAAAGTATGACCCCTCCTAACCTATGCCCTCCAAACTGTCCTTATCCCACTCCTGTCTCTTCCCCAGATGTTTAAAAAAAATGAACAGAACGGGGCAATTATCAAGTGATCCATTCCCTGTCATCCAGTCGTAACTTCTGGCAGTCAGAGGCTAGGGGCTGCATCCCTGCAAAGCACGAGGTTGCATCCATGACCATTTTGCCTAACAAATTGACAGTTCTATCCTCCAGGAATTTATCTAATTCATTTTTCAACCCAATCATACTTTTGGCCTTCACAGAATCCCCTTGCAATGAGTTCCACAGGTTGACTGTGCATTGTATGAAGAAGTATTTCCTTTTGTTAGTTTAAAACCTGCTGCTTACTAATTTCTTTGGGTGACCCCGGGTTCTTATGTTATGTGAAGGGGTAAATAACACTTTCTTATTCACTTTCTCCACACCATGATTTCATAGACCTCTATCATATCCCTCCTTAATCATCTCTTTTTTAAACTGAACAGTCTCTGTCTTTTCAATCTCTCCTCATATGGAGAGTTCTATACCCTTATTCATTTTTGTTGCCCTTCTCTGTACCCTTTCCATTCTGATATATCCTTTTTTGAGATGGGATGACCAGAACTGCACGCTGTATTCAAGATGTGGTCATACTATGCATTTGTATAGGGGCGTTATGATATTTTCTGTCTTATTATCTATCCCTTTCCTAATGGTTCCTCACATTTTGTATGCTTTTTTGACTGCTGTTGCACATTGAGCAAACATTTTCAGAGAACTATCCACAATAATTCCAAGATCTCTTTCTTGATTGGTAACAGCTAATTTAGACCACATCATTTTGTATGTATAGTTGGGATCATGTTTTCCAATGTGCACTACTTTGCATTTATCAAATTGAAATTCATCTGCCCTTTTGTTGCCCAGTCATCCAGTTTTGTGAGATCCCTTTGTAACTCTTCTCATTCAGTTTTGGATTAACTATTTTGAGTAGTTTTGTATAATCTGTAAACTTTGACATCTCACTGTTTACCTCCTTTTACAGATCATATGTTGAACAGCACTGGTCCCAGTACAGATACCTGGGGGATACCTCTATTTACCTCTATCTATTGTGAAAACTGACCATTTATTCATAACCATTTTTGTTTCTTATCTTTCAACCAGTTACTGATCCATGAGAGGACCTTTCCTCTTATCTCATGACTGTTAAATTTGCTGAAGAGCCTTTGGTGAGGGACATTGTCAAAGGCTTTCTGAAAGTCCAAGTACACTATGTTGACTGGATCATCCTTGTCTGCATGTTTGACCCTTCAAAGAATTGCAATAGATTGGTGGGACATGATTTCTCTTTGCAAAAGCTGTGTTGACTCTTCCCCAACAAATTGTATTAATCTATGTATCTCATAATTCTGTTCTTTATTATAATTTCTACCAATTTGTCTTGTACTGAAGTTAGGTTTACTGGGCTGTAAATTGCCAGGATTGCCTCTGGAGCCTTTTTTTAAATAATTGGCATTATATTAACTATCCTCCAGTTATCTGGTACTGAAGCAGATTTAAGTGATAGGCTACATATGACCCTCAGTAGTTCTGCAATTTCATATCTGAGTTCCTACAAAACTCTTGGATGAATACCATCTGGTCCTGGTGACTTAATACTGTTTACTTTATCAATTTGTTACAAAATCTCCTTGAATTACACCTCAATCTGGGACAGTTCCTCAAATATGTCACCTAAAAAGAATGGCTCAGGTATGGGAATCTCCCTCACAACTTCTGCAATGAAGACTGATGAAAAGAATTCATTTAACTTCTTCACAATGGTCTTTTCTTCCTGGAGTGCTCTTTTAGCACCTTGGTGGTCCAGTGGCCCCACTGATTTGTTTGGCAGATGTTGTGATTCCGATGTACTTAAAATAAATTTGTTAGTTTTTGTGTCGTTTGCTAGTTGTTTTTCAAATTCTTTTTTGGCCTGTCTAATTATGCTTTTACACTTGACTTCCCAGAGTTTATGCTCCTTACTATTTTTCTCAGGAGAATTTGACTTCCAATTTTTAAAAGATGTCTTTTTCTTGCTAACCACCTCTTTTACTCTGTTGTTTAGCCAAGAAAGGAATTTTTATCCATAGAGATTCAATGGTGTTGTTTCATTTAAGTGTTCTTTACTTTATTTGACTCAATGCTTCCTTTCACATATAATGTCACTTCTCCACCAGTGCAATCTAATCTGTCATTCCTATATATTTGTACCCTGACATTACTATGTCCCATTCATTATCATAATTCCACCAAGTTTCTGTAATGCCTATTATATCAATATCCTCAAACTCAAGGTCACCCACTCCCCCGCGTTTGTTCATTGTCCCAGTATGAGATTGTTCAAGATAGGGTAAGTCAGCATTGTGGCTTTTTATACAACTTTGGGAAACTAGTCCCAAGGCTTCTTTTTGTGCACGGCGTTGTGTGTCAGTGTATAGCACCTCAGAGCAGACCCACTCAGACAATCCACCACAAACAAAGTTTATTTCTGTAAACGTAGAACAGGATTACAGCCCAGCAGTCTCCTCCTCTCTGCTTGTTTGCCTCTTCCTCCCAGCTTCAGACAGCAATGGAACTTCCTGCTGGGAGGGTGGAGGGTACTTCCTGCCAGGAACCAAAAAGTTCTCTCAACTTGCAGCAGTTTGTAGTCCACAACTTGTAGTTCCCATTGCTGCTACTGAAGCATATGGAACCTTGGGCTACACTAGTATTTAGAATTCTTGCATTTGTATACAAGCACTTATAAAATTTGTCAATATTTAGTTGTCTGCCTTCATATGATGTAAATGAATGGGACTTTTTTTCATTTGACTCTTTTTCTCATCAGTTCGCACCTGTACTTTATCATCCTCTATCCTCTCCTATTCACTAGAACATAGAGAATCCCCGTTAATAGATCCTCCCCTATGGGATGTCTCTCGCCAAACCACATGCTCCTCTGCACCTGTTGGCTTTCCCTGAGTCCTTAGTTTAAAAACTTCTCTATTTCTTTTTAATTTTACATGCCAGCAGTCTGTTTCTGTTTAGGTGGAGCCCATCCTTCCTGTATAGGCTCCTCCTTTTCCAAAAGGTTCCCCAGTTCTTAATAAATCTAAAGCCTTCCTCCCTACACCATGTTCTCATCCACACATTGAGACCCTGCAGTTCTGCCGGTCTAACTGGCCTGGTGTGTGGAAGCATTTCAGAGAATGCTACCACGGAGGTTCTGGACCTCAATTTTTTACCTTGCTGCCTAAATTTGTCCTGCAGGATCTTTCTTCTCTCTCTCCCTATATCACTGGTATCTACATGTACCATGAGCATTGACTCCTCCCCAGCACTGCACATAAGCTCCAGCTTGATGTTGTTCTTACCAAGCGGTGGCAGCCATAGGAAACATATTGTCTTAATGCTAGTTCTCCAGAAATAGTATTGGCTTCCTATTTGCTGTCAGGACCAGTTCAATATATTTGATGTTTAAAGCCCTATTATGGGTGCTGGTTTTCTCATCCCATGAGCCTTCATGGCAGCTGAGTTCAGCAGAGGCTCTTTTGCGCACGGTACCTTGATTTATATGTCAGAATAGGACATACTCTATACACTTGCACGCTCACTTCATGTCTATTGGAGATTTGTATCTCCAGTTGTCTTTTTTTATTTTTTGAAAATAATGAAAACACCTAGGTTAGAATGTTCAAAATTGTATGCCTAACCTTAGGCATCTAAATTCATATTTGCATCTAAATAATTATCTTGATTTCCAGAGGTGCCAGCAAACTGCAGATTAGCACCTCTCAAAATCTGGCTAATTATTGAGATGCTTTAAATGTGGATTTAGGTCTCTAAATTTCAGCATCCGACTCTGAACATTTTGATCTTAGTTCTCAGTGAGGAATTAGATAATCTGAAAACCTCGAATTGTAAATTTCAGCTGCTTTTGAGTTGTGAGTGAAAACATGCCTTAAAACCTACTGTAAATTGAAAGAAGCATTTCTGTCTTTCTCTAACTAAAGGAGGGCTGAATGTATTTTGCTGATAATTTTCCTTTTTTCTTCACTCTTGGACAACTTTAGGAACTTTGAAAAACTGTAGAATGCCTGTCACAAATAAATTAGAACATCAGAATGGCCATACTGGGTCAGACCAAAGGTCCATCTAGCCCAGTATTCTGTCTTCCGACAGTACCAATGCCAATTGCCTCAGAGAGAATGAACAGAAAGGTAATCCTCAAGTGATCTGTCCCCTATCACCCATTCCCAGCTTCTGGCAAACAGAAGCTAGGGACACCATTCCTGCCCATCCTGGCTAACAGCCATTGATGGACCTGTCCTCCATGAATTTATCTAGTTCTTTTTTGAACCCTGTTATTGTTCAAACAGTGTTTTGAACCCTGTCTTTGCCTTCAGAACATCCTCTGGCAAGTTCCACAGGTTGACTGTGCGTTGTGTGAAGAAATACTTCCTTTTGTTTGTTTTAAACCTGCTGCTTATTAATTTCACTTGGTGATCCCTACTTCTTGTGTAATGAGAAGGAGTAAATAACACTTCCTCATTTACTTTCTCCACACCTGTCATGAATTTTATAGACCTTTATCATATCCCCCTTAGTCGTCTCTTTTCCAAGCTGAAAAGTCCCAATCTTATTAATCGCTCCTCATATGGGAGCCTTTCTATATCCCTAATAATTTTTATTGCCCTTTTCTGAACCTTTTCCAATTCCAGTATATCTTTTTTTGAGATGGGGTGGCCAGATCTGCACAGAGTATTCAAGATGTGGGCATACCATGGATTTATATAGAGGCAATATGATAGTTTCTGTCTTATTATCTATCCATTTCTTAATGATTCTCAACATTCCGTTAGCTTTTTTGACTGCTGCTGCACATTGAGTGAATGTTTTTTCAGAGAACTATCCACAATAATTCCAAGATCTCTTTCTTGAGTGGTAACAGTTAATTTAGACCCCATTATTTTGTATGTATAGTTTGGATTATGTTTTCTAATGTGCATTACTTTGCATTTATCAACACTGAATTTCACCTGCCATTTTGTTGCCCAGTCACCCAGTTTTGCGAGATCCCTTTGTAACTCTTCGCATTCTGCTTTGGACTTAACTATCTTGAGTAGTTTTGTATCATCTGCAAATTTTGCCACCTCACTGTTTATCCCTTTTTCCAGATCATTTCTGAATATATTGAATAGGACTGGTCCCAGTACAGACCCCTGGGGGACACCACTATTTACCTCTCTCCATTCTGAAAATTTACCATTTATTCCTCCCTTTGTTTCCTACCTTTTAAACAGTTACCAATCCATGAGAGGATCTTCCCTCTTATCCCATGACAGCTTACTTTGCTTAAGAGCCTTTGGTGGGGTACCTGAAAATCTAAGTATACTATATCCATTGGATCACCCTTGTCCACATGCTTGTTGACCCTCTCTAAGAATTCTAGCAGATTAATGAGGCATGATTTCCCTTTACAAAAACCGTGTTTACTCTTCCCCAACAAATTATGTTAATCTATGGGTCTGACAATTCTGTTCTTTACTATAGTTTCAACCAGTTTGCCTGGTACTGAAGTTAGGCTTACCAGCCTGTAATTGCCAGGATCACCTCTGGAGCCTTTTTTAAAAATTGGCATCACATTAGCTATCCTAAATTAGGTATTCTCCATACAAGATACTTCACTTGAGCCAAGTATGACCCTATAAGCCTCTGGAGCATTGTGGTGGGAGGAACACCTATAGGACTCCTGCAGTGGGGGAGTTTGGCTTTGTACCCATAGAATGCACAATGCTTTCAGTGGTGCTGGGAAGTGAGATAAGAAGTGGGTCTTTCACTCTTAAAGTGTGTAGCCTGAAGGCTCCCTGATAGCATATACTGGTGTGCAGGGAGCCAGGACCATTATTGCACATGTCAGACAATCCCAGTACCTTGCAATATGAAGTGCAGCCAGCCATATTATGTTGCCTGCTATGCACACATTATAGGCTGCGGGGAAGGATTTCCTTGCTACTTAAGTACACACACTCCGGGCTTGCCATAATTTGTCTCTAAGTGATTCAGTTCTGTCTAGCTGCATCATGCTGTATTTTAAAGAGGGTTTCAGTCTCCTAATGCTTCTTTATCTTTAATTAAAGGGGGGGGTACCTAACTAGTAACAAATTTCACAGCAATTGTGGTTTGAAATATCAAAATATGTAAACATCTGAAATTTCTTGAATTTTTTTGATGGTCAAAATCTTCATTTTCAACCTAGTTACATTTTTTGGGGTTTATCTCCCACACCAAAAATTTTATTTTCAATGAAAATTTTCATTGAATCAAATTTTGATGAAAAAGTCATTAAAAATAAAAAACTGGGCATTTTTGACCTGCTCTAGCTTTAATATTCACTATTACCTGGAACATTAAGTTCAATTTATTGTCAATTTTAATCTACTTGGGCCCAGAGCCTCAAAGGTATTCAGGTGCCTAATTCATATTGATTTCAATGGGAGGTAGGTGCCTACATACCTTTGAAGATCTGGGCATTGGTGTTACATTGTGACTATGAAATGCTTGTTCATAGGAATTAGTGCTGGATTAAACAACACTGTCTGAGTCTGTGGTATCCTGTCCCTTGGGCCTGTCAGGATATTTCAAGATCCCTCAAGGCAGTCTGTCAGGCAATGGGACAGAAAAGTAACTGTAGTTTATCTTCAGCTTCTTGTTTGGCAGTAACTTTAATTTAATCATTTCATTTTTCTCTGTTCTTCTGCCTTTAAAGATATGGTGCTGCAAGTGATCAATGTATTTGCTCCCTTTATTTGTGATTTTTAATTTTTTTTTAAAACTATGCCATGTAAAATGCAGCCAGATAATACAGAGATGGGTTCCTTCTAAATAATTAATAGAATACTAATACCCCTAATAAAATCAGGTTTCAGAGTAGCAGCCGTGTTAGTCTGTATTCGCAAAAAGAAAAGGAGTACTTGTGACACCTTAGAGTCTAACAAATTTATTAGAGCATAAGCTTTCGTGAGCTACAGCCGATGAAGTGAGCTGTAGCTCACAAAAGCTTATGCTCTAATAAATTTGTTAGTCTGTAAGGTGCCACAAGTACTCCTTTTCTTTTTGCTAATAAAATCAGAGAATCATGTGGTATAAAAAGCAGGCTTTGGTATAGTACTGTATTTTAAAGACTGGCCCCTCAAAAGTGTAGAATGCAGAACTTATTTTTACCGTAATTCTGTTTGTTCATCCTAGGGCTACAACTCAGTTCTGGCCTATTCTTTTCTCTGTACCTCTGTTTCTTATTTTTCCCTATGGTATCACAGGCTCCTATAATGGTAAACTGGCAGCAAAATAAAACACACTATTCCAGTACAGTTCTGGGGGGTCAGAATCAGTGAAGGAGTGGCCTTTTGTGAGATGGAGTTGGAGAGAATGCAAACACTTTTTTTTGTTTGTTTTTGTTTTTCTGACAGGTTTCATGATACCACCACACTCTACCTTAAACTAGTGATATATCCCAATGGAAAGCATCACATCATTCACTGTTGCTTGAATAGTATACCTGTAATTTGAATTATTTTTCCTAAATCAAAGATACACATCATTGCACCGCTATTGGCTACAACTACAAGATATTTTTTATAGATATTAAGGAACAGACATTACTACTCTTACCCTGACACCATTGGGGGCTACTCAAGGGGTAAGGAGCTACTCACTGTGAATAAAGGCATCAGAATCTGGCTCTTAGTATATGTCTACAATGCAGTTAGACACCTATGGCTGCCCCATTGCAGCTGACCTTGTGCTCGCGAGGCTCAGGCTAAGGGGCTGTTTAATTGCAGTATAGATGTTCGAGTTCAGCCTGGAGCATGGGCTCTACAACCTGCTCACCTCACAGGCACCTAGAGCCTGGGCTTCAGTCCAAGCCTGAATATCTACCCTGCAATTAAACAGCCCCTTAGCATGAGCCCAATGTGACATTCTGCACTCCAAAGCACCCCATATTGGTGCTGTAATTATGATAGGTTTTGTACAAAGTGTGCCTTGTGAGGTATCATTCTAAAAGTCTTGATCTGCTAAACATTAATATCTCATTGGATTGTATGTGCTGTCATTGTACGTGAAGTTAAAGTTTTGCTATGTAGGTGTTACAGAAAGATGTTGTGAAGTTGGAAACACTCACAACTAGCCTTTCAGGTACAATAATGAAGAAGCTAAACAGTGCTAATGGTTCATCAACAAACACAATGGGCCATGGAAAAGGCTTGTCCTCACCTGGGAACATTTCAGCCAGCCTATGAGTAATGGCTGTGATGACTCATTGGGAGCATATAAGGGCTTGTGACCAGATCACATGATACTGAACTCCATTGTACTTTTCCACAATCTGAGCTGGGAATCTGTCTAGGAACAAAGGGGTTCCTGCCATATGGAAAAACTATATAAGGGGGAAGTGACATCATTACTAGGTCTCACTCCCCTACAAGACAACACTTGGAAACACTGGAGGAACAAAGACTGAACTGGGAAGGGGGTCCCAGATGGAAAGAAGAAAGTCCTGCCTGTGTAAGGAAGCTAAAACCTGTTTGTATCATCAGTCAGGGTGAGATATTGCTGATTCAAATCCTATCTAGCTTGTATAAATCTTAGTTTGCGATTTTGTTTAATTTCCTAACCTGCTTGGATCTGTTTATCACTTATAATCAATTAAAATCCATCTTTTATGTTTTATCTTAACCAGTGTGTTTTTGAGTGAAGTGCTAGGAAATCTTGCCTCTGGTAACAAAAGCTGTTGCATATCTTCCCCACATCGAGGAGGGAGTGGATTAATTAATGAGCTGGCATCGGACAGATTCCCATGCAGTACAAGATTGTATAATTCCGGGCTCATACTCCAGTAGGGGTGCAATGCTGGGGAGCTGGGAAATTGGCTAGTGACACTATCATTGGTCCATGACTCAGTTGGATGTACTTGTGGCACCTTAGAGACTAACAAATTTATTAGAGCATAAGCTTTCGTGAGCTACAGCTCACTTCATCGGATGAAGTGAGCTGTAGCTCACGAAAGCTTATGCTCTAATAAATTTGTTAGTCTCTAAGGTGCCACAAGTACTCCTTTTCTTTTTGCGAATACAGACTAACACGGCTGCTACTCTGAAATCAGTTGGATGTGTGGCACCACCTGCTGTCATGTTTGGTGATAGCAGGGTCCAGAGAGGGCTGGCTGTGAGTCACCAGGTGAACAGAAGGAGAGGCCAACCCAGCTGAATTGTCACAGGGCACAGAGGTTTCAATGGCTACCAGACTGTACCGTGGGGGTGACAGCCCGTCACACCCAAGTCAGCTAGTAAGGGCCAGCCAGGGGTTTTTAACTGCAGTGTAGACATACCCTAAGCCACTGAAACTGATAGCAAGTATCCTTGCAAATATTGGCCTTCAGATTGGATCATTATGATGGATATTGATAAGTATGGTCTTTATTTTTCCATTGATGTAGTCATGTTCCCTCATGCGTTTAAAATCATCCTTACTCTGGAGCCAGTTCTGCAACATATGCTCATTACTGAGCTCAATTGGACTGTTATTTGCATAAGTAAGTACTATTTGGTATAACTCAGTGGAAATAAAGGTTGAAGAATCAAGCCTCCTATCGATAATCTTGCTAAAATGAAACGCTTCTTTGTTACGAATAATACTGATGCCTATTTACAATATTGCAGAAAGTGAAGTGATGGAGTTAGTCTGTATTCACTGCATAGCGGTGAATTATAGCTTCTCAGTACTGTCAGGGTTTCTTGACAGTTGTCTGTTTATAATATAAAGCTATTGAGAAGAGCACCTGGCATTTTAAATTCCTTGAGGACATTAGACATAAAACAAGCCTTTTGCTGTGATTCAAAAAGCCAGTTAAAGGCAAAATTTGGACAACAACAGTCCATATTTTGGAGTGGTTAGATATGCCTAATGAAAGAAGAAAACTATTTGCCATATCAATAGTCGATCCACAAGTTGGATTTTTCCCAACTAGCAAATCAGCTGTTCATTTAAACAGGAGGATAATCCCTTTTGTGACACTGACAAAATAAGGGAAAACAAACAACTCCTTAAAAAAAAAAGTCCATTCCCAGGCTTTTTCCAGAAAATCTAGAGGCATCTTTACCATTTGTAAATGGAAAAAAATCATTTCAGAAAAGTAACCTCTACAACATTCCACCTCATTCCTGATTGTTCAAAGAACAATGTTGGCAAAAAGTTCATTCTTAAATTAAATTAATGGAAAAATATTTGTTTCAGGTGATGATACATGTCTAGAACTAAAAGAGCGTGGCTAATTCTACATTGATTCATTAATCCCAAGAACCTAATACATCTATGCATCTATTCCTGGTGCTAAACTCCAATATGAAATATGGTCCTGTAATTATTCAGAAAAGGTATTTTACTTGCAAAGGTACTTAGAAACATGATTTGGCTTTTTTTTGTGAATCAGACCTGAGACAAAAATATCAAGCCCTGGTAAATCTTAATGTACAGGGACACAAATATCTACTTTGATTCAGTGTTTTGAGTCTTTTAAGGCATTTGTGCAAGGACAAATTAATGTAATAATGAAAGTACTGTAAGTGAATACAGGAATATGGCTCAGATACACTTTTGATCCCAATATTGTTTTAAAATGTAATGTCATTACCCAGGATTACAGATTCATAGGTGAGAAAAAGGCTTTTCTAATACATAGATACATTTGTTAATAATAATTAAGAAAGCCTTGACTCTTGGTTTACAGAGTACTATCTCACAGCAGTACATAAACCATAGACAGACAGACAGATAAAGAAAACCTTGGATTCATTTTAAAGTTGTTCTTCTCTCTTCCACCCATTCCCTCCCACATAAACACTGGTAACTTTCAAAGGCATTTGATTCACAGAAATAAGGTAACCCGAGCTGCCTGGACTCTCAGGCAAAATGTCACAACCTGCAGGCCCTGTAGCTTGAAAATGTTTTCCATGGAGTCATTTGGGTAACTCACTACTTTCATAATCAATCTCATGGGCTCAAAGATTTTATGGTTAGAAGGGACCACTACATTAATCTAATCTGGCCTCCTTCATAACAGAAGCAATAGAACCTCACTCAATAATTTCTTCATTGGGCCCAAAGCTTCTGTTTGCACTGTAACATATCTTTTAGAAAGATATCCTGTCTTGCTTTAAAGACCTTAAGTGATGGAGAATCCATCACATCCCTATCCATCACGTTATTCTAATGCTTAATTACCCTCCTCTTAAAAAAAAAAAGACTAATTTCTAATCTAGTTTCAGCTTCCAACTATTGGATCTCATTATGCCTTTTTTTCTGCCAGGTTAAGGAGCCTTCTACCATCAGAAATCTCTTCCCCCACATGGATACTTGTAGACCATGATCAAGTCATCTCTTACCATTGTGGATAAATTACAGTAATTCAATTGATCTTTTTTAGTGTCTCACTATATGGCCGGTTTTCCAGACCTTGAATCATTTTTGTAGTTCTTTTCTGAATCCTTTCCACTTTTTAAAATTTCCTGTTGTTCACAACTTTGGGGGTCATGATTACTCTCCCTTTCTTTATAACTCCATGAGACAAGGCTTCCAAAGATATTGTATGGCATAACATGGTCTTGTGGTATGGTAAAAATAGAGCATCATTGATCTAGCTGTACTTGATTTTTTTCTGAGGAAGTTAGTTATTGCACTTACAAAAAAAAGGAAAAAAATCAGAGTGCACTGCTTTTTACTGCACTTATCCTCCAGCTGTTGAGGTGGAAATGGATAGCCTGACATACTGTGCCCATTATTGTTTCAGAGCCAGTCATCTAAGGCTAAAGTAGGCCTAAATAAAAAGTGGGAGGATGGTTAGAGGTGTTTCAAGAATCTCATCTCCTGTTAATTTCTTTAGATGCATCACTACTCAAGATTTTAATAGTTGGAGCAAAATCTTCTCAATTGTTGGAATGTTTTATTTTGTATGTTACTACCTGTTGCTGCAAGGGTTATGCAACATGAATTCCATTAAAATATCAAATGCAGATTCTTCTTCCACTTCTGGTTCTTCTATTCTCCCAGTTGCTTCAGGGAGCTTTATGGCTCAAAAAATTAAAGTCTGGATCTATTTTCATTATGGAAGGATTTGCTAAATCTAGCTAGGCATTTCTCATTTTGCATTTGCATTTGTCATCTTTTAAGCTAATTTTCAGTGCTGCAAAGCTATTTTAAATATTGTTTGAGCCCTCCGTTGAACTCTTCTTAATACCACAGTTATGCTCTTCCAGCAATCTTTTCTACAGTCCTGGAAGTGTCCTGTGTTTGTCATCAGAATATATTAGGTGCTAAAAGCTAGAGATATTTGTAACCTTTTTTCTATACACAAATATAACTATACCCAAATATAACCCCCCCAATATTGTGACTGATTTTTCTCTTGCACTAAAAGATGTGAGTACTTTTTTTTAATTAAGTAAAATAAAACTTTCATGAGATGAAATGAAAGAGGGGATATTTGTGAGCACTCCTAGTCAAAAAACCCATTAGCAACTGGGTTTTCACTGAAAAAAAATCTTCAGCAAAATATAACCTTGAAGTTGTAAACATATGTCTGAATAATTATTCTGACTTTATATCTAAAAGCCCACCTCTGCCAGTGTGGCGAGATTTTAATTTAGCATTCCCCCCAGAGCTATGGAGGGCAAAGTTGATGATTGAGAGGGCAAGGTGACTTGGCTTCAACAGCTATCTTTATTTGCATGAATGAGTAACTGTAAAGCACAGAAAATATCTTTAAGTAAATTCCGCCTATCACTGACAGGGATCTAAATGGAATTATAGTGGCATGAAACCCTATTTTGCTAATATAGATTTTTTTTTCCCTGGGAAATATTTTCTACCTCCCACCTCCATTATAAATCACTGAAAAAAAGGCTTGAGAACAAAACCAGAATGATCAAAGAGCAACCAGAAAACATGATTTAAAAACAATTAAAAAAACCCCACCCTGTATTTTATTGCTTCTGAAACAGGCCAGGTTGAAGCCACTGGAGGCAGAAGCCTTTTATTTAAAATCAGAACAGAATTAGATCAATGGTAATGGTCTGCTGGTATGCCTCAAAGACGATCTAGAGAGGACCACCTCCTATGAATCGGATGATAGTTCAGCCTCCTTACTCAAGTTAAGGCCAGATTTGAAATTGATGGGAATCTTTCTGTAAACTTTGATGGTCTCTGATTCCAGATATTACTCCTTAATTTCAGTGGGAGGAGTGGGTGCTGTGCATTTCTGATAATCATATTTTAGGAGTGTCAAGCTGGAGATCAAAAATCAGTGGCCTGTTTTGAGAAAGTGCTGTAAGGGACTTCCCTAAGGACACACGGAATGTCTGGGACACAACTAGGAATATAACCCCAATCACCTGACTTCCAGTCCTGTGCTTTTACCACAAGACCATCTCCTAGCAAAACCTTTTAGGCTATTTTCCTTATGGGGGTGTTTGGCTTGTAAAAGGCTGGGTTTTCAAAGGGCAATAAGAGAATTAAACTCTTCTGAAACAGGTTTTTACAGACTGAAATGACCTACCATGTTGGTTGTCATAATCCCTCAGATTTATTCTGCATCTTCTCTAGTGAGTTATCTTTCGATCTTCCAGAAGCATTCAAACATACCACAATAAATGCTCTAGTCCCATCACACTAGATTATTATTTACACATCATTTTTAATAACTGGTGATTTTTAGTTTATTCCCCGAGTTACTGGAAATATACTCCGGACGTCTTAATCACATTTTAAAGTCACTCTCTCAAACCATTACATTACAAAATGTCCCTAAATCCTTCTCTTCTTAGCTTTGTTTCCTCAACACATTAACTCTGGGACACACAAGCAGAGGCATTTTAATGAAACATCAGACATCAAAAGGACTTGGAGTTCTTTATGAAATCTTAGTAACTTTATTTGATGAACTGTAATCAGAAAAGTTTCTGATTTTTGTCATGACTTTGTGTTTCACTGAGGACATACTCTACATGTGGTAATATGAAAGACTTGTTCTTGTGAGGGAGTATTGTTAAATGTTTGATGTTAGTCTAAACTCTCATGGTGAAGAGCTTTGCTATTGAGTTGCTCCCCAAGATATGAAGTGTCTCAAATTGCTTTTCTCATATCAGTACTTCATCTGTTGCAGTATTGTTATTTTTCTGATCTTTTTTTTAAAGAAAACGTTTGTTTGTAGAAAACTTAGAGGCATAATTTTAAAAAGAGCTAGAAAACTCTGCCAATTGGGGTGGCTAGCACAAGGATTATTGGAAAGTTTATTGTAATCCTAAATACTTGCTGTAGAGGTCAATGTCTTTTTAATAATGTGATCTGCTATAACACAGATGAGATGAATCTATTGGAATTTATTGCAAGATACCAAGGGCAATGACTCCAGCACTCTTACTTTCTGGGTTATTGGATCAGCAATGCATAATATAGCTGACCTACTGTCAGGGCCGGCTCTACCGTTTTTGCTGCCCCAAGCATAGAGAAAAAACTGTCGCTGTTTAATTGCCGCCGCGGACGACAGAAGAGAGAAGCTGCTGCTGAATTACTGCTGCGGACGGCAAAAGGGAGAAGCTGCCGCTGAATTGCCGCCACCGTGGAAACACTGCCGCCCCTTTCGGACTGCTGCCCCAAGCACCTGTTTGGAACGCTGGTGCCTGGACCCTGCCTACTGTAACTGATTTTGGAGAGTGAAGGTGGAGTGCGAATTATTGTAGAATTCCTAGAGCCCCTCTCCTGTTGGTGGGTTCCACAGAATATTATATGAAATTGTAACACAGTCGCCGTCTTACCTGAAAATACGTATGTCAGCTAGAAGAGTGTGACAGTAAAAAATCAGGAGCTCAGAACTGGCTATGTAGATTCTTATTAGCCAGTTGCCAGCAAAAATTATAAATTATTACCTTCTATTCTCCCAGTCGTGTGCAGAAACAATGAATACATTGACAAATCCCATTGCAAAATACCTACAGAATTTACAAGTATTTGTAAATGTGGTTGTTTCACCTTGATTACAATAATGTTTTTTAGACAGTTCCTGACTTCCCTTTGTTCATGCTACTGTACTGAAGATGACCTAAATCAATGGGAATATAAAAGATTTATTTAAAATGTTCAATATTTAAAGCCTTTAAATTCTCCCAATTTCACCACTAAACATCTATATTTAGGATAATTTCAGTGCTTTTTTTTCTCAGCTGTCTCAAATATTACTCTCTCATCATTAGTATTAGGGAATGTGACCAAACTGCTAAGGGTTTGTCTACACAAGGAAACAGATTGGCATAACTAGACCACTATCATTACACTGATAAAATTCCCTGTATGGATGCTCTTATTATGGAATAAGAATGCCGTTTTCTGGTTTAATTTATCTCTTTGAAGGTGGTATACATTACACAGAAAGCACTCTTATTCTGGATTAGGAGCATCTCCACAAAGAGTCAGACTGGAATAACGATAGCAGAATATCAGTATAGTGATACTGGTAATTTTCCCCATGTAGACAAGCCCTACAATGTGATTATTGTTGGTTCTCATATTTCATTGGCATCCACCATGTTGCTACTGATCCATGATACTTAAATGAAAGTCACTATATTATTATCTTGCAGAAATTATGCTCATTAAGATACAAATTATGTTTACAAGTTGTTTACTAAGTCAAATGCAAGCACATCAAGCAAAGTTGGTTATAAAAGCCATTGTACTCACAATATGACAAACACCTGCATCTTTGTCCCCTCTTTTGCCATTAGTCTGGTCAACGGAGTTCTAGTGGATGATGATGCATGTGATATGGATCCCTGAAAAGAACAGGGATTATCTATACTACACTAAAAATTGAACAGTGATACCTGTATGTGGAAACTCAATCAAGGCTTTAGCTGTGTTTAGGGACATGCTTAAGGGAATTCTGCCACTTCAAAACTGTATTTGTAACCACGTCCACAACACTGGCTGGGTCTTCTGACACAGTCACATGTGCAGTGCAGATGAGTTCTTTGTGCTCACAGAGTTATTCTCTTTGCACATGTTGTTAACAATCACTGAAATTTCACTGAATCCTTTCTACTGCTGCAGTTGCTAATGAGAGAGATGCTGTTTCAGGAATTATTGAGTGTCCAGCATTATAATTTGCTTTTTGTTTTATGTAATATATCTCTGCATAAAATTGCTGGAGAACTATTTGTGTTTGACTTTTTTATCCTTATTTTTCCATAAGCTTACTGTTAAACTACAGTATTAGGTATAGTTTTACAAGGATTGTAACTCAAATTCCATGTTAAGTTTGATTGTTTATACATTTGGGTCACGTGCATGACATATATGTAAATGTGTGTAGTGGGTTTTGTCTTTTACGATACATGTGTTTAAGTCTGAAATCAATACCATTGATTTAAATAACTAATGAGTGTTTGTATTGTAAGCAAGAATTAGGGCATCCTGTGATGCATAATTCATTGGCATAAGTATATTTTTAAGTGAAAGGGTAGGTTAGATAAGCAAGAAAATCTAATGTTTAAATACTGGTATCCTTATTCATGTTGAATAGTACCTCACTACAAAAACAAAACAGTGAAGTCATGGGACAAGCCATTATATAAGGCACTACTCAAAGTGAGTTGGAGTGTCAGATTATGATACTCAGGTTAAGGGTACATTATTCTGTACTACTGCTGGATGTACCGAGCAACTGCTCCTTAGATTTTCCAAGGAGGTTAAGGGAGTTAGTGCCCACTTTCCATTGAATTCAATGGGCACTTAACTTCCCTAGATCCTTCGGAAAATACCAGGATGCACCTTTTGGTTTCTTTATGAAAAGGTGTGTGTATTTGAAAAATTAGAGAGGGAATATCATATCTTCACCCTGCCAGCCAGTAAAGAGAAGGGGCCAAGCACAACTCATATTTAACACCTTTGCTTTCAGAGGAGTTAAACCGGGGATGAGCTTTTTCAGGGAGAAACTTTTTACTTTGATTCACAAGAAAAAATATACTGATGTATTTACAAGAAATGTGAGAACATGTATTTCCAGACTTCAGAGAACAAATACTAATTATCAAAAATATCAACATAATCGATAATCAAAATCAAAATAATGATTATCGAATGAATATGTAATTTCAGCAAGGATCTTATTCTACAGTTCTTAGACAAGCAGCTCCTCATCGACTTGTGAGAGGAGTTCAGGATCAAGCCCGTAAATAGTTGTCAGATCACAATATTTTTCTGGGTCTCAAGTCAAATTTCAGAATAGTTCTATAAAATCCATGACAACTAAGAATTAGATATCACTCTTGGACATAAAAAGTTAAATCTTCAAGTTCAATATACAGAAGAAGTTGTTTTAAAATCATGGCTGTCTAATCTAACTTTCAAAGTATTGGGCTCTTTACAAAAAAATCCAATATTCAGCATTCTATCCAGTTTAGGGCTCTGCTCGAAGGCATGGCAAAACAACTCTTACTATGAGACTTCTGTTGATCTCTGGCTTTCCACTCCACTGAAGTCCTTTAGTAAAACCCTTAGGACATACTTGTTGCTCTCACTCACTTCTTGGCTCCAAGGAACAACTTTTGTAGAAGATATACTGAACTAATTTTTTCGGAAATATGCAAAAATTCTGTGAGCAAGCTTGTTTCACTAGGGGAAGAGACTGCAAAATCACTGAGCAGCTGCATTACAGAATGGCAACTGAATGAAGCCAAAACATTTAATCACTAGCTATGTAACATGGTGTATGCACAAAGAATCATTCATAGCAAAATTCTACACTAACTTTTTTACTTTTGTTTTATTTCCAGCTCTATTACTAACTCACTGTGTGACCTTGAATAAAAGTCAGTTAGGTGCAAGTTTTCAAAAGTTCCTAACTCCTATTTTAAAAAGTGACTTAAACACTTTTGAAAATAGAACTTAAGTTCCTAAGTCATTTAGGCCCAGATTTGTAAAGTTATTTAGGCATTGCTGTACTCAGCACTGCAGCATTTGACTGTCAATGGGATTTTGGCACCTAAGAAACCTGAATCCCTTTTGAAAATGAGACTTAGGAGTCTAAGCCAGTTAGGTATTGCAAAGCTGAGCACTGCAATGCCTAAGTACCTTTAAAATTCTGGGTCTTAGGCACTTCTGAAAATTGAACTCTTTATCTCTGTTCCTCATATGAGGATCATACCCACTTTTCGCAGAGCATACAGCTATCATAGTGATGGATGTGGCATAAGAACCTAAATAAAGTATAAGATTTGATTATAGTTAATAATTAATTACTAATATTAATGCTTAGAGCTAGATATATACTTAACTATCCAAAACTTTTATATGAATTTACTGCTATGTATGATGGTTTCCATTAATATTTTTACCATGTTGACTTTGCAAATAGGTGTTTGTAACACAGAAGCCCATTTGGGTTCACTAAACTGTCAGCAACTCTTGTCAGACCTGACAAATTCACTACACCTCACACACTGATGTTATCATATGTATTCAAAAGGTGATATATAATATATCATTTGAAATCTAATAACACACATGTGATTAATATAATAATAAAATGTATGTATTAACACTATATAAGGCATTATGGATACTCATTGATATTAGGCTTTACAGTCTGTGTCCAAAGAAAGGGAGAAATAGGTCTCTCCCAGACAGGAGGGGAAGTCACAGCTATTTGCCTGTCTCCTATGTAAATTAAACACAGTAGAATCAAAACAAAGAAAGTATCATTTATGTAGTGGGGGATGGGAAACCCACAGGAAAGGAAAAAACGTCATAAGGTCATCCTGGCTCTTGAAGCAAGGTCATTGAACTTTGGAAGCAATAAGTAAAGACAGAAGCCATCTTTGGCTTCCATCACAAGACAGACACAAGTAAACAAAGCTCATGCAAGCTGAGAAAGGTGGGCTCTTCAACCAAGGGTCAGGGGGTTTGAAATTCTGCATATAGCTGAGAAGACTGCTTAGACAAAGATCCAAAGGAAGCCAGCATCTTGTACTACTGTGGAATGTCCAACTAGGGCTGGGAAGAGGAATGACTGGTGAGAGAAACCATTTTTAACAAAGTTTGTACCTTGCTCAATTAAGTTTTAGACTTCTAGATCTATGTTTTCACTTTTGTAACCCTTTCTAACTTTATTCCCTATATTTGAACTCACTTATTCCTAGGTATATTTTGTTAATGAATTTGCTTTATTTTTATAATAAACTAGCTAGTGTTGTGTTTGAAAGGAAGGATGTATCTACCCCAGTTAAGTTAATATATAATGTTTTTGTCCCTTTGAAGGAGTAACACACCTCATTATTTTCCCGAGCTGTCCAGCAGAGGCTGGATGCTTCCAGGTACACAATTTTGGTGAAATTTGGGAGTGGGAGTGTGTTGGGGTCATCTTGCTGGCATAACCAAGGCTGGTGGAAGCAGTGTGGGACTGTAGACAGGCTGCAGGGGTCAGAGCTGCTGAACCCAGGCTCTCTAGGACATAGACCCTCAGGGTGTAATCTGCATACTTGTAGGATGGCTGTGAGCATCCCAGTCTGGGAGCTATAGCAGCAAAGCATTTGTAAGGCACCCAGGGTTGCAGGGCAAGTGGTGACACAACTTCTTACTGGTTTGGATTGCACCCCAGAACCAGAATGTGACAGTGTTGCAACAGGGTATACATATTTCCTGTATTACTAATAGAGAGTATTGTGCATAAAGTGATAGTATTAATTAATTGGTAAGGCATTTCTGAAGGTTTTAATAGTGATCACTGCATAAAAGTTCTCCTCCTCCTAGAAGACATGTCACGAAAGAGGCTCCTAAATTAATCCAACCAAGCAAAATTGTGGGTTCTTTTATTTTATGCTCTGCCAGATAGTGCAGAAGCAAATGTGATGTTTCAGTTGCATGAAACTTTGTGTTGTTTTGTTTTGTTTTTATTCCGCATGTGAATTTAGTGTTTCTGAAAGTTGCTAACCTATTTGATTCCTGGATTGGTGGGCAGAGCCCACCAAAGCATGAAAGACCTGGCAAAGTGAGGGAGGGGCCACAGAGCTCATAACTCAAGAGATTTATGAGGGACAAAGGAAAAATAACCAGGGACCATGGCAGGTCACAGCAAATGGGCAAACATAAAGACTGATGTCCTCTAACCATAGAAAACAACACTAGATGGGCTGCAGCCATTCAAGTTTCCATTCACTGCCATGTCAATTGTCTCAATACTAATCACAAGTAAGCAACTCTAGGGTTTAGGATATTCAGTATCCATGCCCAGTAAATCCTTGACCACTATATTGGAACTATTTAGCACCAATTTGGTATAGGATTTTGAGATGTGGATGCTTTGACACTGAGGTCTCAAAACTCATTGCACATGCAGCAGGCTGCTGAATAGCCAGGGAATGGTAATAACTTTTCAGTCACTACTGACATGCATCGGATTTTGCAAGTGATTTGGAAGTAAAAGGATCTGATTCCATTACTAGTTCCTTGTGTCATCTAGTCCTCTTAGTTTTCCTTGTCTTTGAAAAAGGCTCCAATGGCTAACATTTAGACATGACTGCTTCTCTGCTTGCTATTGATTATATTTTTGGAGTTAAAAACATATTTTAGAGAGAAAGGTTTCAGAGTAGCAGCCATGTTAGTCTGTATTCGCAAAAAGAAAAGGAGTACTTGTGGCACCTTAGAGACTAACAAATTTATTAGAGCATAAGCTTTCCGATGAAGTGAGCTGTAGCTCACGAAAGCTTATGCTCTAATAAATTTGTTAGTCTCTAAGGTGCCACAAGTACTCCTTTTCTTTTTAGAGAGAAAGGAGAAGATAAGTTGTTTAGATTCCAAACCAGGAAACATCCACAAGTTATAGAAACAATTATTTTAAAACATTAGAATTGAAAATAAATTTCTCTTGTATTCACCTAAGTTCCAGGCTGCTTTTCCTGCTTTTATGACTGATGATATCACTGCGTAAAATCTAATGCAGTGCAGTGAATGCAGCTGCAAATCCCCTTTAATGATACCTTCCTAAGTGTTAATATCATGTGTTATGTCATGAGAGAAGATGACACCTAAAACACAGGTTTTGGTAGGTAAAAAAGCTTGTGTTCAATTTCAAAAATTACTTGGAAATTATTCTTGTGGAGATGTACACTGTTACTTTAAGGATTTTGAACCTTTTGTCACTTTGAGGGGCTATTGTTGTTTATCAAAGCATCCTCATCACTGTCTATACTGACAGATTTCAGAGTAGCAGCTGTGTTAGTCTGTATTCGCAAAAAGAAAAGGAGTACTTGTGGCACTTTAGAGACTAAACAAATTTATTTGAGCATAAGCTTTCATGAGCTACAGCTCACTTCATCGGATGCATTCAGTGGAAAATACAGTGGGGAGATTTATATACATAGAGAACATGAAACAATGCATGTTATCATATACACTGTAATGAGAGTGATCACTTAAGGTGAGCTATTACCAGCAGGAGAGCGGGGGGGGGGGAACCTTTTGTAGTGATAATCAAGGTGGGCCATTTCCAGCAGTAGACAAGAACGTCTGAGGAACAGTGGGGGGTTGGGGTGGGAGGAATAAACATGGGGAAATAATTTTACTTTGTGTAATGACCCATCCACTCCCAGTCTCTATTCAAGCCTAAATTAATTGTATCTAGTTTGCAAATTAATTCCAATTCAGCAGTCTCTTGTTGGAGTCTGTTTTTGAAGTTTTTTTTGTTGAAGAATTGCCACTTTTAGGTCTGTAATCGAGTGACCAAAGAAATGGAAGTGTATTCCGACTAGTTTTTGAATGTTATAATTCTTGACATCTGATTTGTGTCCATTTATTCTTTTACATAGAGACTATCCATTTTGACCAATGTACATGGCAGAGGGGCATTGCTGGCACATGATGGCATATATCACGTTGGTAGATGTGCAGGTGAACAAGCCTCTGATAGTGTGGTTGATGTGATTAGGCCCTATGATGGTATCCCCTGAATAGATATGTGGACAGAGTTGGCAACGGGCTTTGTTGCAAGGATAGGTTCCTGGGTTAGTGGTTCTGTTGTGTGGTGTGTGGTTGCTGGTGAGTATTTGCTTCAGGTTGGGGGTCTGTCTGTAAGCAAGGACTGGCCTGTCTCCCAAGATCTGTGAGAGTGATGGGTCATCCTTCTGGATAGGTTGTAGATCCTTGATGATGTGTTGGAGAGGTTTTAGTTGGGGGCTGAAGGTGATGGCTAGTGGCTTTCTGTTATTTTCTTTGTTGGGCCTGTCCTGTAGTAGGTGACTTCTGGGTACTCTTCTGGCTCAGTCAATCTGTTTCTTCACTTCAGCAGGTGGGTATTGTAGTTGTAAGAATGCTTGATAGAGATCTTGTTGGTGTTTGTCTCTGTCTGAGGGGTTGGGGCAAATGCAGTTGAATCGTAGAGCTTGGCTGTAAACAATGGATAATGTGGTGTGGTCTGGATGAAAGCTGGAGGCATGTAGTTAGGAATAGTGGTCAGTAGGTTTCCAGTATAGGGTGGTTTTTATGTGACCATCGCTTATTAGCACCATAGTGTCCAGGAAATGGATCTCTTGTGTGGACTGGTCCAGGCTGAGGTTGATGGTGGGATGGAAATTGTTGAAATCATGGTGGAATTCCTCAAGGGCTTCTTTTCTATGGGTCCAGATGATGAAGATGTCATCAATGTAGTGCAAGTAGGGTAGGGGCATTAGGGGATGAGAGCTGAGGAAGCATTGTTCTAAGTCAGCCATAAAAATGTTGGCATACTGTGGGGCCATGCGGGTACCCATAGCAGTGCCACTGATTTGAAGGTATACATTGTCCCCAAGTGTGAAATAGTTATGGGTGAGGACAAAGTCACAAAGTTCAGCCACCAGGTTTGCCCTGACATTATCGGGGATACTGTTCCTGACGGCTTGTAATCCATCTTTGTGTGGAATGTTGGTGTAGAGGGCTTCTACATCCATAGTGGCCAGGATGGTGTTTTCAGGAACATCACTGATGGACTGTAGTTTCCTCAGGAAGTCAGTGGTGTCTCGAAGATAACCGGGAGTGCTGGTAGCATAGGGCCTGAGGAGGGAGTCTACATAGCCAGAGAATCCTGCTGTCAGGGTGCCAATGCCTGAGATGATGGTGCATCCAGGATTTCCAGGTTTATGGATCTTGGATAGCAGATAGAATACCCCAGGTCGGGGTTCCCGGGATGTGTCTGTGCGGATTTGTTCTTGTGCTTTTTCAGGGAGTTTCTTGAGCAAATAGTGTAGTTTCTTTTGGTAACCCTCAGTGGGATCAGAGGGTAAGTTTCTTCAAGTCTATCTGCTATGATGAGTGCTGGGGAATACTGTGAATCTTTTCCCTCTCCCTCCCCACTGGTGAATAAATGCTCTCTGAATTTGCCTATGGTGTAACAGAACCCTGCAGGGACTGGCTAGATTTCACCACTGGCATATGTTCCCTATGGACAGGGTGGACTATATTTCTTAAGCACTCTCTACTGATGTGAGGGGAGTAATCTGAATTTCAATTGGGTATTAACTGCTGGATGAGTTGGACTCTTTCTCCATAGAGAGGTGCCTAAGATTTGATTATAATAAAACTGCAAACGTTACAGAATATGTCCCCCGAATTATACCTAGGAGTCCTCTATTTATAGCTTACATTATATGAGCTTTGTCTTTCTTTTTTGTAACAACCATTGCTAGTCAGTCACATAGGCTCAGTGCCTTATTTTAGAAGTTATGCTGATCAGTTAATTTGAGACAAGGGAAATGCAAGACACTTTTCTGTTGCTGTCTAAGTAGGCAAGACAGACATCGACGATGTTTTTCAAAAGCTTATATGGCACAGGATTGAGAATTTATTTTACGTACTTATATGTTCCCCAATGCCACAGTATCTACACGACTCCCAATTTTAATGTGTTTCTCCTCACATCAACCTCATGAATCACCCATTTTTCAGCTATAGAACTGAAGCACAGAAAGGTTAAAGTGACTTGCCTAAAATCATAGCGCAAGTGTTTGGTGGAGTGGGCACTTGAACACAACTCCCTCAAGTTCTAGGCTAGTGGCCTTACTACTGGATCACATTGTTAGTTAGTGGTAGCTTCTATATGTAGGCAGAGTTGTTTCAGCTAACCCTGGTTCAGTAACATATTATCATAGAATCATAGAATCATAGAATATCAGGGTTGGAAGGGACCCCAGAAGGTCATCTAGTCCAACCCCCTGCTCAAAGCAGGACCAAGTCCCAGTTAAATCATCCTAGCCAGGGCTTTGTCAAGCCTGACCTTAAAAACCTCTAAGGAAGGAGATTCTACCACCTCCCTAGGTAACGCATTCCAGTGTTTCACCACCCTCTTAGTGAAAAAGTTTTTCCTAATATCCAATCTAAACCTCCCCCATTGCAACTTGAGACCATTACTCCTCGTTCTGTCATCTGCTACCATTGAGAACCGTCTAGAGCCATCCTCTTTGAAACCCCCTTTCAGGTAGTTGAAAGCAGCTATCAAATCCCCCCTCATTCTTCTCTTCTGCAGACTAAACAATCCCAGCTCCCTCAGCCTCTCCTCATAAGTCATGTGCTCTAGACCCCTAATCATTTTTGTTGCCCTTCGCTGTACTCTTTCCAATTTATCCACATCCTTCTTGTAGTGTGGGGCCCAAAACTGGACACAGTACTCCAGATGAGGCCTCACCAGTGTCGAATAGAGGGGAACGATCACGTCCCTCGATCTGCTCGCTATGCCCCTACTTATACATCCCAAAATGCCATTGGCCTTCTTGGCAACAAGGGCACACTGCTGACTCATATCCAGCTTCTCGTCCACTGTCACCCCTAGGTCCTTTTCCGCAGAACTGCTGCCGAGCCATTCGGTCCCTAGTCTGTAGCGGTGCATTGGATTCTTCCATCCTAAGTGCAGGACCCTGCACTTATCCTTATTGAACCTCATTAGATTTCTTTTGGCCCAATCTTCCAATTTGTCTAGGTCCTTCTGTATCCTATCCCTCCCCTCCAGCGTATCTACCACTCCTCCCAGTTTAGTATCATCCGCAAATTTGCTGAGAGTGCAATCCACACCATCCTCCAGATCATTTATGAAGATATTGAACAAAACAGGCCCCAGGACCGACCCCTGGGGCACTCCACTTGACACCGGCTGCCAACTAGACATGGAGCCATTGATCACTACCCGTTGAGCCCGACAATCTAGCCAGCTTTCTACCCACCTTATAGTGCATTCATCCAGCCCATACTTCCTTAACTTGCTGACAAGAATGCTGTGGGAGACCGTGTCAAAAGCTTTGCTAAAGTCAAGAAACAGTACATCCACTGCTTTCCCTTCATCCACAGAACCAGTAATCTCATCATAAAAGGCGATTAGATTAGTCAGGCATGACCTTCCCTTGGTGAATCCATGCTGACTGTTCCTGATCACTTTCCTCTCCTCTAAGTGCTTCAGGATTGATTCTTTGAGGACCTGCTCCATGATTTTTCCAGGGACTGAGGTGAGGCTGACCGGCCTGTAGTTCCCAGGATCCTCCTTCTTCCCTTTTTTAAAGATGGGCACTACATTAGCCTTTTTCCAGTCATCCGGGACTTCCCCCGTTCGCCACGAGTTTTCAAAGATAATGGCCAAGGGCTCTGCAATCACAGCCGCCAATTCCCTCAGCACTCTCGGATGCAATTCGTCCGGCCCCATGGACTTGTGCACGTCCAGCTTTTCTAAATAGTCCCTAACCACCTCTATCTCTACAGAGGGCTGGCCATCTCTTCCCCATTTTGTGATGCCCAGCACAGCAGTCTGGGAGCTGACCTTGTTAGTGAAAACAGAGGCAAAAAAAGCATTGAGTACATTAGCTTTTTCCACATCCTCTGTCACTAGCTTGCCTCCCTCAATCAGTAAGGGGCCCACACTTTCCTTGGCTTTCTTCTTGTTGCCAACATACCTGAAGAAACCCTTCTTGTTACTCTTGACATCTCTTGCTAGCTGCAGCTCCAGGTGCGATTTGGCCCTCCTGATATCTTTCCTACATGCCCGAGCAATATTTTTATACTCTTCCCTGGTCATATGTCCAACCTTCCACTTCTTGTAAGCTTCTTTTTTATGTTTAAGATCCGCTAAGATTTCACCATTAAGCCAAGCTGGTCGCCTGCCATATTTACTATTCTTTCGACTCATCGGGATGGTTTGTCCCTGTAACCTCAACAGGGATTCCTTGAAATACAGCCAGCTCTCCTGGACTCCCTTCCCTTTCATGTTAGTCCCCCAGGGGATCCTGGCCATCTGTTCCCTGAGGGAGTCAAAGTCTGCTTTCCTGAAGTCCAGGGTCCGTATCCTGCTGCTTACCTTTCTTCCCTGCGTCAGGATCCTGAACTCAACCAACTCATGGTCACTGCCTCCCAGATTCCCATCCACTTTTGCTTCCCCCACTAATTCTACCCGGTTTGTGAGCAGCAGGTCAAGAAAAGCGCTCCCCCTAGTTGGCTCCCCTAGCACTTGCACCAGGAAATTGTCCCCTACGCTTTCCAAAAACTTCCTGGATTGTCTATGCACCGCTGTATTGCTCTCCCAGCAGATATCAGGAAAATTAACGTCACCCATGAGAATCAGGGCATGCGATCTAGTAGCTTCCGTGAGTTGCCGGAAGAAAGCCTCATCCATCTCATCCCCCTGGTCCGGTGGTCTATAGCAGACTCCCACCATGACATCACTCTTGTTGCACACACTTCTAAACTTAATCCAGAGACACTCAGGTTTTTCCACAGTTTCGTACCGGAGCTCTGAGCAGTCATACTGCTCCCTTACATACAGTGCTACTCCCCCACCTTTTCTGCCCTGCCTGTCCTTCCTGAACAGTTTATAACCATCCATGACTGTACTCCAGTCATGTGAGTTATCCCACCAAGTCTCTGTTATTCCAATCACGTCATAATTCCTTGACATCACCAGGACCTCCAGTTCTCCCTGCTTGTTTCCAAGGCTTTGTGCATTTGTATATAAGCACTTGAGATAACCTGTTGATCGCCCCTCATTCCCAGTATGAGGCAGGAGCCCTCCCCTCACAGACATTCCTGCCTGTGCTTCCTCCCGGTATCCCGCTTTCCCACTTACCTCAGGGCTTTGGTCTCCTTCCCCCGGTGAACCTAGTTTAAAGCCCTCCTCACTAGGTTAGCCAGCCTGCTGGCAAAGATGTTCTTCCCTCTCTTCGTAAGATGGAGCCCGTCTCTGCCCAGCACTCCTCCTTCATGGAACACCATCCCATGGTCATTATGACTTATCAGAACTGGTCAGCAACATTTAACAAAAAATTGTGTCATTTTGTTTCCTTTTTTTCTGAGTGATTCTGCTTATTACTGAGCATGGTCATCGTGCCTAACAGAATGTAGAGGAGGAAAAGGAGTTTACAGTCCACCCGGACAAATTCACAAATGAAACACTGGATCACCAAGGACTGGGAGGCCTAATTACTAATTGGTTTATATAGTTTTCTAAAAGCTTTTTTTGATGGCGGATTTCTCATGGAAAGATGCATGGAGCATGTGTGTTTTAAGGAGCAGTTTGAACAAAGAGAATGTTGGTAGTCCAGCTGTTCTCAGTCACATCAAGTATAATCTTTAACTGCTGTTGAAAACTGAGCCTACTGTTATGCATGCCTATCACATATGGTGCACCACATCCAGGGCACTAAATGCCCCAGTAACAACTATGTGAGTAAAAACAATTAAAACACTATGCTCTTGAATGAACTCTCACAGAAAACTCTCACCGATAAGAGAAAAACACCCTATCACCTGTGGGGGAATACTTTCAGAAAATGATCACTCCATATCTGACCTCTCCATCCTCATCCTCAAAGGAAACTTGTACAACACCTTCAAAACATGAGAATGGGAGCTTACATTTATAATTTTGCTAGACATTAAAAGTCATAGTCTTAATAAAAAGACTTCTTCTATGGCTTATTACAACAATTGGTACTCCTGGGGGGATTCTGCGTGATTATGTGCCTGCAGAAAACACTCCCCTCCCCTGCAGAATTCCCATGCTTCCATGCAGAAAACAGCAGGAAAGCTGCATCGGGAGGGGGAGGGGCAGGGGTGACCATGGGCTCAGTTTAAATAGAGGTTAGGCATGGCGGGAGGTTCACAAGGGTTACATGCCACTGTCCCCCACTCATTTCTGCAAGCGCAGAGCTGCCCAGCTGAAGGAGGCTGCCTCTCTGCTTGGCTGATTCTACAGCTGAATGCCACCTCCTGGGTCCTAGTGTCAGTCATGATCCCCTTCTGTGTGCTGGGAGCCTTCCTGTTTTCTGTTTCAACAGTGAGTACACACAGTGGGGCTGGGTACGGGGGCGTGGGGGAAATGAGGGAAGAGGGTGGGATAGGGGAAAGAGGCTATGGGAAAGGAAAGGGTGGAATAGGGCAGGGGGAGGGGAATGTGGGAGTGAGGAGAAGGGGATGGAGAAGAAAAGGGGATAGGGGAATTGTGGGGGGAAGCGGAAACCTGGCATGCAGTGTTTTCTCGGCAGCAGCTGGGGTTCTTTTATTAACAGGCCCATCAAACCCTCACCCTAACAAGCCCTACCGCCCTACACCTGGACCCCTCAGATGAGCCCCACACACCCAGTTCTCCACCCCATTGATCCCCAATCAGCTGCACCTTGGATCCTCACCATGGGCAGTGGGTATAATAGGTCAGAGGAGGCTCTGGCTCCCCTAGCGCAGCCACTGCCACGGACCCTGCTTGCAGGTTTGGCGGGGGAAATTTTTCCTTTTTATTATGTCCCATGCAGGTTCTGGGGAGGCTGAGGAGGCAGTATGTGCTATTCAGCTTCCTGGGTTCATTAGTAATCTCCCTGGGCTCCAGGGAGATTACTGATGAACCTGGGATGCTGAGTAACACATACCACCTCCTCAGCCACCCCGGAACCTGTATGGGGCATAGCAAAAGCTCAGGTTCTTCTTTGGGAAGAGAGAAGAAGAAAAGGGCTTTTGAATTTTTGCGGGGCAGCTTGGGGTCTGTGGAGGGGAGGCGCGGCTGTGGGGGCTCCGGCTAGCCTGGGGCTCCTCTGAGCAGGTTGGGAGCGGGCTCAAGGCTCCGGCTGGCCCGGGGCTCCTCCGGCTGTGGGTGGAGGGGTGGGGACAGGAGGTCTCAGAGCTCCAATGGCAGGGAGGGGGGTGTCAGAGTGTACAGCATTATTCATGCATTTATGTTTTAATATGTTTTGCTCTGATTTAGGTCTGTGTGGTATCTTGTAGTATTTACCTGGGAAATGGGAATGTCAAAAATTTGTTAAAATCACCATCTTGAATGGTGTCTGGTAGTTGTTTGGCAGCCAAGTTGGCTACCCTTCTATTTGGAACGTTGGCATCCTTTTGTTTGAGTTTGGCGCTCTTTTGTGGAAAGGCGGGAAAAGGACTAGTCAGGTGATCACTAATCTGCCTAGAGCAGAGGTGGGCAAACTATGGCCTACAGGCCATATCCAGACCACGGGACCATCCTGCCTGGCCCTTGAGCTCCCGGCCAGGGAGGCTAGCCCTTGGCCCCTCCCCTACTGTCCCCCTTCACCCTCCTGCAGTCACACTGCCGCGCAGCTGCTAATCCTGCCACTCTGAGCGGCATGGTAAGGAGGTGGGGAGCGGGGGAGTTGGATAAGGGGCAGAGGGTCCTGGGGGGCAGTCAGTGGACAGGGAGCAGGGGGAGTTGGATACGGGGTGGGGTCCTGGGGGGTGGTTAGGGGTGGGGATCTTGGGAGGGGGCAGTCAGGGGACAAGGAGCAGAGGGGATTGGATGGGTTGGGAGTTCTGAGGGGGGGTAGTCAGGGAGCGGGAAATGGGAGGTGGCGGATAGGGGGCAGGGCCAGGCTGTTTAGGGACGCACAGCCTTCCCTACCCAGCCCTCCATACAGTTTTGCAACTCCAATGTGGCCCTCGGGCCAAAAAGTTTGCCTATCCCGACCTAGAGACTGTAGGATATAAAATCCCCACACACAGGCTCTAGAGTGCGGTCCTCGCTAGTGGCAGCCTGCCTTTGTGTCGTAGGATCAAGAACCACCGGAAGATCTCTGAGAGATACCACCACAGCTACTTACCTGAGAAGTGATCCTAATCCTGATCCAGTAGTTATCAAAGTCCTGCCTGCACCGCCTGTCATTCCCAAATGCAGTGGTAGGTTCGGATCCAATATCTCGAGGCTGAGACAGATGAACTTTGATCTGTAAAGTATAAGTACCTTTGTTTGTCATTTGTAGAGGGAGAGGGTTCTGGGCTTCATGCCCATGTAAGCCACTGAGATATTTTGTCCATATACTTACCTTATGTTAAATGAAGGACCTTTTTTAGTTTACCTTTTCTCGTCCTTTATCCTTATTTGCACTGAGATCAATTAGGTGATAGATCCTTATTCAGTGTGACTTCTTAGTGGGGATCCATAACATCCTTAATTTCTCCCCCCACATTGATACAATGCAACTGGGGCTCCGGCCATGGAGGGTGAAGAAGGTCTTGGGGCTCTGGCCATGGAAGTGGAGGGTTTGGGCTGTGAGGGGGAACAGTGGGTCTCAGGGCTCTGGCTGCAGAGGGGAGTCTGGGGGCCTTGGGGCTCTGGGTGCGGAGGGAGGGCAGGGGGGCTTGGGCTGAACGGGGTGAGGGGCTCAGGAAGGGGGCGGAAGGGGTAAAGCCAAAGGCTAGTCTCCCCTAAGGGGGGCTCCACCTGCCCACCCATGTCCCCACCCCATCAAGCTCCACTTCCCCGACACCCAGACACCCTAGTGAGCCCCCCCTTCTGAGCCCCAACCACCTTCCCCTGGATGCCCTGCAGAGTCCCATTGCCCCTGCATCCAGAACCCCCCAGTGAGCCCCTGTGCATCCAGATCTCCCACTGAGCCACCCACACCCAAATTGCCCTATACAGAAACCTCTTACCCCACACCTGGATCCCACCACACTAAGCCCCTCCACACTTGGATCCTGCTGGGCTGAGCCTGATCACCCATTCTTGGTATACCTGGTGCAGAGGGGCAGGGCCCCAGGGTGTTTCTGGGGCAGGCCCAGCCCTTGCACTGTGTCAAGGTCAGGGGCAGCCTCATTGCTGAGTACCTGTACTGAGGCAGATGGGGGCTTCAGGGTGATCTCTCACCTCAGTGCAGTCAGTGGCCTGTGCTCCTTACTGCCATGATGGAGCCACACTTATTTATTGACAATAAAATTTGCAGAATTTTGCAGAATTTTAAAATATTGTGTGGAGAATTTTTAAGTTTTTGGCGCAGAATTCCCTCAGGAGTAAATTGGTAACCCAATAACCTCAATTTTTTGTCCTGTGACTGCAGGGGTTTTAACAGGCTACTTCACCTCGAGTGGTCCCTTAGAATATGTGCTAACTCTTATTCTAAACAATTTCTTTCACCTTGTATTTAGCAATAACACTCTGAGTATCTTTCTCAGACCTGATGACCTCTGTGTAGCTTGAAAACGTGTCTCTTTCACCAACAGAAGTTGGTCCAATAAAAGATATTGCCTCATCCACCTTGTCTCGTTTTGTGTCAGTTTTGCCTGCAAACTTTGAGTTATCCACAGCCTTTCCTGGCCTTGTGAACTGAATGTGAGAAACAAACTCCAGTGGCAGTCATGCACTGTTATGCTCAGTGAATAGACCATAACTAGAATATTAATGCATTTATGGCTTCTGCCCGGAACAGGATTCATTGTAGCCCATATGCTATCAAGAAAAGATTGCTGGTCTTTCCATTTGTCAGAGATGGGGTGGTATTAGCCAGGGGGACAACACAGCAGGCAGCAGCACTGGCATGTCTCATGTACTGCTCATGCTGCAAAGGAATCAAATCCAGTGACTTCACTGGGGTATGAAGTAGTCCTGTAAACCAAACAACCTGTGTTCTGTCGGTACAAAGATTCATAGATACTAAGGTCAGAAGGGACCATTATGATCATCTAGTCCGACCTCCTGCACAACGCAGACCACAGAATCTCACCCATCCACTCCCGCGAAAAACTTCTCACCTATATCTGAGCTATTTAAGTCCTCAAATCGTGGTTTAAAGACTTCAAGGAGCAGAGAATCCTCCAGCAAGTGACCCGTGCCCCATGCTACAGAGGAAGGCGAAAAGATAACATAGCTTGTGGGTTTCAGCGATAAGTTGCATTTGGTATCAAATTTAAATTCTGAAGAGGGGGGGAGGTGGGTGGGTGAATGTAGCTTGCACTTTTGCTTATCTGTAGCCAGTTAAAAAACATCTCCAAGTTTCTATGGACTTTGGATGAAGCAGAAGCAGCATATTTTCCCTGTCTCTCCTGAAGCATGACACCCCACTTTGGGAACTTCATTTATATGCACATCATATGCAATCTGACTGACTCCTACTGTACCTTTGAACAGATCCAATCAGATACCCATATGCATGTAAATGAGGCTCCCAGAGCCGTGCTTTCAGTGCTGAGGAAGAAGAGTTAAAGAGCAGCCTCTTCTTGAAACTTTTTACAGTGACAATCTCATGCTAGAAAACACAATAAAGCTTCTCTCTCCCTCCCCTCCTTTTTTCCTTGCCACTGTGAATACCAGGAGAATGCCCTATAACTCACTTTTCCAGACGGAGATAATTAATTTAAACATGGATTATGTGAAAAATGGGAAGGGATACAGGGCTTGATTTTTTAATCCCTGCTAACACAGAGAAAAGAATGCTCATGTCACAACTCAGTGAGTGTAAAAATTAAAAAAGGCTGAGACTATTGTTTGAAAACAGGCAAAATAATTAAAATTATTACGGAATAATCACATATCACACAACAACCTCCCACTCTTATGAGCAACAACCAAAACAGCTCCTCCAAAGCAGGCCCAAGGGCAGAGGTTCTGTATATCATTCAAAGACCATCTGTCATTCCATTCCTGTAGCCCCTTTCCACTATTCTAGGGGAAGGCTGAAATTTAGTCCTGGCATTTCTTTTTCCATTTGCTAACAAACAGCAGTGATGGCAGATAAATATGGCAAACAATAGGCGTTTGTAATGAACTGGAAAGGGATATGGATTTTTGGAACCAGTACCTAGAAGTTCCTAGTCCTATGCTAGGCTCCAGGGATTCCCAAAGCCTGGTTCTGCCATGTGGCTGCACAGACAGACATCTGCAAGCTGGGCTAGGTTTTCAAGAATACAGCCAACCTGCTAAGGGGCTGATTTAAATAAGATCAAATGTGAAAAAAAAAAGACTGAAAGCCTAATTTAATTCCAGTAAAGGATAAAGAGCAACACAAAAGGTGCAGAGATATATGGTACAAATGATGCAAGGAGCACACGTCCTAATAGTAATCTCCATTTTTATTCTGTGCATTTCTAATTCTTTCTATTTTATATTTTTCTCTATAAGAATCAACAGCAATGGATTCTGCTTTTGCATTGCACTTTGCAAACTCAATCCTGATAATTACTGTGTGTCAGTGCTCCTTTGACCTTTATTTATTGTTTTGGCGTGTAAAACTGAAGTGTGATTATGTGGCTGAAGAGACAGAGTTAAAGCTAGAGTTAAAGCTGAATGACAAAATTATTAGCTGAAGCTTGAATAAATAGAGTTTATTTTCACAATTTAACTGTACCTGAAATACTCCAGCTAGCCATTCCAAATTATTAGTGATCTAGAATGCTGTCATAGCTCTATTTGGTTAGAAGAGCAAGGGTAGTCTTGTGGAAATACTGATACTCATCCTGCTGACATATGATATAGATAACAAAATACTCTTGTCCTGCCTCTAAGAAGCCATCGTGGTAAACAGGAATGCCCTGAAATGAGTTGCATCCTTCTTCTTGGATCCAACCAAAAGAGTCTATTCTGCCATCTTACCTTCATTGTCCAGAAGCGCCGTCCTCTCCCTCTTATTATTCAGCAGCTATGTGAGACTGTTAGGACAGATGATGCCACCAACATACAGCACTCTTCTCTACATCTCCTTTTGGGCAAGTATAAATAACACCATCTTCCAGTTTTCATAATGCTTGCATGAACTAAGCACCTGGACAAAGAGTGGAGCGCAAGTCAGACTAAAGTCTTGCTGGTCAGGAGAGTGAAGTTCTTTGAAGAACTTGCCTTATCTGTAATAAACCTCACTAGCTGAGGACATAAAGCCTTAGATTAAGTTAGAGTACATCCTTGGGGTCTTTTTGGACTCTTCCCAATGCTATCAGATGCTCAAATAAGCACAGTGACAAAAAAAAAGTTCACTTCCTTTTGCAAGTTGTCAGAAAAATTGTGCCTCATCTCATCAGATACAGCCTGGGCCATGCTGAGCCAGGCACTATTGACTTGTAGGCTTGACTATTGCTTGACTACTTACATGTAGGAATGTAACCACAACACCCTGAAAAAGTTCCAACTTGTACCCTGACAACAACCTATCTGTTTGACAGCACAGGTCACTGTGAGTGCATCATCCTGGTGCTTCACTCTCTGCACTGACTCCACATTGAATACAGTTAAAGCTCTTTTTCGTAGGATTGAACCAACAGGGAAAGGTTTGTGAGTGAAGGAGACAGAACCTTCACGGGCACTTCACCTAGACTATAGAACTTGCTTCTGCAAGGGATAAGAATGACCATGGACATTGTAACTTTCAGTACTAAGCACAAAACTCATCTCTTCTTAGGTTTTTTTTCTTAGTAAGTTCTTTATAGACATACAACTCACTCTGTCTCTGAGAGAAGACACCAGATCTGGACACAATATTCAGGAGCAGTTGCACTGGTGCCAAATACAGAGGTAAAATAACCTCTCTACTATTACTGAATATTCCCCTGTTTAAGCATCCTAGAATTGCATTAGCTTTTTTGGCCACAGTATTGCACTCAGAGCTTATGTTCAGCTGATCATTCGCTAGGACTCCAAAACCTTTTCCAGAGTCACTGCTTCCCAGAATAGCACCCTCCATCCTGTAAATGTAGCCTACATTCTTTGTTCCCAGATGCATACCTTTATATTACATATACAGTTTATATAATGGCATCTATTTACATTTAACAGTAGTAAAATTCAAAAAGTCTGCTTGCTTCCAGTCTACCAAATGATCCAGATCACTCTGAATCAGTGACCTATCCTTTTCTTTATTTACCACTCCCTCAATTTTTGTGTCATCTGCAAATTTTATCAGTGATGATTTTATGTTTTCTTCTAGGTCACTGATAAAAATGTTAAACAGTGTAGGGTCAAGAACTGATCTCTGTGGGACCCTCCCTGGAAACACACCCGCTCAATGATGATTCCCCATTTACAGTTACATTTTGAAACCTATCAGTTAGCCAGTTTTTAATCTATTTAATGTATGCTGTTAATTTTATATCATTATAGTTTTTTAATCAACATGTCATGTGCTACTAAATCTAACCCCTTACAGAAGTCTAAGTATATTACGTCAACACTATTAACTGTATCAACCAAACTTGTAATCTCGTAAAAAAAAATCAGGTTAGACTGACAGGTTCTATTTTCCATAAATCCATGTTGATTTGCATTAATTACATTACCTTCCTTTATTTCTTTATTAATTGAGTATCAGCTGCTCCATTATCTTGCCCAGAATTGATGTCAGACTGATAGGCTTATAATTACCCAGTTGATCTCATTTACCCTATTTGAAAAATAAGTACAACTTTAGCTTGCCTCCAGTCTTCTGCAACTTCCCCCGTGCTCTAATACTTATTGAAAAGTAAAATGAAAAATCCATTGAGCTCCTCAGCCAGCTCTTTAAAAACTCTTGGATGCAAATTATCTAGACCTGCTGATTTAATTATCTCTAACTTCAGTAGCTGCTGTTTAACATCCTCCAAAAATACTAGTGGAATGGAAAAAATGTTATCACCATACAATGAGACTAAATCATCTGTTTTTCCCCAAGTACAGAATAGGAATATTTATTGAACCCTTCTGCCCTTTTCTGCCTTATTGTTATTGATCATTCTACCATTTCCATCTAGTAATGGACTAATACCATTGTCATGATTCTGTTTGTTCCTAATAAATTTAAAAATCTTCTTATTGTCTTTAACTCTGCTCATTATAGATTTTTCTTTGTGTCCCTTATCAGTTTTCTACAATTCCTAACTTCTGGCATATATTCATTACAATCAACTTCCCCTTTCTTTCATATAATTTTTTAATATTTGCCTTCACTTCCCTTCTAAACCACGTCATTTTTTTAACCAGTTTGGCCTTTTTCCTTAGTTGTGGCTTTTTCAGCATTTAGTAAGGTGTTCTTAAATGATTGCCAATTATCATTCCCATTTTTTGAGTATATTCTTCCTTCCAGTTGATTTGGCTCATAATTGTTTTCAGCTTTGTAAAATTCACCCTATTAAAGCACCAAGCATATATATTACTGCTCCAAATTTTATTCTGCTTGCATGTTATAAATGTTATCAAGTCCTGATCACTTGTACCTAACACCATTAATTTTTAGTTCTGGGATCAGTTCCTCTTCATCTGTTAGGACAAGGTTTAATAAATAATTCCCCTGTGTTGGCTGCAACACTTTTTGAGTTTGGAAATTGTCATTTATAATGTTTAGCAATTCCAAGAATATTTCAGTACTGGTGGCATGAAACCTCCAGCATATGTCACTCAAATTGAAGTCCCCCTTGATCTCACAGTTTTTTTCTTACACGTCATAGCTCAGTGCATAAAGAAGCAGTCCTCCTGTTCCCTAGTATGATGTGGTGGTATGTTACAGTCACCAACTAGTATCCCATCTTATGCTTTGTTAGTTAGAACATTGATCCATCAGCACAGCTGCCTCTGATGCCTCTTGTGTGGATGTGGGTTTATGGGACTAGATGGACCTATTGTCTGATCTACTACAGGAATTTCTATTTTCCTATGCCTTTGGGGCTTATTTAATTAAAAAAACCTGTTCAAAATTTGTGAAGTGTAATCTCCTTTACAACATGCGGGTGCAACAGGAAGTGGTTAGCATCAGATTACTTTAATGATTGAAGCATTATATAATGGCTTTATAATAGTATTTTCAATATGTTCCTATCCCATCTTTTATGCATCCTAACAGTCTTTGTTTTTCTGACCATCACTGCACATTGAGCAGAGGTTTTGATTCAGATGTTCATAGTGACACCCAGGACTGTTTCCTAAGTGGTTACACTCATAAAACCCAGCATTACAAAGGAGAATAATGGTGTGTAGATATATGTACAAGGTTCAAACTTGCTATCTGACAGTATGTCTACACCAGAGCTTGGGTAGACATACTTGGTAGCTCTGATCAGGGTAGCATGCTAAAAATAGAAGTGTAGCTGTGGTGGTGTGAGTGGCAGGACGGGCTAGCTGCCGGAGTACGATCCCTTTTGAAACCCAGTGGTTAGCCTGTCCTGCTGCTTGCACCGCATCAGCTTTGCTTCTATTTTTAGCATGCTAGTTTAATCAGAGCTAGTGCAGGTATGACTGCCCAAACTGGAAATTACTCCGCCACCAGCTCCAATGTAGTCACATTCTGAGTTTCTTCGCAAAGGTAGATTCAGCAACATCACACCACACCCAACCAATTTTTTTTTGGTTCCATGTTTCTTAAAACATGTATCTGCTAAGATTGTATGGCACAGGCAACACTTTTCTAATACTATGCCTCAAGCTTGACCAGGGCAGTGGGACCATCTCTATAGAAGTCAGAGTAGTTCAGCTTCCATGTCCATCCCGTCTTGGATATTACTACTGAGACTGTGATGTGGACACCTGACCTCTACAGGACTAGACTAAAACCCCCAGGGCACTTGATTACTACCGTACTGGGCATAGTATGGGTAGATGGATGGACCATCTCATTTTGCAAAAGCTACTAGATGGCTATAAGGGGTGACAATGAATTACTGATACTGATGTAGGCTGAGTATGAATTGGGATCTAGAGATGAGAAGCTTCAGGTTTCCTTATCAATCTTTTGGGGGCATCTAGATACTCCATGATCATTTTATTAGAGTATATTTTTAAAAATATATATATTTTGTCTTGTGTACAGTAAATTTTCAAGACTGACACAGGGAACCCCCTTCTGAAGACTTGCTCCTTTTGCAATGCCCATAGGAAATGAACCAAGTCAAATGTTAAAAAAACCCAAACAGCTCCCAAATTATTCCATCCCTTTGGGCTAGCCCAGTTCCAATCAGTTTGCAAGATCTGCATGGCAAGGGCTTCCTCCATTTTGAGTGAAAGTCACTATTGTGCAGAAGACCAGCACGAGGCCCTTTTTTCATCCCAAAATAGTGACATTTGAGTGGCGCAGAGGCTTTGTACTTGTCTTCTGCAAAGGGGTAAATTTCACCCTTTGTGGCTTGTAACACCACCAGAAAAGTTGTTGGCAAATAACAAATAATAGCATGGAGTTTAGATGCCTTTTCCCTTCACTTGCTAACCTTTTACCTTGCTGCACTTAATTTTGGAAGCTGCACAATCAACTAACGTTGTAAATTTCAGTGTTCCCAGGCCAGTTTAGAGAGGATTTAGCATCAAGGGGTGGCAGCCAGTCAGTCGACTGCACATTTTTAACGTGGAAATGTTCCTAAAAAAAGAAAAAAAAGTGGAAGATGGCAACAGCCTTTGAGTCTACTCAGAAAGCTGGCCCACCAGGGTGAAAGCAGGGTGGGAGCACAGAGGAGGGTGAGGAGCAAAGTCAGAGAGACAGTAAAAAGTGTAATTGCAGACTGAAGCATTTTTGCAACTCAGCTAATGCCCAAATGGTCTAATTCATTGTTGCAGTGAACAATGGGACTGGTGGCAGTGAGAAGGTGCTGGTGAATGGTATTGGAATCAAAGCACTGGAGGTCGAATTTTCTGTTTTACACATAGAAATACTACAGCACCGACAGTGGTAGTAATGCAAGCTTCCTCACATGCCCCTGCTGCTGTGCTTCTGACCCGATCTTCTGGGAGCACTTCTAAGAATGAGAGTCCCTCATCTCATTCAATCCTTGACCTCCCTTCTGAGTACTGCCCACAAGAGTGTCAATTAGTGCTAATTGTAAGAAGTTTATTTTGTCCTGTGGCCACCTGTCCACTAGGAACTGGACTGAGACTACCAACAGATCCTAATGAACAGCTGTCAGACAGTAGCAACTTCCAGTCACGGATGCCCAGGGCTGGATTTGAAGAGCGAGTTAAGATGAAAGGCAAACTGAATGGTTTCATTTTTAAATTGGTAGCATTCCTTGCAGAAGAAATTTTCCAACAATTAGTAGTGTCACCAGCATAACCAATCTTTTAAAAGAAAGATAAAGAAGATTTGTTGGTTAGCTAATTAAATTACACCATCTCAATAATTCCAATATTTGTATTAAAGAGTGTAATTGAACAAAAGTCACTAATGAGAACAGCTTTCAAAGGAATGTATTTTCACACTTATGCTCACATGTAACTTCCATATGTCTGAATGGGAATGGTACGTATATAAGCATGGGAGAATATGCTGTATCACTTAGACCTGATTTTTACATAGCAATAAAAATATTTAAGCTCAATCTGATTTCTCTGCTGAACTTTAATATTTAAACTTATCTTGGTGATGTGCATGCTGAATTCTTCTAATAGGGGAATACCCAGTGATGTATGGATTGAGGGTTAGAGTTACTGTGAGAACCTTGACACAACATTCAAAGATATGCCTAAGAGAACTGAAGAAATGGATTTAGTGCTGCATTCCCAACTCAAAGTCAAATAGTTAACATGCACGTTTCCTTAAATGGTTCTAGTCTGGAAACGTAACTGGAAAAAATGGCACCTTTTTGCTCAACCATTTCTTCACCCTATGTGTATTCAGAGAAATAGCTGTTGAATTTAATGACAATAGTAAGTTTTTAGCTGCTTTTTGATTCTTTGGCAGTACAGAACCAGCACAACTAAGGAAGATGGATTCTATTCCTTTTCATGTACTATCAGCATTATGGTTTGCTGAATTCCAGTCAGTTACATCAGAAGCTAGTGGAGTTGCAAAAATGTATTAAAAGGCCTAAATTGATTGCAAATCTTTATTACAAGTGATGATGCATGAGAAGGAAAGAACCCAGTGCAAATCTCAGATTCCAGGCTGAGTTCTCAGGACTGGCAATTAGAGAAACTTCCTTTTACTTGTAAACTGAACACCTGAAATACAGAAAAGGAGAGAGAATAAACATAAGACACCATTCTGCCAGTTTTAGAATCACTTTTCACAGCAGAACTGCACTTTAACTTCCCAAGATGTGTGTGTGTGGATCTCATGGTGTTGAGGCTTTTGATTATAGCTAGAATGGTAGCAATTTACACAATTAAGGTTGCTGACACATTTCCATTCCAAACTCCTATTTTGAGTCACTCATAACTTTCCAAAACTCCTGCCTATTGGACTAAAATTATCCAGACCTGGTCTCTGCACAAAGTAGATACTTGGAAAGTTTAGAGTAAAAATAGCTCAGTTGGTTTTGAGTATGAGAAGAGTGAGGAAAATATACACCTCTCCCCCCCACCCCCCGCCATTCTCTAAACATTCTGACAATTGTTTTTAACTACAGTCCTACAGGTTGGGGGTGGAGAGTTTCAGTGTGGCAGGGATATAGCTTTCACTCCAGAGAAACGTAGCACTGGAGCTGGGACAGGGTTGTTACTGTCAGCCTTCAGGCTGCAGTAGTTAGTTTCTCTGTAACCAGTCCATGACAGGTGGAACCACAGCTTCCACTGATCTCCTGGTCAACCACTACCCTTCTCCCAAATTCTTCTTCAGCAGAAGTGGGGGGGTGGGGGGCATGACCCTGCAGACCTCATTCCCATGCAGCAAAGAAGATGTGACTTCCTGCCTGGGGCCACGCATCCTGCCCTCTAATTCACACAGCAGAACTACACTGTTCTAATATGTTTGGGGAAATTACACAGCTGTGAAAGAGATTGCAGGATTTGGCCTATTATACTAATCTTACTTACTAAGGAGGGATAGGTTATGTTCAGTAAAGAAATTACAGGAAAGTCCATTCTGGTTTGGATAGTCTAATGCAGTGGTTATCCTGCAGCCCTTCAGGATAATCTACTGGCAGGCTGCCAGAGAGTTTGTTTACATTTGCATGGCCGCCCACAGCTCCCAGTGGCCCCGGTTCGCCATTCCCCTCTTCCTCCTATTTTGTGTGTGTGTGAGTGAGTGAATCCACTTCCTGCTCACATTTTCTGTTCCCTAAGGCCTCTTCTTTACAAACTGTCTCCAGAGTGATTCAGGATGCTGAAGCAGCTGATCACTGTATAAATCTTTCAAGACTGAGGCTGTTAAAAAGTTATGCAGTACACACTGCTGAGACTGCAGCTGTGCTGTCCTGTTACAGAATTTCCTGCTACAAAGAAGCAGGCTTTATCCATGGATGGTATCTTTGAGGAAAGGGTGCTCTGTGAACATTAGTAAATATTTGAAAGGTTGCAATTATTTGTTGTACATATATATTTATAAGAGCTTTTGTGCAAAATACCAGAAAGTACAGCTAAGTAGTTTTAGGATTTGGTCAGATAGTGAGCAGCAGCACTTTGCTTCCACAAAGACACAGCTTGGAGGGCTCTTATAAACATATATCAGATATTGTAATACAGACAGTTATATTATTTGAAAATAAAATTACTTTTCTGAGCAGGCAAAAAGAAAATGACATTAATTTTGCCCACTTACAATTAGTTATCACTGTAATGGAATGTCTGAATTTTTTTTTATCTCATGTTTCAGAGTGGTAGCCATGTTAGTCTGTATCAGCAAAAAGAATGAGGAGTAATTGTGGCACCTTAGAGACTAACAAATTTATTTGAGCATAAGCTTTCGTGGGCTAAAACCCACTTCATCAGATGCATGCAGTGAAAATACAGCAGGAAGATATATATATATACACACAGAGAACATGAAAAAATGGGTGTTGCCATAATGAGAGTGATCAATTAAGGTGAGTTATTATCAGCAGGAGAAAGTCACAATATTACAACAAAAAACTACAAAAACAGACTCCAACGAGAGACTGCTGAATTGGAATTAATTTGCAAACTGGACACCATTAAATTAGGCTTGAATAAAGACTGGGAGTGGATGAGTCATTATACAAAGTAAAACTATTTCCCCATGCTTATTCCCCCCCCCACACACACACACTGTTGCTCTCACCTTCTTGTCAACTGTTGGAAATGGGCCATCCTGAGCGGCGAATAGCAGAGAGGCTAACAGAGGGAGTTTGCCTGGGATCTGCCTGGGGAGAGCCCACTGAGGCTTACATCTTGTAGTTACTACAACTTCTGAGGAAGCTTGTAGAAGGAAGGTAATATGGATGGGGAGCGTTCAGCTGTTGTGACTTGCACTGGATGTGCCATATTTGTCTTTCTTCCACAGGACAGAAGCGACTTTGTACAAAGTGCAAGCTGGTCTCCATATTGGAAGAGAAGGTTCAAGGTCTGGAGAAACAAGTATCGACCCTGCGTTGCGTAAGAGAAACTGAAGATTTCCTGGACAGACATCAGGATATGCTTCTACGGACACAATATTCTGAAGATTCAGAGCAGGCTGCACAGCGGGGACAGGAGGACGGTGAAGAAATTTGGCAGCATATGACCTCCAGAAGAAGAAAGGGGAGCGTCCATGTACCAGCAGCACAGATAGAGGTAAGCAACTGGTTCCATGTTCTCTCCACAGGTACTAATGCGGAGAGTGGACTAGATGATACATCTGAGGGAAGGGAACAGAAGGAGACTCCGCTGATTGGAAGGCATGAGATGCGCTGTGCTAGGGATGGGGGTTCCATGACCACTGCTCCCAAGAGGAAGAGGCGGGTGGTGGTGGTTGGGGACTCTCTCCTCAGGGGGACTGAATCATCTATCTGCTGCCCCGACCGGGAAAACCGAGAAGTCTGCTGCTTGCCAGGAGCTAGGATTCACGATGTGATGGAGAGACTGCTGAGACTCATCAAGCCCTTGGATCGCTAGCCCTTCCTGCTTCTCCATGTGGGCACCAATGATACTGCCCAGAATGACCTTGAGCAGATCACTGCAGACTACGTGTCTCTGGGAAGAAGGATAAAGGAGTTTGAGGAGCAAGTGATGTTCTCGTCCATCCTCTCTGTGGAAGGAAAAGGACTGGGTAGAGACCATTGAATTGTGGAAGTCAACGAATGGCTACGCAGGTGGTGTCGGAGAGAAGGCTTTGGATGCTTTGACCATGGGATGGTGTTCCAAGAAGGAGGAGTGCTAGGCAGAGACGGACTCCACCTAACAAAGAGAGGGAAGAGCATCTTTGCAAGCAGGCTGGCTAACCTAGTGAGGAGGGCTTTAAACTAGGTTCACAGGGGGAAGGAGACCAAACCCTGAGGTAAGTGGGGATGTGGGCTACGAGGAGGAAGCACGAGCAGGAAAGCGCAAAAGGGGAGGGTTCCTGCCTCATACTAAGAAAGCAGGACTAACAGCAAGTTATCTCAAGTGCCTATACACAAATGCAAGAAGCCTGGGAAACAAGCAGGGAGAACTGGAAGTCCTGGCACAGTCAAGGAATTATGATATGATTGGAATAACAGAGACTTGGTGGGATAACTCACATGACTGGAGTACTGTCATGGATGGATATAAACTGTTCAGGAAGGACAGGCAGGGCAGAAAAGGTGGGGGAGTTGCACTATATGTAAGAGAGCAGTAAAACTGCTCAGAGCTCTGGTATGAAACTGCTGAAATACCTGAGTGTCTCCAGATTAAGTTTAGAAGCGTGAGCAACAAGGGTGATGTCGTGGTGGGAGTCTGCTATAGACCACAGGACAGGGGAATGAGGTGGACGAGGCTTTCTTCCGGCAACTCACGGAAGTTACTAGATCGCAGGCCCTGGTTCTTATGGAAGACTTCAATCACTCTGATATCTGCTGGGAGAGCAATACAGTGGTGCACAGACAATCCAGGAAGTTTTTGGAAAGTGTAGGGGACAATTTCCTGGTGCAAATGCTGGAGGAACCAACTAGGGGCAGAGCTCTTGACCTGCTGTTCACAAACTGGGAAGAATTAGTAGGGGAAGCAAAAGTGGATGGGAACCTGGGAGGCAGTGACCATGAGATGGTCAAGTTCAGGATCCTGACACAGGGAAGAAAGGAGAGCAGCAGAATATGGACCATGGACTTCAGAAAAGCAGACTTTGACAACCTCAGGGAACTGATGGGCAGGATCCCCTGGGAGAATAACATGAGGGGGAAAGGAGTCCAGGAGAGTAGGCTGTATTTTAAAGAAGCCTTATTGAGGTTACAGGGACAGACTATCCCGATGTGTAGAAAGAATAGTAAATATGGCAGGCGACCAGCTTGGCTTAATAGTGAAATCCTTGCTGATTTTAAACACAAAAAAGAAGCTTACAAGAAGTGCAAGATTGGACAAATGACGAGGGAAGAGAATAAAAATATTGCTTGGGCATGCAGGAGTGAAATCAGGAAGGCCAAATCACACCTGGGGTTGCCTCTAGCAAGAGATGTTAAGAGTAACAAGAAGAGTTTCTTCAGGTATGTTAGCAAGAAGAAGAAAGTCAAGGAAAGTGTGGGCCCCTTACTGAATGAGGATGTGGAAAAAGCTAATGTACTCAATACTTTTTTTGCCTCTGTCTTCACGAACAAGGTCAGCTCCCAGACAGCTGCACTGGGCAGCACAGCGTGGGGAGGAGGTGACCAGCCCTCTGTGAAGAAAGAAGTCATTTGGAACTATTTAGAAAAGCTGGATGAGCACAAGTTCATGGGGCTGGATGCGCTGCATCCTAGAGTGCTAAAGGAGTTGGCGGATGTCAGTGCAGAGCCATTGACCATTATCTTTGAAATCTCATGGCGATCGGGGGATGTCCCGGATGACTGGAAAAAGGCTAATGTAGTGCCCATCTTTATAAAAGGGAAGAAGGAGGATCTGGGGAATTACAGGCCAGTCAGCCTCACCTCAGTCCCTGGAAAAATCATGGAGCAGGTCCTCGAGGAATCAATTCTGAAGCACTTAGACGAGAGGAAAGTGATCAGGAACAGTCAGCATGGATTCACCAAGGGCAAGTCATGCCTGACTAATCTAATTGCCTTCTATGACAAAATAACTGGCTCTGTGGATGAGGGGAAAGCAGTGGACATGTTGTTCCTTGACTTTAGCAAAGCTTTTGACACGGTCTCCCACAGTGTTCTTGCCAGTAAGTTAAAGAAGTATGGGCTGGATGAATGGACTATAAGGTGGATAGAAAGCTGGCTAGATTGTCGGGCTCAACAGGTAGTGATCAATGGCTCCATGTCTAGCTGGCAGCTGGTATCAAGTGGAGTGCCCCAGGGGTCGGTCCTTGGGCTGGTTTTATTCAATATCTTCATTAATGATCTGGAGGATGATGTGGATTGCACCCTCAGCAAGTTTGCAGATGACACTAAACTGGGAGGAGAGGTAGATATGCTGGAGGGTAGGGATACGATAAAGAAGGCCCAAAACAAATTAGAGGATTGGGCCAAAAGAAATCTGATGAGATTCAACAAAGACAAGTGCAGAGTCCTGCACTTAGGACAGAAGAATCCCATGCACTGCTACAGACTAGGGACCAAATGCCCAGGCAGTAGTTCTGCAGTAAAGGACCTAGGGGTTACAGTGGACAAGAAGCTGGATATGAGTTAACAGTGTGCGTTGTTACCAAGAAGGCCAATGGCATTTTTGGATATATAAATAGGGGCATTGCCAGCAGATCAAGGGATGTGATCGTTCCCCTCTGTTCGACATTGGTGAGGCCTCATCTGGAGTACTGTGTCCAGTTTTAGGCCCCATACTACAAGAAGGATGTGGAAAAATTGGAAAACATCCAGCAGAGGGCAACAAAAATGATTAGGGGACTGGAACACATGACTTATGAGGAGAGGCTGAGGGAACTGGGATTGTTTAGTCTGTGGAAGAGAAGAATGAGGGTGGATTTGATAGCTGCTTTCAACTACCTGAAAGGGGGTTCCAAAGAGGATGGATCTAGACTGTTCTAAGTGGTAGCAGATGACAGAATGAGGAGTAATGGTCTCAAGTTGCAGTGGGGGAGGTTTAGGTTGGATATTAGGAAAAACTTTTTCACTAGGAGGGTGGTGAAGCACTGGAATGTGTTACCTAGGGAGGTGGTGGAATCTCCTTCCTTAGAAGTTTTTAAGGTCAGGCTTGACAAAGCCCTGGCTTGGATGATTTATTTGGGGATCATCCTGCTTTGAGCAGGGGTTGGACTAGATGATTTCCTGAGGTCCCTTCCAACCCTGATATTCTATGATTCCATGATTATCACTACAAAAGGTTTTTTTTCTCCTGTTGATAATAGCTCACCTTAATTGATCACTCTCGTTATAGTGTGTATGGCAACACCCATTTTTTCATGTTCTCTGTGTATATATATATCTTCCTACTGTATTTTCCACTGCATGCATCCAATGAAGTGGGTTTTAGCCCACGAAAGCTTATGCTCAAATAAATTTGTTAGTCTCTAAGGTGCCACAAGTACTTCTCATTCTTTTTATCTCATGTTCTTTTCGGAAGACACCAAAAACAGAAAAGCCAACTTAAAAAATTAGTTGTAAAGATATCAAAACAAAGAGTTGAAACTGAAAATGTTTTACAACCTCACCTATTGTATTAGTAGTGGCATTCAGTGAAATAAAGGCAACCCCAATATTGAATAATACTTCGTATGTCCGTAGTGTTTTTCATAAGGGGATCTCAGTGTTTTAAATATACTTCTAAACCAATACTGTGATGTAGGCAAGGCATCAATTGACCTATCTATATATTTATAATGCACTAATTGCTCTGGTATCTGAGCTCCCTCAGTCAATGATTTTGAATAATAAGATTCTACTACATGAGGCAACTTATCATGTATGAAAAGAAGCACTTAAAATACTGGTGCCCTCTTCTGTGATTGGGAGAGTTTGTTGCTGTATAACTGAGTGAAAAACCCTCCATGATCATTCTCTTTCATCACCTGATTTTTTGACACTGCTAATTAGTAGCTTTCTTTTCCTTTTAAAGGAGTTATCTCACACTTTAACAGACCGTCATATCTTGAATTATTGCACTTCTCTGTGTAGCTGATGTGACAGGATGATTTAGGGCCAAATTCTGCCATCAGAATCACATGATGTGCCTATGTTTTATTACACGTGAAGCATCTTAAAGCGGACACCTCATTTAGGGCCTGATCCAACATCTATTAATATTAATGGAAAAATACCCATTGACTTCAGTGGGCTTGGGAGCAAGCATTTATGTTCCAGCCTACCACATTGTTTTCTTGACTGTTCTTGTGGGAACTGATCATACACACAGACAAATCTTGGCCAAAATTAAGTGGATTTACCCTTTTCCCCAGAGGAGGAACTGGACTCTGCTTTGGACGAGTAAGTCACAACTAATCTTATACTGAGTAATCTGCAATTATTATAAATTAGCATTATTTCATAGCACCAACCGCGTGTTAGGTGCTTTTGAATTCCCTCAGCTGCACAGGGATGAAGAAAGCACTTGGATTAAAATAGAAACCATCTTGAATCTTCATTGAAAACAATCCCAAATGGATTTTTTTGAGGTTTCAATAAGTTTGGTTAATGTTAAAAAATGCATCTATTTTTCATTTTTCACACCCCATCTACACATTTTGATTCTTACTAGAGCCAAAAATTCTAGAATATGGGGAGAAAGGCTGCTCTTTCTAATGTTTCTAGCCCAGGTGGAAGAGGAAAGTATTGAAAATTTCACAAGAGAACTTGGCTGTTTGATATTTCTTGCTGAAATTTGTAGAATCTATTGATTAGATTTTTTTCAAAGTTGCAGAGCACCCACAACTCTAAGTGAAGTCAGAAGGAGCTTTGGATTCTCAGCAACTTTTGAAAATCAGGCGAAAGAGATTCAGTACTGTGATGGGGTGTTCACCCCACACAGGGCCAGAAGGGTTAAGATGGCAAAATGGGCCAATTAACTGCCCAGGCTGCTATTGGAGAAGGAGACAGGAAGCAGGGATTTAAGTAGAACAGGCTCAGCTGGGCAGGAAGAGGAGGCAACCTACATAAACCAGGAAGCTGGCAACAGAAGGGGGCTGGAGGGAAGGAGTCCTCAGTTACTCCTTGGGAAAAGGGGGGTGTATCTGGGGATTGCAGCAAATAGCCTACAGTTATTCCTTGGGAGGAGGAAATGTGGCTTGGCAAGCCCAGAGAAGGAGGAGACTCAGGGGAAAGAGCAACAAGGTATGGGATAGGTCAAACCTGGGCTGCTGATGAGAGTGCCCCTGAACTGGGACCCGGAGTAGAGTGTGGGTCTGGGTCCCCCTACCAGTCGCTGATGAAGTGGCACCAGCAGGGCAATGAGCAGGAAAGCTGCCTGAGCCCATTTGTCAAGAAGGGTAAAAGGACAATGGGAGAGACACTGCCAGGGAGGTGCAATGCATGGCCAGAGCTAATCAGTAGGAGGTGTCCCCAGCGGTGAGTGCATTCTGTGACAAGCACCCTAAAGTTAAACCGCTGAGTCTTTGAGATTCATGTATCACTACAACAGAACTGTCAGTATATTTCTGAATTTAAACATCTGCAATATAAATACCAATGACTTAGGGTAAGAGAGAATCTGAGGTTTGATACACTCTTTGAAACAGACTGGAAGGCCAGAGAGGAAGTTGCATTAAACAATATGGGAGACGACCAATGCATTGATGAACCTTTTGTAGAGAAAACAATGAATGTTGAACATGAAGAACTGTCAGTGTTTAGTACAGCCTTGTACATGGGATGGGAGTGGGTGTGGGGGTGGGAGTGAGTTTTAGAACGTAAGACTAGACTAGAAGCTCTTTAGGTAAGGGATTGTCTTTTCATTGTGTGTGTACAATGCCTAGCTCAATGGGACTCTGATCCTTGACTGCGGACCTGTAGACACTACTGAAATACAAATAATAATAAAGGAGTCCAATATGACACATGTATTACTAGCTTAGCTAAGTGGAAGGTTTGTCCACAATAACAGAAAAGCAAGAGGAAGGAAAGATAGGGAATTCACTTTTTGCCATGTTGAGTTTGAACTGGAGATGGGACATCTAAGAGGGGTATTAAACAGTGAACAATAGGAAACTATTCTATTTTTTAAACAGAAAGAACAATCATATATTTTCAGTTTGAATTATTTTTATTTTAGATTAAGGGAAGCAACAAATCAAGAAAAGTCCTCGGGGACAGATCACATGTCTCTTCTGTAGCATGTTGAACTAACCCCGCTTTCCAAAATGGCAGCTGCCTCTCCACACAGCCAAGCTACTTAGTTTTCCATGTACTGCACTTTTACATTTCTAAATTGTAACATAGCTACATCCCAGAGATATAACCGAAGGGATGAGGTCAGAGAAGCAGGGATGTGAGTCAGCCGACTAGTGATGTGAATAGATGTCACCTAAGGATAGCATCTAGAGGGAAACAGAAGAAAGCAGAGGACAAAGAACTGGGGAATATGGCTAGAGAGGAGGGAGGAAGTTGAGCCACCAAGCATACAGTGTGATGATTGGAGTGACAGGAGAGCAAAGAGTCTCTGAAGTCTTGGGAAGAGAGAAGCAGGGTTTGATCACCTGCATCAAAAGAGGTGAATGGATCAAAAAGAATGAATAGAGATGAGGGCCTTGTAAATATAGCTTTTGAAAAATACTTTAGGTAAAGAGAGTGAGAAAGAAAACCTTTTGTAGTGATAATCAAGGTGGGCCATTTCCAGCAGTATACCTTGTCCCCAAATGTGACATCATAATCAAAAAGACTGACAAAGGAGGTGCTGTTGTCATCATGAATAGGTCAGAATATGAACAAGAGGCTACTAGGCAGCTCTCCAACACCACTTTCTACAAGCCATTACCCTTTGATCCCACTGAGGGTTACCAAAAGAAACTACACTATTTGCTCAAGAAACTCCCTGAAAAAGCACAAGAACAAATCCGCACAGACACACCCCTGGAACCCCAACCTGGGGTATTCTATCTGCTACCCAAGATCCATAAACCTGGAAATCCTGGACGCCCCATCATCTCAGGCATTGGCACCCTGACAGCAGGATTGTCTGGCTATGTAGACTCTCTCCTCAGGACCTACGCTACCAGCACTCCCAGCTATCTTTGAGACACCATTGACTTCCTGAGGAAACTACAATCCACCAGTGATCTTCCTAAAAACACCATCCTGGCCACTATGGATGTAGAAGCCCTCTACACCAACATTCCACACAAAGATGGACTACAAGCCGTCAGGAACAGTATCCCCGATAATGTCAGGGCAAACCTGGTGGCTGAACTTTGTGACTTTGTCCTCACCCATAACTATTTCACATTTGGGGACAATGTATGCCTTCAAATCAGCGGCACTGCAATGAGTACCTGCATGGCCCCACAGTTTGCCAACATTTTAATGGCTGACTTAGAACAACGCTTCCTCAGCTCTCGTCCCCTAATGCCCCTACTCTACTTGCGCTACATTGATGACATCTTCATCATCTGGACCCTTGGAAAAGAAGCCCTTGAGGAATTCCACCATGATTTCAACAATTTCCATCCCACCATCAACCTCAGCCTGGACCAGTCCACACAAGAGATCCACTTCCTGGACACTACTGTGCTAATAAGCGATGGTCACATAAACACCACCCTATACCGGAAACCTACTGACCGCTATTCCTACCTACATGCCTCCAGCTTTCAACCAGATCACACCACATGATCCATTGTGTACAGTCAAGCTCTAGGATACAACCGCATTTACTCCAACCCCTCAGACAGAGACAAACACCTACAAGATCTCTATCAAGCATTCTTACAACTACAATACCCACCTGCTGAAGTGAAGAAACAGATTGACTGAGCCAGAAGAGTACCCAGAAGTCACCTACTACAGGACAGGCCCAACAAAGAAAATAACAGAACGTCACTAGCCATCACCTTCAGCCCCCAACTAAAACCTCTCTAACGCATCATCAAGGATCTACAACCTATCCAGAAGGATGATCCATCACTCTCACAGATCTTGGGAGACAGGCCTATCCTTGCTTACAGACAGCCCCCCAACCTGAAGCAAATACTCACCAGCAACCACACACCACACAACAGAACCACTAACCCAGGAACCTATCCTTGCAACAAAGCCCGTTGCCAACTCTGTCCACATATCTATTCAGGGGACACCATCATAGGGCCTAATCACATCAGCCACACTATCAGAGGCTTGTTCACTTGCGCATCTACCAATGTGATATATGCCATCATGTGCCAGCAATGCCCCTCTGCCATGTACATTGGTCAAACTGGACAGTCTCTATGTAAAAGAATAAATGGACACAAATCAGATGTCAAGAATTATAACATTCAAAAACCAGTCGGAGAACACTTCAATCTCTCTGGTCATTCGATTACAGACCTAAGAGTGGCTATTCTTCAACAAAAAAAACTTCAAAAACAGACTCCAGCGAGAGACTGCTGAATTGGAATTAATTTGCAAACTGGATACAATTAATTTAGGTTTGAATAGAGACTGGTAGAGGATGAGTCATTACACAAAGTAAAACTATTTCCCCATGTTATTCCCCTCCCACCCCCCACTGTTCCTCAGACGTTCTTGTCAACTGCTGGAAATGGTCCACTTTGATTATCACCACAAAAGCTTTTCTTCCTTCCCCCCTCTTCCCCCCCCCCCCCCCCGCTGCTGGTAATAGCTCATCTTAAGTGATCACTCTCTTTACAGTGTGTATGATAAAACCCATTGTTTCATGTTCTCAGTGTGTGTATATAAGTCTCCCCACTGTATTTTCCACTGAATGCATCCGATGAAGTGAGCTGTAGCTCACGAAAGCTTATGCTCAAATAAATGTGTTAGTCTCTAAGGTGCCACAAGTACTTCTTTTCTTTTTACTTATTTGAGGTGTCACTTGTGCATATGTCAAGGAAATTCAATGTTCATTTCTTGTCACACCACTTCTTAAACTCATGTGCCTGGGCCCCTTCTCAGTTAAAACAGAATATAAAGTTTTGCTCCTCAAAGGTGACTGTTAAATTTAAGAAACATTACATTCATAAACTTTCAAAAGTCCCTTTGAAGTGTAATCAGGTAATTGAGTTCAGTGAAGGAGACCAGTTTCAACCTAGATGTAGGAATGAATTGGATCGACAGTTTAGAAACTCTGGATTTGAAAACAAAGACAGTGGGTCAGTTTCGGAGGTGATGTGGAAGCTGGTTTAATTTAAACTCCCTGCTGCCACCCATTCCCGAACATGTAAGGGTGTCTAAGTTGGTGTACGTTACATGCCTAGGAAAAAGGAGTAAGTGCTTGTCTACATGGGGGGCTTTAATTCTCATCTCTTTGAGGTAATGCTCAATACTAAAGCTGCACTAATAGCATGCACATGGGACAGTGCTCCCTCTTTCAATGTGCATGATGTACACATGGCGGCGGCTTCCTGTCTACTAAATGTGTGGCCTTTAGTTCTCTGCCAGCAGTGTGCGTGCTGGAATTTCTCTCACTGTACACTGTGATATGCATAGCAGAAGCCAGGTGGGTACAAATTAAAAAAAAACCCATGTTTCCAGTGGCTCTGCCCCATATATTCTTTCTTGATGTGCTAGTGTCATTTTTGAATTGCTGTTGGTCAATACGGCCCCACCAATGTGCTGTGCTGCTATGCTGGCAACTGTGCATATGCAGAGGCTGCTTGGTCTGTATTTTGCACTCAAAGATGGATGAATTCAGGTTTGAACTCTGCCCACCACACCACTAAGGAGATAATGAGGCAGCAGCAGTGGGAGAGCCTTCAAAGGCAGAAGTGGGATGAGGAAGAAGAGGGAGACCCTGAGCAATTGATCATTCAGGATCATTTTCACACTGTGCAGTGCCATTTCTGGGCTCAGAAAACCAGCACAGAGTGGTGGGAAATGATTGTTGTGCAGACCTGGAATGACTAGCAGTGTCAAGAGAATTTTGGGATGGGGAAGGCAGCCCTTTTAAAGATATATGCTGAACTAACTCTAATGCTGCAGCGGCAGCATTCAAACATGCTGTGCTCCATGCTCACCATTGCCATCTGGAAGCTGGCTGACCCTGAATGCTACAGCTCCATACTGAACCAGGTCAGCGTGGGGAGATTGACCATTCAGGCTATTGTCATGAAGGTGTGTGATGCCATCGAAAAGGTCCTGTTGCAGTGGGTTATAAAGCTAGGTAATGCTTAGGAGAATATTGATGGCTTTGCATGCATGAGGTTCTCAAGCTGTATTGAGGCAGTTGATGGGACCCAGGTGTCTATTATTTGTCCCGCACACAAATCAGGGCTCAGAATTTAGAAACAGAAAGGGGTATTTGTCTGTGGTGCCTCAAGGGCTGGTTGATGACTGGGGCAGGTTTATGGACACAAATGCAGGGTGATCTGGAAGGACCCATGATGCTAGGTTTTGGAACTCAGCTCTATTTACCTTAATGGAAAAAGGACTGTTTGCTCCAGAAACACTATGGATATTAATGCTGTGGAGATTGCTTTGGTAATCCTGGAAGACCCAGTTTATTCTCTGCTTTCCTGGTTAACGAAGCCATTCACAGGCCACTTTGACAGAAGGAAGGAACTGTTTAACTATCGGCTCAGTAGCTGCAGAGTGACGGTGGCGTGTGCATTTGGCTATTTGAAAAGAAGGTGGCACTGTCTGTGGAATAGGCTGGAAGCAGCAGGAATCCATGTAAAAGATTATAGCAGCATACTGTATTTTGCACAATATTTATGTAACCCTTCTGCCCATTGGAATTGGTAGCAACAAGGGCAGGGTTCAGTATCTAGGGGTTCCTCTTCAACAATACAACACAAAACTGGCTCGAGTCCCCACCCAGTAACCTAGGACATTTACACACCACCACTGGGTACCTCTGAGAGGCAATACTTCCCCTCTTGCAAGCACAGAGTATGAGTGTAGGAAAGAAACTTTTAATAAAAGGCGGGAAGTAATCCGTCATTAATTTGGGAAAACGCCGCAAGCAGAATTCATAAACATAAAACCGTGAGCAAAAGCCCAAATACATTGGGTAGTTCACTTTTGCCTCAGGTTCTTAAGTCCAGCAACCAAAAGTCCCTTTAATGTGCCTGTCCCTTCTTTGCACCCCACTCACAGTTGTTGTTCTTGGCCAGTACAGGCCCAGAGTTCAGAGGTGCATCCGTAGAGTACACCTGCCACCCTAAGTGGAGGGAGGGGTAAGAAGACACTTTACTTGCTCCACTGACTGGGCACTTGCTTGCTGCTCCTTTCCATGACCATTCTGCTGGCCAATTGGTGCTCAGCGCCTCTCCACTGGCCACCCTGCTGGCCAACCACCTTGCAGGCTGCCCTGCACCTGCACCTCCACCGCACCTCGCTGTTGGCCACCCTGCTGACTGATCATCAATCCACCCCGGGATGTCTTCATGTCCCACCACTTAACGCAGCTCTCTTACATTTGTGAGAGTAGAGAGAAAGCCTTAGCAATGGGTGGAAAGCTGAGGCGCAGAGACTTGCTCAGTGGCTTGAGCAGCCATTAGAAAACGGAAACAGCGGGGGCAATATTATCAGGGATGCTATTGCTCTTATTTTGACTTTTAAGCCTGAAACTTGGCAGCTGTACATCCAGCTGTTAACCCATAGAGGATAGGTGTGTGTGGGTGGAGAGTGAAGGGGAGGAGATGGGATTGTGAGTTGTTCAGTGTTGTTTATGGGTGGTGGGAAGTGCAACATTCTGGCAATTCTTATATTACCTAGTCTTTGTCCAGATACTTTTGTAAAACCTTATGAATTGTTTCAAACTTAATGATTTTCTCAGGGATTCATAGACTTTAAGGTCAGAAGGGATCATCATGATCATCTAGTCTGACCTCCTGCCCATTGTGGACCACACAACCTCACCCACCCACTCCTGATTACAATGCATTGCCAACTCCTTCTGATTGAAGCGTTCATCATTTTTATTATTACACAACAATCTATTATATAATAAACAAAAATAAACCTTTACATGAAATGGTAATGAAACAATGGGTTTTTATTTCCACACAATATATTGAACAGCAATCCATTATCTATCAACTAAAAGAAACTTTTAATTAAACCAATAATGAAACAAAGCACCAAAGTGCAACAATGTGATGCAGGGCACAGCACAACGTGTGGAGAGGGGCGTCAAGCTACAGGTGCATGTATGTTTTGCCTGTGCCTCTTCTTGTCTGTGGAGCTTCTGATGGAGCTTGTGTTGCACATCAAGGCTAAAGTTACTGGGGCACTAGAGGGCTCAAAAGAGCATGGCTCTCAGGAGTAGCTGGCGGCCCTGAGCTTGAGTCTGTGAAGGGAGTGGCTTCTGAGAGCAGTGCTGTGGAGGCACAATGGGTAAGGGTTGCTGCTGGTCCTAGTAGTCTGTATTGTCCAGGGGCTGCATGACATGTCTGGTTGTTGGTTCACAGTACTGCATGGCCTGCTGCCCTATATGCTGCCCTATATACATATGCTGCAACAGGGCATTCTGGCTCTGTGTTGCCTCAAGCAGTTGCCTCTGCACCTCCTCATTGTTTTCAATACTGCCTTTTTTGCCATGGCAATACCATCCTTGGCCACGCCAGGAGCTCTCTGGAGAGCTCTGTCTGTCTCCCTCTCTGTCCTCACGTACAGCCTTCGCCTCTCTGCTACTTTCAGGTTTTTTGAAGACTCTGAAATGACGTCAATGAACATTTCATCACGAGTTTTGTCTTTTCTCCTTCTCAGGTTAGCCAGCTGCTAAGCCATTGATAAAAGCCCTGTCCTTGAGAGTCGGGGTAGTGCAGGTGCTGTGAGCTGTGGGAGTACAAAAAACACAAGTGGTGATGGTTCATATTCCAGAGAAGCAATACTAGCATTTTTATATGCATTTCTGACTCCCCCACTCTGAGATTCTTCCCAGTCTAGGGGTTGGAGGGACTTGTGAGATGGTAAGTGGGTGTGAGCAGAGAGGAAAGCTGTGTTGGGATTTTTGTCTGTGCAGTCTTTGACTTTGCTGTTGTGCCTTGGAGTCTCTGTAGGTGTTGGTGTGGGTAGTGGATCAGAAATTATGTTCTCAATCTGGTTTTCAGTTTTGCTGTGCCTTGGAAGTGCTTATAAAGTGTTGGAGGGATCGGCAGGTGAGATCTTGTGTAAACTGGATAGAAATCCCCTCTACATCCCTGTTAGGCTGTCCTGACTCTTGATGTTGTTACACTGAGGTGGGTGATGAGGAAGCAGAGAATGGCCTTATTCAGAAAAGCAAAGGGCAGACCAGTGAAATATATTGTAAAGTTATGCGCTAAGATGGTCCCCGCCTCCAGACATGCTTCAGGAGTGGAAGGAAGTAGTGAACTATACCTGGGGGGAGGTGGGGATGACCATGCAACTATCCCTCAGAATGTCTGAACAAAAATAGAGCAATTTCTTAGCCTGAGATTCTGCTTTATCTTCCCTGAAGACATAGTGAAAGTGTAGAGAAAAATAGTGAGGGTTCTGCAATGATTGTGTGAAGCATGCACTGTTCCCAGTTTTTCTCTATGCAAACCTGTCAAAGGACATTAAGAGCTTTGCTATCACTACGGTAAAGCTCTTCTCCTTTAAGAATTCATGTTACAGGGCATTTATACCACAGAGTGGAGCTTTAATCCTTGTCCCTTTATGGGCATGCAGTCTCCATGTCAACATTGTGTAAACCGAGAACACTAACCAGATTTCTTTTCCTGTAACCACTATCTCAATATGCTTTTGCATTTCACACAAATGAACGTATTCATGATTGGAACCTGCTGCAGGAGGTTGGGTGGAGTAGAGGCTGTGGATGCTGCTATTTTGAGCTGGTGAATGTGGTTGGAGCAGATGAGGAGAGGGGAAAAAATAGGTGGATGGGCATGTGCCCTCTATGCCAGGGGCCTAAAAACAATCACTAGTAGCTGCTTTATCATGAGACAGAGGCCAGTTGCCTGACCAGAGCAGTAGCCATTTTGGAAATGTATGGGAGGGCTGAATGGACAGTGTCGGCCTTGACTCAGAAAGGCTCCCAGATCACATCTGCCTAAAATAGCTCTGGCACCTGGAAAAGAAGCTAGCATGGCAGTATAGCATAATAAATTGTAAAGACAGATTCTTACATAGTATCATAGAAATGTAGGGTGGAAACGAGATCATCAAGTCCAACCCACTACGCTGAAGCAGGGCAGGAAACCTAGACCATCCCTGACAGATGGTTTTCCAGCCTGTTCTTAAAAACCTTCAAAGATGGGGATTCCACAACCTCTCTTGTTACAAAGCTTAAATACCCTTGCAGTTTGAAAGTTTTTCCTAATATCTAAATTAAATCTCCCTTGCTGCAGATTAATCCCAATACTTCTTGCCCTACCTTCAGTGGATGTAGAGAACAATTGATCACTGTCCTCTTTCTAACATCCCTTAACCTGTTTGAAGAATGTTATCAAGTCCCTCCTCATCTTCTTTTCTCAAGACTAAACATCCCCCGTTTGTTTAACCTTTGCTAATAGGTACGATTTTCTGAATCTTGTATCATTTTTGTTGCTCTCCTGTCTGCATCTTTTCTAAAGTGTGGCCAAGAAGTAGACAATACTCTAGTTCAGGCTTCACCAGTACTGAGTTACCTTCCATGTCTTACATATGACACTCTCTTGTAAAAATACCCCAAAATGATATTCATCTTTTTTTGCAGTTCTATACATTGTTGATTTGTATTCAGTCTGTGATCAACTACAATCACAAATCCTATTCTGCAGCACTACTGCCTAGCCAGTTGTTCCCCATTTTATATTTGTGCATTTGATTTTTCCTTCTTAAGTATAGTATTTTGCATTTGTATTTATTGAATTTCATCTTGTTGATTTCAGACCAGTTCTTCAATGTATCCAGGCCATATTGAATTTTAATCCTGTCCCCCAAAGTTCTTGCAACCCCTCTCAGGTTGGTGTCATCTTCAAATTTTATAAGCACATTCTCCACTCCATTATCCAAGTCATTAATGAAAATATTTACTAGTACCAGACCCAGGACAGACCCCCACTTGCCCACAATAGATATGCTCTTCCAGTTTGACAGTAAACCATTGATAACTACTTGTTGAGTACGGTCATTCAACTAGCTGTGCACCCACCTTGTAGTAATTTCATTTAGACCACATTTCCCTAGTTTGCTTATGAGAATGTCTTGTTGGGCTATGTCAAAAGACTTACTAAAATCAAGATACATCACTTATACCATTTTCCCCCATCCACTAGACCAGTAACGCTGTCAAAGAAGGAAATAGGCTAGTTTGGCAGGGTTTGTTCTTGATTAATCCATATAGGCTATTCTTTATAACCCTATTATCCTCTAGGTGTTTACAAATTGTTTAATAATTTGTTCCAGTATTTTTCCAGATATTGAAGTTAGGCTGACTTGTCTCTAATTCCCTGGTCCTGTTCTCCTTTTTGAAAATAGGTACTGTGTTTGCTCTTCTCCAGTCCTATAGGACCTCACCCATCCTTCATGAGTTCTTGAAGATATCTAATGGGTCCAAGATTGATTTAGTGAGTTCTTTAAGTACCCTAGAATGAATTTCATCTAGCCCTGAAGATCTGAATACATCTAACTTATCTAAATATTATTTAACCTGTTGTCATAAATATAAAGGGAAGAGTAAACACCTTTAAAATCCCTCCTGACCAGAGGAAATAACCTTTCACCTGTAAAAGGTTAAGAAGCTAGGATAACCTTGCTGGCACCTGACCATAATGACCAATGAGGAGACAAGATACATTCAAAGCTGGATGGGGGGAGAAACAAAGGTTCACTCTGTCTGTGTGTTGTTTTTTGCCAGGAACAGAAAAGGAATGGAGTCTTAGAACTTAGTAAATAATCTAGCTAGATATGTGTTAGATTCTGTTTTGTTTAAATGGCTGATAAAATAAGCTGTGCTGAATGGAATGTATATTCCTGTTTTTGTGTCTTTTTGTAGCTGAAGGTTTTGCCTAGAGGGATTCTCTATGTTTAGAATCTGATTACCCTGGAAGGTATTTACCATCCTGATTTTACAGAGGTGATTCTTTTACTTTTTTTCTTCAGTTAAAATTCTTCTTTTAAGAACCTGATTGCTTTTTCCTTGTTCTTAAGATCCAAGGGTTTGGGTCTGTGATCACCTATGCAAATTGGTGAGGAGTTTTATCAAGCCTTCTCCAGGAAAGGGGGTGTAGGGTTTGGGAGGATTTTGGGGGAAATGACATTTCCAAGCGGGCTCTTTCCCTGTTATATATTTGTTAGACGCTTGGTGGTGGCAGCAATAAAGTCCAAGGACAAAAGGTAAAATAGTTTGTACCTTGGGGAAGTTTTAACCTAAGCTGGTAAAAATAAGCTTAGGGGGTTTTTCATGCAGGTCCCCACATCTGTACCCTAGAGTTCGGAGTGGGGAAGGAACCTTGACACCTGTTCTTTCCTTAATTTAGCTTGTTTTCCTTTCCCGTTGTTAATATTAATTGTTCTGAGTATCTGGTCACTATTAACCATTTTAGTGAAGACTGAAGCAAAATGGACATTAAACACCTCAGCATTCTTGATATCATCAGTTATTACTTCATCTTCTCTGCTAAGTAGAGGACCTACTCTTTCATTTGTCTTTCTCTTGCTCCTAATATATTTAAAAACCTATTCTTATTGCATTTTATGTCCCTTGTTAGGTGTAACTCATTTTGTCCCTATATGCTTGTGCTGTTCTTCTGTACTTCTCCTTACAATGTGTCCATGTTTCAGCTTTTGGTAGGATTCTTTTAGGAGCCTAGCCTGCAGCAGAGCCTATCACCTGGTAACTAATGAGTGCAGCTGATAGAAACTGTCTGATTAATTGTGCCACCTAATTGGTTGAAGGAGTCAGCAGGCTGATACTTAAGTGCAGCAGCAATCCAGTGGCTGCTCAATGAATTCCTAGCCTGCAACTGTATTTGGTCTGGTCCTTGCCTCTAGCCTTGTTCCTGTCCCAACCTGTGCCCATTCCTTCTCTCACCCTCGTTTCTTCCTGACTTCTGATTCCCAGCTCAGATCCTCATCTCTGTTTTCTAACTGTGATTCTGGATAACCCTTCATCTTAGGCTTTGGTTTCGATACCCAGATCTGAACCTTCACTTCTCTTCTGGATTCATTTCAAACTGGTAGTCCAGACTCCTGCTCCATCCACTAGGCAAGACCATCCATGACTCAGTCATTCACAGTGGGCTGCTCAAACTGTCAACCACTGAGTCATGGGTGGTCTGACCTAGTGGTTGGAGCAAGAGTCAGCCTAGCAGTTAGAGCTGAATCCAGATGGGGCCAGTCAAGGAGTGAAGTCAAGGGTCATAGCTGGATGCCACAAACCAAAGCCTAAGCTGAAAGTTTTACCAGAGTCACAGTCTGAAAGCATAGCAGAGGGTTGGAGCTGGGAGTCAGCAACCAAATCTATTTAGCGCTGTCCACAAATAAATCTTTAGTCCAGTGGCTGGCCATAAAAGCTTCCTGCACCGATGCTTACTCCCAGATATCAATGAGATCCAGGGACTCAGCACATCTGCAAAGGGCTGCTTGTGGTATGTTATAGGGGTTCATGAACCACAACTGCAGCAGTGCTGATATACTCCAATCCAGGAGCAAATGGACAAAATCTTGCCCCTTACCAGTTTAAAAAAAAGGGAGGAGGGGACATCCAGTCAACTTGATATCAGAGCAGAGGAAGGTAAACAGGCAGATCCGTAACAGTCACCTGCAAAGCAGTGTGGGATAGCTGTTGGAGGATTTTCAAAAAAGCGTGCAGCAGCTTTGCATACATACAAACAACAGACTGAACTAACTCAATTCACAGCAAAGTTAGTTCATTGCGAAAGAGGACTCGAGTTCATGATATATGTGGAGTTAGTGCACTATTCTGAATTGCTTTGTGTGTATGCAAATGTTTTCAAACTGGATTCACTCAACTTAATCCAGTTTAATCCCTTCATATAGATAAGCCCTCTGTTAAAGTAGAGAGTGGCCTACTTCACCTACTTTCCTACACTCTCCTACTAGTAACTTTTCTTGATACGCTCCTCTTTTCTAGCCTTTTTATGTGTGAATCTCACTAGCCCACACTCCCCTAGTTTCAGACAGCAAAATCAAGAGGATAATACAGGTGAAGGGAGTAAATTACATGTTGGTAAGTGGATGTGATCCTAAGGGCCTGACTCTCATTTTTCACTAAGGACCCTTTGCACCCATCCAACAGTGTAAATGAGCATTGAAGTAGATATAAATTACATTTTATTACCACTTTGAAGCCCTTAATGCTGCCAGAGTAGTATAAGGAGCCTTTGTGTAATTGAGAAATCAGTCAGAAGAGTCAAGGTAAATCTCAGGAGGCCTGATTCTCCATTGCTGTGCACCCTGTTTAGGTACTCACACCTGTGATAATACAGTGGGAAGCATGACCATTCCGATTTGACAGTGCTTTGCACAGTTAAATGACTACACACATGTAAGGAAAATCAAGCCTTGGGAGTCCAAGTTCGAGATTCCAAGGCCAGAAGTGCTCATTGTGATGATCTAGTCTGACCCCACCGTCATATAACACAGGTCATAGGACTTCCACATTCAAACTAGAGCTTTAAAAAAAATGCAATCCTGATTTAAAAATTTCCAGTGATGCAGAATCCCCACAAAATTTTTCAATTACCCTTGCTTATACTCACTTTCAAAAATGAGTGCCTTATTTCCAGTCTGAGTTTGTCTAGCTTAATTTCCAGCCATTGGATCATGTTATACCAAGGGTGGACAAACTATGGCCGGCGGGCTGTGCACGGCCTGTCAGACCTTTTAATTCAGTCCTCGAGCTCCCACCAGGGAGCAGGGTCGGGTGCTTGCCCTGCTCCGGTGCTCCAGCCGGGGAGCAGGGCTGGGTGCTTGCTCCACTTCACACGTGCCGTGGCTCTGCATGTTCCCCCTCCAGCTCCTACATATAGGGGCAGCCAAGGGGCTCTGCACGCTGCCCCTGCCCCAAGTGTTTGCTCTGCAGCTCCCATTGGCCATGAACCGCAGCCAATGCAAGCTGCAGGGTTGGTGCCTGTGGATGGGACAGCACGCAGAGCTACCTGGCTGGCGCCGCGTCTCCACGTGGGAGCCAGAGCAGGGACATGCCACTGTTTCCGGGAGCTGCTTGAGATAAGCACCACCCGGAGCCTGCACCCATGATCTCCTCCTATGCCCCAACCCCCTGATCCCCCTCCCGCCCTCCAAATCCCTCAGTCCCAGTCTGGGGCATCCTCCTGCACCTCAAACCCTTCATCCCCAACCCCACCCCAGAGCCCATACCCCCGCCGGAGCCCTCACCCTGCCCACCTGCACCCCTGCCCCAGCCCAGAGCTTCCTCTCATACTCTGAACCCCTCAGCCCCAGCCCGGAGCCCCCTCCCCTGCACCCTGGCCCCAGCCGAGAGCCCTCTCCCGCACCTTGAACTCTTCACTTCTGGCCCCACCCCAGAGCCTATATTTCCAGCTGGAGCCCTCACCCCCCCACACACTCCAACCCCCAATTTTGTGAGCATTCATGGCTCCCCATACAATTTCCATACCCAGATGTGGCCCTCAGGCCAAAAAGTTTGCCCATCCCTGTGTTGTACTGTTCTCTGCTAGACTGAAGAGCCCATTATCAATTTTCCCCCCAAGGTAGGTACTTACAGACCGTATTCCTCTCATCCCTAACTCTCTCTTTGTTAAAATAGATTGAACTCCTTTTCTTGCTCTATAAGGCATGTTTTTTTAATCCTTGAATCATTCTCGTGGTGATTCTCTGAACCCTCTCTAATTTATCAACATTCTTCTTGTATGGCAAACACCAGAACTAGACACAGTATTCCAGCAGTGGTTGCACTAGCACCAAATACAGAGGTAAAATAACCTCTCTACTCCTCCTCAAGATTACCCTATTTAACATTCAAGGATCAAATTAGATTTTATGACCAGAGCATTGTACTGGGAACTCATGTTGAGTTGATTATTCACCATGACCCCCAAACCTTTTTTAGTCACTGCTTCCCAGGATAGTCTCCCATCCTGTAAGAATGGCCTACATTCTTTGTTCTTAAATGTATACATTTACATTTAGCCATATTAAAACACACATTGTTTGCTTGCACACAGTTTAGCAAGTGACCAGATCACTCTGTATCAGTAACATATTCTCTTTGTTATTTTGTGAAAACTTTATCAGTGATGATTTTATTTTCTCTTCCAGGTCATTGATAAAAACGTTAAATAGTGTAGGCCCAAGAACTGATCCCTGCTCAGAGAAGAAGTGGTGTACCATATGTGTTGTGGGGAGCAGCTGGAAGATTATGTAAGTTTCACCAATTTAGACACAGCAACTTAGACTTAAAGTCACCTATGATTGTTTCCAGGTGAATGCTGGAAGAGCTTCTTATGTGATAGTAATGCATGTTAGGCAGTTCTATATTTTCATGGTGCTAGTTTCTTTTATTATCATTAAAAGTTTACCTAAGAATAGATAGTTCACAAGCTAAGCTTTGCAGTGTCTCGCTTCTAGTGCATTTATAACTGCAATCCACAAGGTGGCACAAGCAAGTTTATCAGAATAATTTGAGCAAATGCCCCTTTCTGGATTGTAATAGACTTTGGGGGTTAAGGTGAGAATGGAGCAGCACCATGTTTCTAATAAATTAAGATACTGTCTTCAAACCTTGTTCCCATTCCAACGAATATCTGTGAGAGCATGTTATCATTTTACAAGAACCATGTGTTTTGTTGAGACATGAGCAGTCACGGACAGCACAGTGCTGTCTTTGTGCTTGTATTTCAGTAGGAAACTGTTGCGAAAGCAAGCTTTGTTTTATTCTGTTGTTCACAGACTAAAATGGAAGCAACAGCACTGTGAAAATGTTCCATTACTAGTAATGAGTGGGCTGTAAGTACACAGACAGGAAGAAGACACACATTGACAGGCAGAGCTGGTTTAATGGCTTCTGATGATTTCTAGTAATGGTGGTAGGCAGAGCTCCTTGACAATGCAAAACCAATTTTCACAAACATCATTCAGATTCCAAATGGCTGTTTGATTTGGCGATTATTATTTGCTATTCCTGAATATTTACAAGGCTAATGACTGTCATCTCGGTCATTGTTGGGGTATGAGCTTGGGCCTGCCACAGCACGAGTCCCCACAGCTTGAATTAAAAGACTATGTCCCCTAGTTGGCATCTGGCAGACTTGTTATCTTCTGTGGATCTGATGCATAACACACCTCAAACAATGTGATACATGAGGCTGGATTTTCTTTTCATGAGTGGTTGGTGAATTGCTATTCATATGATTACTCACATTTACACGAAAACAGGGGCACTACCATGGGAACAACAGTATGCACTCGTCATTATTTGTTGTTCATTATTCTCATGTTTAAAAGTTTCAGTAATTCAGTCAGTGAAGAGAAATAAAATCATCTGATGTAGGGGACTGCAACAGGGCACTAGGCCTTTGGATGCATGCATGTGTCCTGCTGTGTTTGTTACAGTCTTTTATAACTGGGTGTAGTTCAGATCACATGCTTGCTCCAACTCAGGAGGAGGATCTGCTGCTGTGTGCTTCATCCAGTCCTTTCCCTTCCTGCCCAACTAGGGAGGAAATGTTGGAAGCACAGAAAGCTTCATTCTCTTCTTTTCTCTTCAGATTTTGATACCACGCTCATCATCATAATATGTGAATGCCTTCCAAAAATGCACTGAGCAAGATGACTGACATCTGTCACAAAGTAGCCTCCATGGAGTGGCTCTGTTCTCTTCTCAGTCCTGTTACTATCAGCTTGAAATACCTAGCACAAAATGGCTATTTAAGCAAGGTACTGGGTCCCTGGATTTGGTTCAGTAAGAGGGTACTAGTTAGAGGTCGACCTTAGCCAGGAAGTTCATATCTGGGCCTTAACTTCCCCTAGGTCTGTGAGCGTTTGGGACCTGGGGTTTTTATTTTGACCATCTGTAGTTCCAGTGTCTCTAAGGAGGGCTATTTACAGACTGGTAGTGTTTGAAGTGGGATCCAAAATTGTGTGTGACTTTATTTATTCAGCACCATCACCATGTTAGTTTTGGTCCATGTTTCACAAGTGTATTGATAGGAAGGAAAGGAAATGATGCAAAGTTGTCTTCTGTGCCCTCTATTTTTCCAGGCCCTGTTTTGTATTGTAGCTACTTTTCCTCTAACTTGCCTTACAACATCAGAATGTCTTTATGGAGGAGGTTGTTAGCTTTCTCTTTTGAGAAGTGAAGATCATCCCCTATTTTAAGTATTTCACTTGCTAGAGCAACTCCACTTTCAACTTAGTTTTCTGCCCCCTCCCTATTTACAGACTGTCTGTTGCTAGAATGATTCAGGATGCTGAAGCAGTTGATTGCTGTATAAATCTTCACAGTATATATAATAAACACCTCTGAGGGTAGAGGTGCAGTGCCCTGTTACCACACATTAAAGCAAGCAAGATTCAGAAAGCCATGGAAACTTGAATTTTGGGAACTGGATGATGGTGCCAGAAATGATGGTTTGTTTAAAGCATAAAACTACGTTATTTTAGTCTTTATGTAAAGTGCCAGATTGACAGACCTGGAGACCTGTCCACAAAACAGGCATAACATGGGCAGTGGAAGTTCAAGCTTCCCCAATACAATGTAGTAGTTGAATGTTCCATGACTATAAATGCAGCCCAAAATTTAAGGAAACATTGTGTGATTACACTAGCTGGCATAGGCTGCTAGCCAGTCTTGAAGCTAGAGAGCCAGAGAAAATTACAGGATCTATTTGTCCAACAGCCTCAGTAAAGAATCCTCCTCATTTTCATTACAAAAAAATCCCTTTCTGTTCTCTACCACTAGAGTCACTAGAGCCACTAGTGGATTCATTCAACCATAACATAGACGAGCCAGTGATAGAAGTGAGAGGTAGTTTAAGCTTCATGCCATCTTATTTAGACTTGATTCAGTCTTTAAAGCATCTGACAAGATTTCCAACAAGAGTGCCACAATGAATATCTGCCCAGCAGGGATTGGACTGGGAATGCCAACTAATTTCATTTGTCCTGGATTGAGATCACCAACTAATTTCACAGTGACCACTGAAAAGACATCTGAATTGTATTTGAACCAGTGACCTAAAGATGAAAAATTCTATATCTTACTTCCAATCCCCTGGGTTATGCAATCTCCCTGAGTTCCTTTTAAAATGCCCTTATCCAGACTCCCACAAAAAACTCTCCCAATAAATAAACAAACAACAATAGAAAAGCCAACCAACCAACCCCAAATCCAAAAGTGCGGAAAGATTTTGAAAAGATGCCAGCCAGTCACACCCTCGTTAGCACTGATTGCACTTGCACTTAACTCTGTGCTCTAGTCTAAAAGATCTTTCAGGGCTTCCAGGAAAACTGCTGTAATAGAAACTGCACTGTCTGTACAGGTTTATTTTTGTGCGCTGATTATTAGAGGTCAAGGTCTTCCCATTCCTCCTTTGCTTGCTATGGCTCTTGCAATAGCCAAGTCTATACTTTGTAGAGCTGCTTTGCAGATGCAAGTAAAGCTTTTTCTTCATGTGTATGTGCACACATTCGGACACCTATATTATAAGGGACCAAAACAGAGTCTCCCAACAATATATTTAACATTTTTAATTATTATACAGCATGGTGATGAAGGTCTCTAAAATAAATTGCATAAACAAATTAGAAACAAAAGCTGGACCATATCAGGGACTCAGCTATTTTCTGGAAGACACAAAGAGAAGAGATAGGAATCAATACCAGGCAAAGACATCACAGGCAACTGGCCTTTTTTTAAAGTGTTCTCTAAACACCAACCACACAGTGCAGGGTAATCTGCACTAGCTTGGAGAAGGGAAAATTTTAAAACATTAACAGCTCAAAGAAACTGGCCGAGAGCTCAAAACAACCTAGACTTGTATACCTGTCCTTTTCCATGCAGTGTTTGCTTGTTTAATAAATGGAATATACCTGTCAGTTTAGGCTTGTCAAGTGAATTAGGCAGCCTCTGTGCAAAATACTGACATCAGTTGCAATATTAAATTAGTGTTTTTTCTCAGAGCTCGAGTACCTAGAGTCATATTGTGACATGAATATTTCAGCTTTCATTTAAAAAGAAAAAAATAAGTTTGTAGACCTCATGGTTATTAGTTAGGCTGGAAAACTGAAGGCTACACAAAAGAACCCAAATTTATTATTTTACTATAATGTTATGAGTTTTTGAGGCCTGGCTCCTGATTTTGGACACTTGTGACTGCCAATACTCATATAATTGGTCATGTCTTCTTGCACTAAATAAAATGAGAAAAAGTTATAGAATGCCTAGGATACTAGATATTTATATTATAGCAATAAGTAGCATTTCTTTAAGTCATTAATTCACCACCATCTTTTGTTCTTGTATAGAGCATCGCCTTCAGTCCTCAAGCAGCAATAGTAGTATTTTGGACCAGATCTTGTCCATTGCTCCAAGCTAACTAGGACCTGTTTTAGGAAGTTTAGTAAGACCCTTCTAGGTGCAGTATGCAACTGTGAAAAATGATTCAGAGCAGCAATATACTCTACAGCAAACAACAAAAAGTGAAATCCTAGCTCCCTTCAAGTGAGTGGCAAAACTTCTATTGACTTTGGCGGGGCCAAAATTTAACCCAGAGTCTGTGTCTCACATTTCAGAAAACACACAGTGCCTGAATGGGTCAGGTGCGGACAACTGACAAACCTGCTTCTTCTTCTTGGGACCCTGCTGCCCATCAACCATCTTCCCCTTTTGTCTGCTTATTGCCAGCCAATGTTTGTTCTTGATATTATGCACATTTGGCATATTGAAATGGAGCAGAAAGTGCATCCCAGGGAACAGTAATAGAATAACATAGGCACTAAATACCAACATTAAATCAGCAAAACCCACCTAATCATAGAACAAAACCAATAGGAAATTCTTGGTGGTAAGATTTTGTTGGACAAGTTTAAAAAGCCTCCTAGTTAAGACATCCAGCTATGACTTGTGGAAAATCATAATCTCTCTATCAGTGCTTGGAATATGAGTGAGATCAAGCAATAGATAGAGTGGCAAAAAGGTTGATTCTGGACACCTGAATGAGAAACTTGACTGCATTGCAAACCATCATTAAAAGAGGGTAAATATGAATCAGTGAAAATGGCAAGGTTCTTTAGCACAACATTCCTCCTTACTTCAGCCTGGAGTTCTGAACTATATTAATACTTTATCTAGAAGTAGGCCTGAAGAAAACCCCCCAGATCTCTGCCCCACTGAAAGTCCAGATCCAATCTCTGCAGCTCAGACTCACCTCACCAGGTAATATGTAATCCTAGATTTAGGCTCACAAAATGGGAACCTCTGTTGCATGTGTAACTGCTCCCATGTAAGCCAGTCTCCTTCCAGAGCCCTTTTGAAAATGTGGCCCTGCAAATCACAAAAGCTCAGGATAGTTTTATTTATTTATGTATTATTTTAGTCCAGTAAAAAGGGACTAAACCCAAAATGTTGCCTTTTTATTTGTTTTCCTTATTTCCATCAGTCTCTCTTGTTGCGCCTTATGCTTCACCTGTTTCTCTCGCCATGCTGCTCCTTTTGTCTCCTCTTTGCATTTATGACTCTATTCCTCGTTTCACCCCATCTCCAGGCTTCCCTCTGTGGTTGCACTTAAACTAGGAAAAATGCAAACCACTCCTCAGCAGTGGTGTAAACTCCAGAGTAAACCACCATGTCATCTAACCCAGTGCTAAAAACATGTCTGTTTAGAACATATACTATAGATAGCACAGGTGCAGCAAAACTGCTCACAGCTTTCTTATCTGTGCCTCAAATGATCTTTCTCTTCTCCTTCAAATCTCTCTTCAAAACTCCCTTCCTTTCGGTTTTCATTGCTAAATCCTCATCCATCTACTCCTGATGCACCTGTCCAGCTCTGTAAACACTGGAACTAATAAGATACATGTAGATGAAGTCACCTGGATCGTTTATTACTGAAACTCTCCTTCTTCCCTATCTTTGTAGGCCATCACTACTTGTTGTGTTATCTCTAATTTAAACGTAAGCCCCCTTCATTGCCTCTGTAAAGGGCTGTGCAGCCCTATCTGCATTATTTAGTATTGACTGGACTGACTCACTTGCCACTTGTAGTCCCCCTCCCGCCCAAAAAAAAAAACTCCTATAAAATACCAACTTACCAAATATGTAAAACTAAAGTAATCTCAGAGAAAATAAATAACCAGCACCACAAACTGGGAGCTTACATGTTGAATCCTCACATTAGAACATGGTAAGCAGGAAGATACTGCATGGTGCCATGCTATATCTCTGGGATGTGTTTTGTTCTCCCCAGTATGGCAAGGAACAATCTCTTCTTCTTACACCAGCTCAAAACCTAAAACGGTTTCCAGCCACATACCTACTCGGCACTAACCTGCATTCATTACAGACCCTGTGGGGATTTATCTGCACCACACAAGCTTTGTATGTGGCCCATATTTTCATTCAGTAAAATCATATGTAGTTACCTCAGCATACACAGTGAAAACAGCATGAATAATGGAAACTTGAATCCTCATTTTTCAGAATTAGATTATAGTTTTACCTTTCTTTTTTTGGTAATCCCTCCCAAATAGTGCCAAATAGCCTAGATGCTATCTAGACCTTCCCTCTAATCATATTCAGTGGCTTTTCCAATCTTAGCTGGATAGAAGGGGTTGCCTATGCATATCCACATTCTACGAGACTGCATGGGTCACCTTCAGTCACCTTCCATGTGTCACTTGAAGAATTAGTTTAATCATAACCGATAAAATAAATGCCATATAACGTAAAATTAAATTAAATGCTATATGCAACAACAAAGATAACATTATGACATATCCATCATGCTTCTTTATCTGTGAGTGCACAGATAAACAGAAAGATTTATAATGCTGGAATTATTTTATTGCTAAAACAGAAGCTGGCAATATTGAATTAAACTTCATATGTTTGTCAAAGGCTTTGCAGAAAGTAGTTAGCATACACACTGTGCAGCTCTTACAAATGCATAACAGATTCCATTGCGGAAATTCAAAATGTTGTATACTACAGTGCATGTAGCCTTATGATACAGAATAAAATTATCCTGTGCTTTAGGTACTCAAGTGACTTACATGGTGACTGCATAGGTTTTAGTTAGAGTTTCAATTTCAGCTGGCAAAGTTTGGTATTTCCAGTGTTGTTGTAGCCATATTGGTCCGAGTTTAGTTGGCATATATACACAAAAGCACCATCATACAGTATGCCTGATGATTTCACAGTAAATTACATTGAATTATTATTAAGAAATTACTATGCAAACTGTAGTCTGGTTTCGAGGAATGAAATCTTCCTGAATTATAATGGAAGCATAGTTAAAGTTGCAATTAGGTTCCATTTTTAGGTCACCATATAATGATGGCTAGTAAACTTCATTTGACCTGAAAATTGAAGGCAAGGGAGAATTCTACTGCAAACTTGTCAGAAAACTAACTATTTTTGAGTTACAGAGAATTGAAAATTAACCTATTAACCTGAACTGAAATGTCTCCAAAAAAGGAAATCAGGTAAAAAACTTGGTTACTTTTAGGTTTGTTACTTAACATTAAAATTGAAACACACATGTATTAATTATTGTGATTATTATTGATACTGCAAGGAAGCCTAGGAAACTCAATTTTAGACCAGGACCCCATTGTGCTAGGCACTATACACAGAACAAAAAGAAGGACCCTGCACTGAGAAGCTTACAGTAAAAAGCTACCTAAGTATTTTAAAAGGTGGAATGACCAGTTATAGGAAGGTAGATAAATATTTAAATATCCTCACATTTCATCCAGTTTCTTCAATAAATGTACATAGGTAAAATATCACATTGCACATTCTAAAAACAATCTTAAGTCTGCCTTCGTGGGATAGTCTAGAAGTGCTACAAGCGTGCTACTAGCAAAACAGGTAAATTAACACTCCTGGTTTGTTTGGGTCATCCAGTGTTGTGCCTTAGATGCATATCACTTTTGTAGGTTTCCTAAGCTCTGTTTTCTATTTCTAACATAAGCAAATACATGCTGAACTTATACCTTGTGCTAGTTGAGCAATAGTGCAGTTTGAAACTGGAAATCTCTCATTCAGATTCCAGCTCTGCTGATGTGCATGTATTAACACTAATTTTGTGTCTGTGAGTTGCACTAAAATAGTACTCCTTCCAATTCCTTGACCCAATATGATAGTAGTTGTATCACTCACAACTTTTCTGGTGTATCAGAAACCTTTACTTATAAAATATCCTGATTTAGAGTGTTGGCCTTTGCAAACCTAATGTTGCTTGATTAATCTGCGCATTTAATAAACCAGATGCACATATTGCACTAAACCCCTCTTCCTCTTGGCCACACTGACTCATGGTCAATCTGAAAATATATAAAGAAAATAAACTGTAGCACTTTTGCTGAGAGAAATTAAGACACATTAAGTTTTGACAGATATAGGTATCATAAGCTTGAAATTGAACTGTAACTGTGGACAGGTTTGTAAAAATCTGTGAAAGATCTAATTGTGGCAAATGCTTTGCAATTTTTGCAAAGATGTCTTAGGTTTGTAAATCATAAATGGGTTCAGATGGTATTGTTGAAAATAGGAAAAAGTAACTGAATACCCATGTCTATGTATTTCTATTTTTTTGGCCATCAGAGGGCAGTCTGACACTGGACTTCTTTTTCAAGAGCAGATTCTTAATCTTCAGTCATTTAACTGTCTCCCAGGTGAAGAAGAGCCGTCTGAATCAGGACAGATCTCGCTTCCTTGATGAATCAGACCTGCCACTCAAACCACAGTGTTAAATGATATTAGCACAAAGGCAACCACTCAGCTATTTTAAACTGTGTCTTTTTAACTGCACATAAAAGAAATGAAAGATAGCATTTTATCTTAGGTATACACAAAAAGAAAAGGAGTACTTGTGGCACCTCTGTTAAGCTTTTGTGAGCTACAGCTCACTTCATCGGATGAAGTGAGCTGTAGCTCACGAAAGCTTATGCTCAAATAAATTTGTTAGCCTCTAAGGTGCCACAAGTACTTCTTTTCTTTTTGCAAATACAGACTAACACGGCTGCTACTCTGAAACCTATTTTAGGTATGTGAGTTTTAGGCTTTGGCATTTCACATTTGTTCCCATTTTTAGGCCTCTTATTCCTTTTTGTTTTATTTTCTTCTTTTTCATTTCCACTTCTTCTCCCACCTGTTTCCCTACTGTGGCCAGATTCTCAGTAGCAGAGTTTTGACAATCCTGAATAATAGCCCAGGAGATTGCAAGATTCTGTACTCATTATTGCTATTTCTCCACTTGGTCAAGTGTTGTTCTGTCCCCTCCCTCTCTCTCCCCTCCCCCCATTCCATTATTCCTTCCTTACTTAAACAAATGATGGGGGCTGCATTCTATTCTGAAAAAAGTCAAAAAGAAAAGGAGTACTTGTGGCACCTTAGAGACTAACAAATTTATTTGAGCATAAGCTTTCGTGAGCTAAAGCTCACTTCATCAGATGCATTCAGTGGAAAATACAGTGGAGAGATTTATATACACACACTGAGAACATGAAACAATGGGTTTTATCATACACACTGTAAGGAGAGTGATCACTTAAGATGAGCTATTACCAGCCGAGGCGGGGGGAAGAGGGGAAGCAAGAAAACCTTTTGTGGTGATAATCAAGGTGGGCCATTTCCAGCAGTTGACAAGATTGTCTGAGGAACAGTGGAGGGTTGGAGTGGGGGAAATAAGCATGGGGAAATAGTTTTATTTTGTGTAATGACCCATCCACTCCCAGTCTCTATTCAAGCCTAAGTTAATTGTATCCAGTTTGCAAATTAATTCCAATTCAGCAGTCTCTCGTAGGAGTCTGTTTTTGAAGTTTTTTTTGTTGAAGAATAGCCACTCTTCGGTCTGTAATCGAGTGACCAGAGAGATTGAAGTGTTCTCCGACTGGTTTTTGAATGTTATAATTCTTGACGTCTGATTTGTGTCCAATGTTTGACCAATGTACATGGCAGAGGGGCATTGCTGGCACATGATGGCATATATCACATTGGTAGATGCGCAGGTGAACGAACCTCTGATAGTGTGGCTGATGCGATTAGGCCCTATGATGGTGTCCCCTAAATAGATACGTGGACACAGTTGACAACGGGCTTTGTTGCAAGGATAGGTTCCTGGATTAATGGTTCTGTTGTGTGGTGTGTGGTTGCTGGTGAGTATTTGCTTCAGGTTGGGGGGCTGTCTGTAAGCAAGGATTGGCCTGTCTCCCAAGATCTGTGAGAGTGATGGGGCGTCCTTCAGGATAGGTTGTAGATCCTTGATGATGCGTTGGAGAGGTTTTAGTTGGGGGATGAAGGTGATGGCTAGTGGTGTTCTGTTATTTTCTTTGTTGGGCCTGTCCTGTAGTAGGTGACTTCTGGGTACTCTTCTGGCTCTCTCAATCTGTTTCTTCACTTCAGCAGGTGGGTATTGTAGTTGTAAGAATGCATGATAGAGATCTTGTAGGTGTTTGTCTCTGTCTGAGGGGTTGGAGCAAATGCGGTTGTATCGTAAAGCTTGGCTATAGACAATGGATGGTGTTGTGTGATCTGGATGAAAGCTGGAGGCATGTAGGTAGGAATAGCGGTCAGTAGGTTTCTGATATAGGGTGGTGTTTTTGTGACCATCACTTATTAGCACCGTAGTGGACCGTGGATTGTCTCCTAAGTTTTTAACTAACATTCCCCTTTCACTTTGTTTCCTCCCACTCATTGCTTCTCTTCTCTGTCCTTCCCGTTTGTGTCCCTCATCTTGAAAAGTTTTATAATCAAGTATTACTCACTCTTATTCATGCAAGCACAATATAAGACTCTTTTAAACTGTGAATAGAGTTCACTCTTGGGCACAAGTTTTTGGAGGAAGGTGACTTTATTACTTAGAGGCATTCTGCAGAATACAGATAAATTCTAGTTCTCTTAACTCTGTCTTCCTCTCCTAGCATTACTAGCACAGAGTAATCTTCACTAGCAAGTTCAAATGACTATACAATTACTGCCTTTTACTTTAGTTGCCCATAAGCATTCACTCCCCCTGATGGAACAGTTTAATTATTGCTTCCCTTATAATAGTCCAGGGGTGGCCAAACTTACTGACCCTCCGAGCCACATACGACAATCTTCAGAAGTTCGAGAGCCGGGGCGCGACTGCTGGGCTTGGGGCTTCAGCCCCTCCCTGAGGCCTCCCTCCGCACGTGGCTGAAGCCAGAGGCAATGTTGGAGGGGGACACATGGGGTCATGTGTCCTCCCAGGTTTTTGCCAGGATTTGCTGGCCCTGCTTAGTCACATGGTGCCGCCAGGGCCCCTCCCTGGCATGGAAGCTGCTGGAGCCAGCGTGCTGGGAGCTGCACTTTGGGGAGAAGCAGTGGTAAACAGCTGGGAGCTGCATGGAGAGCCCGTGCTTTTGCTGCTGCCTCTCCCTGAGGAGCTAAAGCAAAGGCCTCGTCCTGCAGCTCCCAGCTGTTTGCTGCTGTCTCTCCATGCAGAACTAATACCTGGGAGTTGAAGGGAGGGCTGCTGAGGGCAAAAGGGATGTCTGACTTGTGGGCCTTTAAATTGTGCCCCCCCCATTCTTAGCAGGCACCAGTCATACCTGGCGGAAGCCCCTCGCCCCACCACAGGGCAGAAACCATGAGCTCGCCCTCCCCAAAGTCTGGTAGGCAGAGAATAGGGGTGTTTGGGGAGCTCTAGGAGCTGCACTTTAACTGTAAAAAAGCCGCATGCGGCTCACGAGCCACAGTTTGGCCACCCCTGTGATAGTCCAATGAGACATTGGTAAATGCAGGGCTACACAAAGGCATGCACACATTAATCGTGCTTAGATTATGTGCAGAGAGATTCAATGTGCACATGCAGTTTTGGTATTTGTTCATGCCCATAGTCAGCTAGGTGTCTAAAAGGTCATGTGCAAACACCTGTTATGCACATGCCGATCATATATTGGATGCCTTTGCAAATGCATGCATACAACTGCACAAACTTATCTTTGAAAATTTGCCCCTGTGCATCAATACTGTATTTTCTTTTTTATTATTTCAAACAATCATTTTAAAAGGATTTTACTGTTAGAATTGTTGCTGCCACTAGTCTGACTTTCTGCCCCAGGCTCTCTTAAGTCACTCAAGGCGTAGGGTTGCCAATGTGATATTTCAAAAATAAGGGATTGTTTTCTTAGCACCCCTGCCCACCGCTCCTCCTGATGATATTGTCAGTATTAGCAATAATAATAATATTAATAAGCAGTACTCACCTACATTCGCCAGGGGTATTTCTTGCTGCTTTTTTTTTGCAGCACTCGACAACTCCCGATCTTGTTGTACAGACATGAAAAAATAAGGGACATCTCTTGTAATAAGGGACTATTGGCAACTCTACTCAAGGGAGAGGCAATGTTTCCTATTAATGCCTGACTACAGTTGCTGCTGTGGGGAAGATTAGTGTATAAGTATTACAGAGTCTGGCAGGGAAAAACCCAGTACTATATTTAGCTTTCATTGGTAGGTGCTGGGCAATGCTGAAAAAGGCAATATGGTGTGGTAATGGGAAATGCAGAGTGTTAATAATAATTGACATGGTATGAGTACAGGAGTGGAAGCCAGAAACACTCAAATCCTAAACCCAGTGCTAATACAAACTTTGTCTGTTACCTTAGGCAAGTCACTGAGAGGATGATTTTCAAAAGTGCCCAAGTGACTTAGGAGCACAATGGGTTTCAATGGGACACATGCCCTTAAATCCCTTTGGCACTTTTGCAAATTTCCTCCTACAAATCACAACCTAAGTTTCCTCATGTGTAAAACGGAGATAATAATTGGACCTGAGCAAGTGATTCAAGGTTTGTATTGTGAAAGCAATCCCCTGTAAGTTCAAATTGTGAAAAGCGTCAGCCCAGGTTCATGCCCCATTTTTAAACTCTGGCAGAGGTTCACTTGTTTGGAATGGGTTCAGATTTCTAGGTGAACTGTTTGCACAGACCTAATAACTCATATACCCACTCTTCAGGAATGTTTGAATGATTAATTAATATTATAAAGTGCTTTTAAAATGCCAAGCCATATGTTTGAGCTAAGTATTATGATCATTACAATATAGTACTGTATATTTGATGGATACCAAAGCATTTTTACAGCATTTACAGTAAATGTGGGGACTACCCACCCACCACTGACAGGTGGCATATATTCCATAAATAAATGTGCTCCCCATGTTGATCTTGTGTATCTAGAATAATATTATAAATTATTTAGATTGTAAACTCTTTTGGAGCAGGGGCCATCATTTTGTTCTGTGATTGTACAGTGCCTAGCACAATGGGGTCCTGGTTTATGACTAGGGCTCCTAGACTCTATGATAATACACATAATAATAAATGATCTCATCAGCTTTTGCAGTATCCTCAGTCTTCAGCTTGTATGCTAAACCAAATCCATAATATTAGTGCTATTTTTATTTTTTAAAGGACCAGTGAAGAACCCATTCATTAATCCTCCCATAGAGCTATGACTCAGAAAACTTTGGAATAAAGTCAGCTGCTGGAAGCCTTGTCTGGAGTACTCATGCCTTCATTTGCATTTTGATTTCTGTGATTTAACTGAAGGCACAGGTTGTCCCTGCCAAATATCCCTAGCCTACTCAGGGATATATAAGGTAGAACTGCCCAGAGCAGCCTGACTTACGAGGACTGCCACAGCAACACAACCAATGCATCCCTAAACATTTTGTAATAAAAAATCTGTTGTTCTTTGGTCGCCAGGATTTAACAAGCCTAATCCCTAGGAGAGGTGATAAAAATTAATTAATCTAATTAAATACTTCTTATTGCCAAAGTGACTTTGTAGAGTAGCTTTGCTGAAGGATAAGTGCAAAGTAAAATGGAGTCCCAGCAGAGAAACAAATGTTAGACTTGAGCAAGCTGGTACACACTTCATTAAACTCATAATTATCCTTTGGTTCTAAGTAGCTGATAATATTTAATGAGTAGCCAAGATCATTTAAAGAAAATGTTTAGTAATGAGGGACAAACAGTGCCATGGAAAGCTGATGTCTGGGGTACCATAACCATGTATCTTACCTGTATCTTGTGTACTAGGGCTTGTATACGTGATTTTTATGGATTTTTTTAAACATTCCGTTAAAGGTTGGTGTTAAAAGACCTTACCAGAGCTTGTTGTGAAGTTCTAGAAATCATGGAAGAATATACTATTTTTTAAGGATATAAGGACACAAGGCTTAATAGATAACAATAGAGTTCATTGGAGGCAGCCCCCTAGAGATTTGAGCACAGGAAGGGGAACAAAGAATTCCTGGGGTTCTAATCCTGTCTCTGCCACTGTGTGGGCTTGGATAAATCACTTAGGCCCATATTTTCCTTAGTGTCCACTAATATTTGGTGTCCACTAGCTATGGGCAGATTCATCCTGGTCACTAGGGGCCAGTTTGGAAAAGACAAGATCATCCCTCAGAACACAGACTTACTGGGGAATAAGAACATTTTGGCCAAAACTATCTCTTGCCCTTGTCTGTATCCTCCTTTCTCCAGCCCATACCCACCTGCCCCAGAATGGCCCCGCACTAAGAACTTCTGAAAAGGTACAGTTAGCAGATGGCCCTGATGCGCTAGAAAATGTCATTGGTAGGGCTATGCAACCACTGTGCACCAGTGTAACTGGCACAAAGTGGCTATAGTGCAAAGATGAATCTCTTCACCCTACCAGTACCACCGAGCCAGATTTTTGAGGTATAGATCAAGCACAGTTCCTTTTAACTTCATCTGGAATTGTGGCGTGGGTGACCAGGATCACAGGTTAAAGTGCTTTCCCTCCTCTGCTTGAAAGCTGAGGGGATCTCCCTCTTCTCTGTGTAGCCTCCCCTAGACCTCCTGCTCTTCCTTGGCTGCCCCTTTCTGTTTCAGTCCACTTTAACCATTGATCAGTACCTTTGAAAAGTAGGGCCTAATTTACGTATGGTGAGCACCCACCCAAAATTAGCTGACCTTTTAGAAAATATTGATCTTATCCTCTCTGCCTCAATTCCCCATCTGTAAAATGTGGATTATTTGTATTCCTCTGCCATTGCACCTTGTATTTTCACCTTCGTCTATTCAGTTGTAAGAGCTTCAGAGCAGGCAGTGTCTTCATTCTGTGTCCTGTATCACAATGAGGGGTAAGTAAAAAGTACTATATGAACCCAGCCCTGTACCCATTGCAGTCTATGAAAGTTTTGCCATTAACTTTAATAGGAAAAGGATCTGACCCCATGTGTGCTAAATATAACTATCAGGAGGGACTCTAGAATGTTAACTCAAGTTCCAGAAAGATCCCTTTCCTTCTAATAGTCCTTTTTGTGCTTGAAGTTGGCAAGAGCATCCGTATTTATCAGCTGTGTTTCCTCAGCAGGTCCAGCTGAGTTTAACCCCTGCAAGAGACTTCTCTTCTGGAGCTTTGGCCAGTTGGTGAATACAGTGATTCAGAACAGTTTCTTCAAAACAAAGTATTTATTTATCCATAGGAGCATAGCAATCAGAGAAGAAAGAGTTAAAACAACAAAAGACCAATATGCATCTATTTTACTTAAAGCTTAGCATCTCCCCTTTCCCCTTAAGACTTAGGCAGACCCAATTTATTTCAAGTATTCTGGCTTCTGGAGACTGGGGTTCTATCTGCTTTCCTGCAGATCCTGCATCTCCCTCTCTGTGTTTTGTTTTGGTTTTGGTTTCCTGCTCCGCCCCCCCCCTGCCCCAATGATTCCAAAGTGTTTTGTTTAAGGCTTTAGACTGAAGAGTCCCTTCTCTGTCCCAAGGTAGGCAGTGTTGTGCCCAGCTTGGTCTGTCAAACTGCAAAGGCCTTGACACCTGTATTGTCAGTTAAGTACTGTTGACTGCATTATTGAAAGTAATATTTGCCTTCCTGGAACATGCGTACAGAACAAGCTTCTGCAGGATTTAACCCTTTGAACCCAGTGGCAAAGAGCATAATAATCAAATACACAGAGGTACACACAATATTCATAAAAATCATACCATTATCTCCCACATTTTTCACAGGAGAAAAAATCCTCTACCCCGAAATGCTTACATATAGTCTACCGTCCAGATAATATGTATGTTACTGAAGAGCTTCCTGTGGTAGACAAAAGGGAAAGGAGAATGTCTGGATTAGCCTGCCACATGTAAGCCTCTATTTTATGGTTGTGATTATCTTTTTAAGGTATTAGAATGTTGAGTGTAGTAAGCTACAAATGTGCAGACAGATTAGATTAGATCTATGATAGATTAGATTAGACCTATGATCTTTAACATGGGAGTTTACTTGCTTGTTTGGGTGCTGAGTATTTTCTATTGAAATACTGTGTTGCTGACTGTTTTTCTTCCCTTTATTAACTGACGTTCCTGCTAGCAACCTCATAGGGTTCCCGTAAGACATTGTATGTCATTCCCTGGTTGTATCTTGCTCTGGCCACTGTTATGAACAATTCAAATATATGCATGAAAAAGTATGAGGAATATGTACAATAATAACCAACCATGGACCCACTCCTGCTTCTATTAAAGTCAAGGGCAAATCACCCATTGACTTCAGTGGGGGAAGGACTGACTTCCAAATCTTCCTGTATACATGTCTATATAATGTGTATAGATTCAGTTTTATGTATGGGAACCTGATTTCCGAGTGGCTGAGAATTAGTTGGTGTTGACTATGCTACTGTTATATTACTGTGCTTCATTTAAAAGGGACTGTTGTGAAAATGCATGAGCAGTGTGCCTGGAAGTTGTTTTTCATTGGTCTTGTTTTGTAGTTCAGAAGCAGAGGTGAGGTAAGATTACTCTTTAACAGTATTCACAAGCCTTGCAACCAGCTGATGGCTTTAAAGCAGGAAAAGTGTAATTCTAACAGCTGCCTTTCCTGTATCTGAGAACGACATTGCAGATGTGTTACCTATTATACTGCACAAAAGGTGCCAGCCTAGTAAGCAGTCATCAGTATATAGAAAGGAAACCGTCTGTTCATATTCTGAAAATACAGGCACATGAATGAGAATGGTTTATATACTTCATCTTGTAGACAGGGAAAGATTCATAAAACTGTCTTAGCCATTTAAAAGTTGATTCCTTTCAAAATCCAAAGCACTCTTTCTACCTAAACTGAACAGATATGTTGATATGTTTACAACTACTGTACTTTGAATGGTAGAATTAAGTGATCTGAACTTCAGAGATATGTATAATATAATCTTACCTCTGTAACACTAATTATTCTTGTTCTTTTTTTTACTACTCAATGTTTTTCAGTGTCAGAGCTAAATCATACAACACTGTTATTCAGAGATCAAGTCTTTCAGTTCCCAGCAAATTCCCTTTGATTTTAAAGTGAAATTGTATGTAACAAATCTTTTCCTTATCACCAAATAAAGGCAACATACAAGGAGAGAAAAACACCCAGGGGATCGAGAGTGAAAAACTGACATCTGCTCCTTTTATTTGGGTAGGCAGGTGAGGTCAGACAGAACACCACATACTGGCTGACCTTTCTGAGGTGCCCCTTCCAGATCATCTATTTTTCTCTGTACACCAAAGATACCAACAGTTTTAGCATGAAAAATAATATATATAATATTGTAAATTGATGTTGTGCTTTACAAATTTAGATCCTGATCTTGAAAATCTTTGCTATTGGGTATAAGTCTTACTATCTGGAACAGCTCCATTGGCTTCAATAGGAGCACACATGGTGACAAGCTCTGCCCATGGGGCAGGGAGTATTTTCAGCACTGAACCTATACACCTGAAAGACCAGACTGGTCCATAAAAGTACTGGCTCACTTTGGCTTTAGCTAGAGACTGCCTGCCAGAGCTCATTACCAGGCTGGTTGACAGTGCCCTGTGGGCTTTCCCTTAGAAATGTACAGTGTACATTCCCCTCTACTGACAAACCCAGAGGGATCCTGGGACTATATATTCACCTTGACCTCTTTGGGGATACTTTAAGGTATCCATCCCACTACTTAGAAGAGAGCTGGAATGGCTATCGAGCCTGGGTTTTACATAGTGGGTATGAGTATGGAAGGCTCCTTGCACTCTCCCAATTAGAAAAGAAAGAAATGAGACACTGGGAGAAAACAGATAAACAAAGTTGAGGGGACTGTTGATAAGAAGATTAGGGGAAGAATTGTTGGAATTTTCTTTAATGACATAACATCAAATACAGCAGAGTTCATCCCCTCCCTGTCTGTAATTTTGTGACCATATGTACCAGTGATCCATAGTCTCATTGGAGTAATAGAAACAGATGAAAAATTAATAACTTATTAAAAAATGAGAGCAGATTCAGTTGGGTGAGAGATCCTTCTGATTAGCTTGTAAATTAATTTTTGTACAGTTCAGTTTTTAACATTTAACTTCCACAATTGAGATTTAACTATAAAATGTACCAAGATTTCAAAACCTAACCTCTAAAAGCAGCTACATTTCAGGAGGACAGACTAAGGGGAAAGACTTTTTTTCCCCCTCAGTATTTTATGTACAGTGCATATTGGGTATCCCATATATTCCAGATAATTGTACTGAGAAGTTAGATTTTCACACTGCTATAATACATCATACAGAATGGAAATCTTATGATAAGCAAACCATTGACTGAAGTGGAAAAATACCCAGTTAATTGCTAGCTAAAAGCCACTGTGAGCTTGTCTACCTGGGCTCCAGAACTAGGACTGTGTCTAGAAACGGGTTGCTGTCTCTGACAGTCCAACAGATGCCAGGTTTGGTGAGATGTGAGGACCAGCAGTCTAAAAGTGGAAAGTTTACAGCTAAAACATTAGGGAGTGAGACAGAGCTGGTGGAAATTTTTACTCTCTCAATAACATGAAAATCCCTGTGCAACTATTCTGCATGTGCAAACAGGCATAAAGATCAATGTGGGTAGCTGGATAATAATAATTACCTGGATGCCTGACTACAGTAAAGCATGTGTATATGTACAAAGGGCAATGTGTTAGTTAAAATAGGGATAATAGTGCATGCTATTCCCTATTGTATAAAGTCTGTATATCAGTGCCTATCAGCTTTATAGATGGTTCAAAAAATTTAGCATGGGAAAGGACATTTGAGTAAGAGCTTTTTTCTCATCACACTTAATCAAATAAGTTTCTGTGCTCATTCAATCCTTCACTTTCTTAATAAATGGGAACTAGTGAGACACAGTGTTGCCTACCTAGTGGCTAGAGCACTCAGAAGACCTGTGTTCTAGTCCCAGCTCTGCCACTGGTCTGATGTGTGACTTAGAGACTGGAAGTGAATTGCCCAGTGCCTCAGTTTTCCATTCTGTAAATGGGGATAAAGCACTTTGAGATCTACTGATGAAAAGCACTATATAAGAGCTAGTTATGAAAAATATCATTAATAATTCAGTGCCTTGCATGGTGACAGGTTTCAGAGTGGTAGCAGTATTAGTCTGTATCAGGAAAAAAACTCGGGGAGTACTTGTGGCACCTTAGAGACTAACAAATTTCATCTCTAAAGTGCCACAAGTACTCCTCGGTTTTTTTATTATTAATAATGACCAGTAAGAACTAAAGTGAGACTGTTAACTTACTTCACAAGAGCCTCTGAAATAAGTTAGTGGATTCAGTTCACTTCCTAGAGTTAGGCATTCCAATCGCAAAAAAACACATACAAAATGAGGATTTTGCAGGCTCTTTCATTAGGTAAATGAAGAATTGAATGGGAAAGGTGATTGAACCATCTTATAGCTCAGACTGTTCCCTTTCAGAAACAGAGGTAAGCAGCATATGTGCTTAAAACATGTTTCTTCCATCAAAATATGCTTGCTGCACACTCAATATTTTTCTGTAAGGGAAACATACAGGCAGTTAAACAGGTTGCAGATCAGACCCATCCAGGGTTTGCTTAGATAGGTCATGTATTTTATGTCTGAGTGCATTCATACTGTTTAAGAAATTCATAGAAACATAGAATCAGGGTTGGAAGGGACCTCAGGAGGTCATCTAGTCCAATCCCCTCCTCAAAGCAGGATGATGCCCAACTAAATCATCCCAGCTAGGGCTTTGTCAAGCCTGACTTAAAACCCTCTAAGGAAGGAGATTCTGCCACCTCCCTAGGTAACCCATTCCAGTGCTTCACCACCCTCCTAGTGAAAAAGTTTTTCCTAATATCCAACCTAAACCTCCCCCACTGCAACTTGAGACCATTACTCCTCATTCTGCATCTGCTACCACTGAGAACAGTCTAGATCCATCCTCTTTGGAACCTCCTTTCAGGTAGTTGAAAGCAGCTATCAAATCCCCTCTCATTCTTCTCTTCTGCAGACTAAATAATCCCAGTTCCCTCAGCCTCTCCTCATAAATCATGTGTTCCAGTCCCCTAATCATTTTTGTTGCCCTTCCCTGGACTCTCTCCAATATTTCCACATACTTCTTGTAGTGTGGGGCCTAAAACTGGACACAGTACTCCAGATGAGGCCTCACTAATGCTGAATAGAGGGGAATGATCATGTCCTTTGCTCTGATGGCAATACTCCTACTTATACAGCCCAAAATGCCGTTAGCCTTCTTGGCAACAAGGGCACACTGTTGACTCATATCTAGCTTCTTGTCCACTGTAACCCCTAGGTCCTTTACTGTAGAACTACTGCCTAGCCATTTGGTCCCTAGTAGGTAGTCATGCATGGGATTCTTCCATCCTAAGTGCAGGACTCTGCACTTGTCCTTGTTGAATCTCATCAGATTTCTTTTGGCCCAAACCTCTAATTTGTCTAGGGCCCTGTGTATGCTATCCCTACCTTCCAGTGTATTTACCACTCCTCCCAGTTTAGTATCATCTGCAAACTTGCTGAGGGTGCAATCTACGCCATTCTCCAGATCGTTAATGAAGATATCGAACAAAAGCGGCCCCAGGACCGACCCTTGGGGCACTCTGCTTGATACCGGCTGCCAACTAGACATGGAGCCATTGAGCCCGATGATCTAGCCAGCTTTCTGTCCACCTTATAGTCCATTCACCCAGCCCATACTTCTTTAACTTACTGGCAAGAATACTGTGGGAGACCATATCAAAAGCTTTGCTAAAGTGAAGGAACAACATGTCCACTGCTTTCCCTTCATCCACAGAGCCAGTTATCTCGTCATAGAAGGCAATTAGGTTAGTCAGGCATGACTTGCACTTGGTGAATCCATGCTGACTGTTCCTGATCACTTTCCTCTCGTCTAAGTGCTTCAGAATTGATTCCTGAAGGCCCTGCTCCATGATTTTTCCAGGGACTGAGGTGAGGCTGACTGGCCTGTAGTTCCCCGGATCCTCCTTCTTCCTTTTTTAAAGATGGGCACTACATTAGCCTTTTTTCAGTTATCTGGGACCTCCCCCGATCACCATGAGATTTTTAAAGATAATGGCCAATGACTATGCAATCACATCCGCCAACTCTTTTAGCACCCTCGGATGCAGTGCATCCAGCCCCATGGACTTGTGCTTGTTCAGCTTTTCTAAATAGTCCTGATTCACTTCTTTCTCCACAGAGGGCTGGTCACCTCCTCTCCATACTGTGTTGCCCACTGCAGTAGTCTGGAAGCTGACCTTGTTCGTGAAGACAGAGGCAAGAAAAGCATTTAGTACGTTAACGTTTTCCACATCCTCTGTCACTAGGTTGCCTCCCTCATTCAGTAAGGAGCCCACACTTTCCTTGGCTTTCTTCTTGTTGCTAATATACCTGAAGAAACCCTCCTTGTTACTCTTAACATCCCTTGCTAGCTGCAACTCCAGGTGTGATTTGGCCTTCCTGATTTCACTCCTGCATGCCCAAGCAATATTTTTATACTCCTCCCTGGTCATTTGTCCAATCTTCCTTTTTGTGTTTAAGATCAGCAAGGATTTCACTGTTAAGCCAAGCTGGTCACCTACCATATTTACTATTCTTTCTACACGTCGGGATGGTTTGTCCCTGTAACCTCAATAAGGACTCTTTAAAATACAGCCAGCTCTCCTGGACTCCTTTCCCCTTCATGTTATTCTCCCAGGGGATCCTGCCCATCAGTTCCCAAGTCCAGGGTCCGTAGTTTGCTGCTCTCTTTCTTCTTTGTGTCAGGATCCTGAACTCAACCATTTCATCGTCACTGCCTCCCAGGTTCCCATCCACTTGCTTCCCCTACTGATTCTTCCCTGTTTGTGAGCAGCAGGTCAAGAAGAGTCTACTAACTAACTAACTGACAAAGCAATGATGGGTCCATTTTTGTATGTGAGTTCTCAACATATATTTTACAACGAATATATTGTAGTATTCTCCTTCATTGTTTGTATTCAATATTTAAAATGATAGAGTTGTAATTTAAGCATTAATCAAGACCTCAATTCCAATACACTGAGGTTCCAGGTTAAAGGTTTCAGGAGTTTTATTTACTCTAATTCATGTCAGCTCATCATCAACCTCATGAGCAAGCACAGACTTAAAAGTAAGCCTGGATCAGTTATTATTCTAGGTACACACAGGTGGATTAAGGATCTTTTCATCTATACATTTTGGAGGGGAAAAATCTATATTGTTTCACTTTCCATTTTTCAAATTTGCAAAATAATTTTTAAATGAGTTGGTGAGGCCATGGAGATCACTAATAATATCTCTTGTATTGGAAGTAATTTGCTTTATAATTCTCTGTGATCAAATCAAATAATCCTTTTATACCTGACCAAAATTACTTTGTAGAGTTTGTGTTATTGCTAATAACTATCATCACAGTGTGGCTTTGAACCATTGGTCACTATGTTACACAGATTTTAAAGATAAGGATATTAGAACAAGAGATCTGATGTCTGCTTCAGACAGAATGCCTCAAATGAATGTACAATTAATCTCTCTCATCAGTAAGTTTGGAAGATGGGCACTGGTATCTGCCTTGTATAGAAATCTATTACAAATTTCAAATCACCCTAAAAGTCCATTACTGAGTCACAATAACTCCTGTATGCCTAACCTTCTCCTTTTGCTACAGGCGGTTGCTAGTGGGTCTGTAACCACTAATATTTTGTGCCATAGAGTTCTCACTGAAGATCCTTAACTTTTTAATGAGATTGGTTTGTAACTAGTCTATCATTATCAGGGCGAGTGCCTTATTTTGATATCAAACTCTGTCCCTTAAAGGTGAAAAGCCATTACTTTACTGCCATGAAATATTAACTTTAGAAATTTAGCCTTCTTGTGGTAAAACCATGGACAGACATTGTTATCTTTACAGTTATTTCTCTATCCCTTGGGACTAACTGCTGTACTAAATCTCACCTGTTTCTCATTTTGGACATCACTCTGCAAAGGTTGAGAAATATTATTCTAGTTCCTTTTAGAAAGTTTAGCTTTATTCAGATTTCAGCATAAAACATAATAAGTGTTGGTGTGCTAGTCAAAAGTTCACAATTTATGGTCCCTGCATCAAGGACACTACACTTCCTATTTTGATTAGAGATCGATCTTAATGCTATAAACAAACTATTTTCTTGTTTTGACTTATGTCAATTTTAATGCAACATCATATGCCCTCATAAGGCACCTGTCACCATGGTATCTGGGTACACACAGCATTGTCAGCTTTTGTGATCTTATTGTGAGTCTCATGCTATGTAATATTTTTCTTAAAGTGTTTCAGCTACTGGAATGAAGAGAGCATGAGAATCTTAGCTTTTTATTTTTTAAAATAAAGTACACTGCTAGCCCTCATGATTATGGATGAAAGTTTGAAAACATGAACCAAATGTACCCTAAGGGCCCAGAAACAAGAAGTCAAATAAAAAGAGCTCCACATTTACTATTTGGTTAAAAACGATGCCTTTACTATAAAATTTAGATGAGGACACACAAATTAAGGAGCATATACCCTCCCACTGAGGGTTACCAAAAGAAACTACACCATCTGCTCAAGAAACTCCCTGCAGAAGCACAGACACACCCCTAGAGCCCCGACCAGGGGTATTCTATCTGCTGCCCAAGATCCATAAACCTGGAAATCCTGAACGCCCCATCTCTCAGGCATTCGCACCCTGACAGCAGGATTGTCTGGCTATGTGGACTCTCTCCTCAGGCCCTATGCTACCAGCACTCCCAGCTATCTTCGAGACACCATTGACTTCCTGAGGAAACTACAATCCATTGGTGATCTTCCAAAAAACACCATCCTGGCCACTATGGATGTAGAAGCCCTCTACAACAACATTCCACACAAAGATGGACTACAAGCCGTCAGGAACAGTATCCCCGATAGTGTCATGGCAAACCTGGTGGCTGAACTTTGTTTCTTTGTCCTCACCCACAACTATTTCAGATTTGGGGACAATGTATACCTTCAAATAAGTTTCAGAGTAGCAGCCGTGTTAGTCAGTATTCGCAAAAAGAAAAGGAGTACTTGTGGCACCTTAGAGACCAACAAATTTATTTGAGCATAAGCTTTCATGAGCTACAGCTCACTTCATCGGATGCATTCAGTGGAAAATACAGTGGGGAGATTTATATACACACACTGAGAACATGAAACAATGGGTTTTTATCATACACACTGTAAGGAGAGTGATCACTTAAGATGAGCCATCACCAGCAGGAGGAAAACCTTTCATGGTGACAATCAAGGTGGGCCATTTCCAGCAGGTAACAAGAATGTCTGAGGAACAGTGGGAGGTGGGGGGGGGAGAAATAACATGGGGAAATAGTTTTACTTTGTGTAATGACCCATCCAATCCCAGCCTCTATTCAAGCATAAATTAATTGTATCCAGTTTGCAAATTAATGCCAATTCAGCAGTCTCTTGCTGGAGTCTGTTTTTGAAGTTTTTTTGTTGAAGGATAGCCATTCTCAGGTCTGTAATCGAGTGACCAGAGAGATTGAAGTGTTCTCCGACTGGGTTTTGAATGTTATAATTCTTGACGTCTGATTTGTGTCCATTTATTCTTTTACACAGAGACTGTCCAGTTTGACCAATGTACATGGCAGAGGGGCATTGCTGGCACATGATGGCATATATCACATTGGTAGATGCGCAGGTGAACGAGCCTCTGATAGTGTGGCTGATGTGATTAGGCCCTATGATGGTATCCCCTGAATAGATATGTGGACAGAGTTGGCAACGGGCTTTGTTGCAAGGATAGGTTCCTGGGTTAGTGGTTCTGTTGTGTGCTGTGTGGTTGCTGGTGAGTATTTGCTTCAGATTGGGGGGCTGTCTGTAAGCAAGGACTGGCCTGTCTCCCAAGATCTGTGAGAGTGATGGGGCGTCCTTCAGGATAGGTTGTAGATCCTTGATGATGTGTTGGAGAGGTTTTAGTTGGGGGCTGAAGGTGATGGCTAGTGGTGTTCTGTTATTTTCCTTGTTGGGCCTGTCCTGTAGTAGGTGACTTCTGGGTACTCTTCTGGCTCTGTCAATCTGTTTCTTCACTTCAGCAGGTGGGTATTGTAGTTGTAAGAATGCATGATAGAGATCTTGTAGGTGTTTGTCTCTGTCTGAAGGGTTGGAGCAAATGCGGTTATATTGTAGAGCTTGGCTGTAGACAATGGATCGTGTGGTGTGATCTGGATGAAAGCTAGATGCATGTAGGTAGGAATAGCGGTCAGTAGGTTCTGATATAGGGTGGTGTTTGTGACCATCGTTTATTAGCACCGTAGTGTCCAGGAAGTGGATCTCTTGTGTGGACTGGTCCAGACTGTGTTGATGGTGGGATGGAAATTGTTGAAATCATGGTGGAATTCCTCAAGGGCTTCTTTTCCAAGGGTCCAGATGATGAAGATGTCATCAATGTAGCGCAAGTAGAGTAGGGGCATTAGGGGATGAGAGTTGAGGAAGCGTTGTTCTAAGTCAGCCATAAAAATGTTGGCATACTGTGGTGCCATGCAGGTACCCATTGCAGTGCCGCTGATTTGAAGGTATACATTGTTCCCAAATGTGAAATAGTTATGGGTGAGGACAAAGTCAAAGTTCAGCCACCAGGTTAGCCGTGACATTATCGGGGATACTGTTCTTGATGGCTAGTAGTCCATCTTTGTGTGGAATGTTGGTGTAGAGGGCGTCTACATCCATAGTGGCTAGGATGGTGTTTTTACAAGATCACCGACGGATTGTAGTTTCCTCAGGAAGTCAGTGGTGCCTCGAAGATAGCTGGGAATGCTGGTAACGTAGGTGCCTGAGGAGGGAGTCCACATAGCCAGACAATCCTGCTGTCAGGGTGCCAATGCCTGAGATGATGGGGCATCCAGGATTTCCAGGTTTATGGATCTTGGGTAGCAGATAGAATACCCCAGGTCGGAGTTCCAGGGGTGTGTCTGTGCAGATTTGTTCTTGTGCTTTTTCAGGGAGTTTCTTGAACAGATGGTGTAGTTTCTTTTGGTAACCCTCAGTGGGATCAGAGGGTAATGGCTTGTAGAATGTGGTGTTTGAAAGCTGCCTAGTAGCCTCTTGTTCATATTCCGACCTTGATTGTCACCATGAAAGGTTTTCCTCTTCCCCCCCTCCTGCTGGTGATGGCTCATCTTAAGTGATCACTCTCCTTACAGTGTGTATGATAAAACCCATTGTTTCATGTTCTGTGTGTGTATATAAATCTCCCCACTGTATTTTCCACTGAATGCATCTGATGAAGTGAGCTGTAGCTCATGAAAGCTTATGCTCAAATAAATTTGTTAGTCTCTAAGGTGCCACAAGTACTCATTTTCTTTCTTCAAATCAGTGGCACTGCTATGGGTACCTGCATGGCCCCACAGCATGCCAACATTTTTATGGCTGACATAGAATGCTTCCTCAGCTCTCATCCCCTAGCGTCCCTACTCTACTTGCACTACATTGATGACAACTTCATCATCTGGACCCATGGGAAGGAGGCCCTTGAGGAATTCCACCATGATTTCAACAATTTCCATCCCACCATCAACCTGAGCCTGAACCAGTCCACACAAGAGATCCACTTCCTGGACACTGCAGTGCAAATAAGCTATGGTAACAAACACCACCCTATACTGGAAACCTACTGACTGCTATACTTACCTACATGCCTCCAGCTTTCATCCAGACCACATCACACAATTCATTGTCTATAGCCAAGCTCTAAAATACAACCGTATTTGCTCCAATCCCTCAGACAGAGACAAACACCTACAGGATCTCAATCAAGTATTCTTAAAACTACGATACCCACCAGGTGAAGTGAAGAAACAGATTGACAGAGCCAGAAGGGTACCCAGACTACAGGACAGGACACCTACTACAGGACAGGCCCAACAAAGAAAGTAACAGAACGCCACTAGCCATCTCCTACAGCTCCCAACTAAAACCTCTCTGGCGCATCGTCAAGGATCTACAACCTATCCTGAAGGACGATCCCTCATTCTCAGACCTTGAGAGACAAGCCAGTCCTCACTTACAGACAGCCCCTGCAACCTGAAGCAAATACTCACCAGCAACTATATACCACACAACAAAAACATTAACCTAGGAACCAATCCCTGCAACAAACCCTGTTGCCAACTCTGTCTACATATCTATTGAAGGGACATTAATCACATCAGCCACACCATCAGGGGCTTGTTCACCTGCACATCTACCAATGTGATATATGCCCCTCTGCCATGCATTGGCCAAACCGGACAGTCGCTACACAAAAGAATAAATGGACACAAATCAGACATCAAGAACTGGAACGTTCAAAAACCAGTAGGAGAGCACTTCAGTCTCCCAGGACAGACTTAAAAGTGGCAATTCGTCAACAGAAAACTTCAAAAACTTCAAAGAGAAACTGCAGAACTGGAATTAATTTGCAAACTGGACACCATCAAGTTAGGCCTGAATAAAGACCGGGAGTTGATGGGTCACTACAAAAAGTTATTTTCCTTCTACTGATACTCATACCTTCTTGTTAACTATTGGAAATGGGCGACATCCACCTTGATTGTTTTGGCCTTGTTAGCACTACAGAAGTAATCAACTGTTGAGAATAGGCCACTTTCACCTTAATTGAATTGGCCTCCTTAGCACTGACCCTCCCTCCCCCACTTGGTAAGGCAACTCCCATCTTTTCCTGAGCTGTCAGAGGTGAAAATAAGCCGGTCCGGTCCGGAGTACCGGTAAAAAAAGATGCAATAGTGTACTGGCAAATAAGTGAAACATTCAGTACTGGCTTACTTTCACCTCTTTTGGCTGCAGAACAAAAAGTTCAAACTCAAAGCTAATAAAAGCTTGGAAAGGAAAACTCACTGTCACATTTGTTTATCATTTCTCCCCCTCTCCTCCAGCCAGGCTGCCGACAGGGCCAGGCTTCACCTTCCCCCGACCCCCGCACTCAGCAGGGGCTGCAAGGGCTCCCCTCTAGCTTGTAGCAGGGAGCAGAGGGACTGGCTGAGGGAGAACCCTCCCCAGGTAGTCTGCTGCCTGCATAAGAATAGTTTTTAAATTTAGCTGTTCACTCCACAGTCTGAACCGCAGGAGTAGGGGCTATTTCTGGGTTCCTTGTTAATTTCACTCAGGGTTGTTAGGGGAGGGGAGATTGTGTGAGACCAAGGCAGGGGCAGAATACAATAGCCATTTGGCCACACAGTTTAAATCCAGATGTGACAGTGAGTTTTCTCCTTCCACTGGCTTTTATTTGCTCTGGATTTAAGCTGTGCAGCCAAATGGCTATTGTATTATGCCCCTGCCTTGGTCTCACACAACCCCCCCCCCCGCTCCCAGCAACAAACCTGCGTGAAATTCCCCTGGTCCCTGCCATTTTGTGTGTGGCAGAAGGCCAGCATCTCAGTTATCCTCACAAGAAACGACTTAGGCACCAAAGCTGCCTGACTCCAGGAGATGGGTTCCTGGTTGTGGATCACTAGCAAAGATGCGCGCCTCCCTGCAGCCTAGACTTAGGCACTGGTCTCTGTGAGATTGGAGGAGTTTAGGACACACTCCTGTCTTTGGCATCTTGCATTGACTAGCTTAGGTGGCTCCCCACCTAGAATGGTGGCTTTTGTGGGTCACATTCTGAGGTCCTTATCTCTCCCCATTGATTGTATGGGGAGCCTAGCCACCTAATTCAGGCTTTGTGGATTGCAACATTGTCCTGTGATTTTCTAAACCGCAAGAAGTTAGGCATTGTGATGCTGAGTGTTGCAATGTTTAAGTCCCTTTGTGGATTCGGGCCAAACTTACTTGTGATGGCAGGGAATTCTGGAGTTTGAGGGCCTGCAAATGAAAATGTCCCTGGTTTCCACAATCTTCACCCTTTGGAGTAGCAGCCAAAGTATCCAGGCCAAATGCAGATGTAGAGATGAGGCAGGCAAGCAGAGATGGCTTGAGATAGCCAGAGCTTTGTATGTTATAACTGATGCCTTGAATTTCACATGGAAGTAATTTGACAGCCAGTGCTGAGTAACTAGATGCCTTAGAACCATACGGTGTATTAGGAAACTGGTCAGTTGTACATTGATAATTAAGGAAGAATGGCTCATCCAACCGCACCAAAATAAGTCAACAAATAAAAAAATCAAGCTTTGCAAAGAGCCCTAAAATGGTAGGAAGAAAAGCTTGGGACATGAAATATGTCTTACTCCTCCCTATCATTTCCTCTGCTGTACAGAGGCTTTGACTCTGATGTATCCCATTCTGAGGGTGTTACTCTGTTCCCTTAATCTGTAGTAATTCCAAAGAACAGTTTTTGTGTGCTGAGTTGAATCACTGCTGGTTTTTCCCCTTTGTGGTGGAGCAATTGTGGAGAAAGCAAAAGGGGAATAATACCATTTGTAAAGGATTCAGTCCTGCCTTGTGATAAAGCAGCAGCAGCACTTGTTGCTTGTTTTCCCTTATTTTTGCTGGAAAAGTCTGTCAAAGCATGTCAGGATAAATTCTTCTCTTTCTCACTTTTTTCTTCCCTCCCCCTCCCCTGCCAAAGTCTGTCTTTGTGACATCTCTTCAAAGTACACTACCTGTAAAATATTGATTCACAGCAAGCTGAGCCTGCCAAGTTTAGATTTCTTTTTCACTGGCAGCAATAATAAACTACTACAGACTATGCAGACTCAGTGCCAGTTTCATCACTGCATCACAAGCCCATCCCTCTGTCTTCTGTGTGCCTTGACATAATGAAACAAGGACCAGTGATATCTCAGAAGGAAAGGGAAACTGAGAAACACCCAGGAGGAACATCAAAGGAGTCTGAGAAGCTGCAAGTTGAGGAGGCAGCATGTGCCACCCTAAACAGCAGTAACAGCTGCTCTGCTTATTCAGAGTAACTTGTCAGAAAAACAATACAATAAAACAAACAGTGCCACCTGAGACTAGGAATCTAGTAAGAATAAATTCTCTCCCTCCTCTGCTGAACTTCAAAACAAGAATACCAGCCACCCCCAGCTATCTCAATACCCTTTATGTTGTTGAAGCAAATGTCAGCAGTGATTATAGGAAGGTAAAAAGACCCTCAATAGCTTATGGCAGTTCTATGAAAATTGTCTAGTATGAACAAAGGATACACATATGTGTTCTATGAAATGTATTCCATTTTGATCAGAAGCAGGACTGTCTTGATTTATGAGCTATAAAAGAATAAGGCATAGGTCCTAGAACGAGTCAAGGTCCCTGTGACATGGGGAGCTGTTTGTCAAGTGGGGCTGCCCCTGTTGGCCCAGTGTGGGGTTGGTACACCCCATCACACAGTCATCTGGATTCCCTGTGGTGTGGGATCAAAAACTTGCAACAATGTTGTCTCAGGACCCCTGGTGGGGTCAAACAAATGTCAACCCGCTGCCCCTGCGCTATCTAGGACAAGCAGTCTGTACCCTCTGAGTCTCCTGGCCAGGGCAGATAGTAACAATGCAGGGTTTCTGACCTTCCGGGCAGGGCAGAACAAACAGTCGTTCAGCCCCACCTAGGGGCTATAGACTAACCAAGCAGTATATGGACCCTGAGCCTCCTGGCTAGGGCAGGCAAACAGTAATGGGGTAAGTTTGTCCATTTGTAGCCCCCTGGCAGGGCAGAGTAAACAGACAGTCTAGGACCCCTGAGCCTTCTGGCTGGGGCAGGCAAACAGTAGCCACATCTAATGGAAAGTGGGGTGGAGTAGGAGAATTTGGACCCACCCTGCTCCACCGGATTCTGACTCAGGGTCCAATGTAGCCCAGGGATTCCCCATTAAGGGTTTAAGCACTAACTTCCAGTACATTCCCTGGGTCACTTCCTACCGCTAGGTACATTTCAGGCATCTCCTTGGCTAGCAGCACTTCAGTGTCCCTGTCAATCTCTGCAGTCATCTGATCGTCCACAGTATAGTCCGGGTCCACGGTTCCTACCACTTGGAGAGTCTCAGGCATCTCTGAAGGAGCTTGCAATACACAACCTTCCTCCTTCTCAGCCAGACCAGACTCAGCAGGACTTCCTCCTTTTATCTGCCCCTTCCACTGGAAGCATGAGCAGTGGGGGCATGGCCTGTTGGGCCCATGGTGATTGGTCTGCCCCGTTGTCCCAGTGTGGGGTTGGTACAACCCATCACAGATCCTCCCTTACATTTTTCCTCCCCTACTTTTTTTTTTAACTTGGTGCATACACACTGAAGCTGCCTTGTCCTAGAAGCAATAAAGTTAGACAGAGGAAGACAGCAAACTATGTAGTCTTGGAAGGATTAGATTTTTATCAGTATATATTCTCATCAGTAATAGAAATTTGCAGACAGGCAAAGTAAGAAAAATGCTGCTTGAGAACTTACTAGAGTTTGTTTTAAGGATATTTACTTTGTATATTTTGATGTGTTGTTGACAATTTGTGTTTTAATGATTATAAATCTCTATCTTTTTGAATCACAGTGTCTACTGTCATTAAATAATTGCCTGTCCCCCCATAATTTCCTGCGATTATGAAACTTTAAATCAATAAAAAATGAAAAAGCTTAAAACACATAATTTTGTTCAACTGTGAACATTTAAATTCATACAAATAAAAAAATGTTTAAAAATAAATGTTGATATTATCCCTCTAAACTACAGGGAAAAATCAAATTCTGCCAAGCCTAAAAATATTCTTGGTAAACAACTAGGGTTAGCAATCTGTTTGGGATAGCTAGAATTGTATATTCCTTTCTTTCACTGTTCAACTAAGTATATATTTTATCCTAAACTGGTGACTGCATTTATTCTAAGTAAGTGTCAAGTAGCAGTAAATGTGAAAATGTTATACAAGAGCCTGATTTGCAGGGTTTTTTGTTTTTTGGGGTTTTTTTGGCTGCCATTTGCTTCATATTTATAGAGTTTGGGAAAGGGAGTGCAACTGATGTCAATAAATCAATAGGCAGAAATGACAGCCTTAGCTTTGCATGCTTGTTTTATTGGAGCTTTCAGAAAGTGATAGAGGTTGTTGTGACATCCAACTATGAATCTATGAGTGGCAATGGTCCCAAACATATTTTCCTACAGGTTTCAGAGTAGCAGCCGTGGTAGTCTGTATTCGCAAAAAGAAAAGGAGTACTTGTGGCACCTTAGAGACTAACAAATTTATTAGAGCATAAGCTTTCGTGAGCTACAGCTCACTTCATCGGATGCATTTGGTGGAAAAAACAGAGGAGAGATTTATATACACACACACAGAGAACATGAAACAATGGGTTTATCATACACACTGTAAGGAGAGTGATCACTTAAGATAAGCCATCACCAACAGCAGGGGGGGAAGGAGGAAAACCTTTCATGTTTTCATACTCACCAGCAACCACACACCACACAACAGAACCACTAACCCAGGAACCTATCCTTGCAACAAAGCCCGTTGCCAACTCTGTCCACATATCTATTCAGGGGATACCATCATAGGGCCTAATCACATCAGCCACACTATCAGAGGCTCGTTCACCTGCGCATCTACCAATGTGATATACATTTTTTCCACCAAATGCATCCGATGAAGTGAGCTGTAGCTCACGAAAGCTTATGCTCTAATAAATTTATTAGTCTCTAAGGTGCCACAAGTACTCCTTTTCTTTTTGCGAATACAGACTAACACGGCTGCTACTCTGAAACCTGTGATTATGCAAGGCACTGAATTTAGCCGTATAGAGTGGAAATCTGTCAACTTCATGAAAAAACTCGCACAGATACAGACAGACATCATCTTCCTCTCCAAATGCAAACAGATGGACATCATACCGAAAGGACTGAAGGTTAAAAATCCATTACAATCTACATACCACACAGACTATGCTGACAGCTTGTGCCACAAACTCTCAAGGAAACTGCGGAACCACCTGATCAACATCCTCTACAGCAAACAGGGAAAGATTAAGAATGAGCTCTCAAAACTGGATACTCTCATAAAGAACCAACCTTCCACACAAACTTCCTCGTGGCTGGACTTTACAAAAACTAGACAAGCCATTTACAAAACACACTTTGATTCTCTACAAAAGAAAAAGGACACTAAGCTATCTAAACTACTATATGCCACAAGGGGCCACAACAATGGTTCCCGTAACCCACCCAGCAATATTGTTAATCTATCCAACTATACTCTTAGCCCAGCGGAAGAATCTGTCCTATCTCGGGGCCTCTCCTTTTGCCCCTCCACCCCCACGAACATGATACAGTTCTGTGGTGACCTAGAATCCTATTTTCGACGTCTCAGACTCAAGGAATATTTCCAACACAACTCTGACCAACATATTAACCCACAGAGACCTTCCTGCCAACACTACAAAAAGAAGGATTCTGGGTGGACTCCTCCTGAAGGTCGAAACAGCAGCCTGGATTTCTACATAGACTGCTTCCGCCGACGTGCACGAGCTGAAATTGTGGAAAAGCAGCATCGCTTACCCCATAACCTCAGCCATGCAGAACACAGTGCCATCCACAGCCTCAGAAACAACTCTGACATCATAATCAAAAAGGCTGACAAAGGAGGCGCTGTCGTCATCATGAATAGGTTGGAGTATGAACAAGAGGCTACTAGGCAGCTCTCCAACACCACTTTCTACAAGCCATTACCCTCTGATCCCACTGAGAGTTACCAAAAGAAACTACAGCATTTACTCAAGAAACTCCCTGAAAAAGCACAAGAACAAATCCGCACAGACACACCCCTGGAGCCCCGACCTGGGGTATTCTATCTGCTACCCAAGATCCATAAACCTGGAAATCCTGGACGCCCCATCATCTCAGGCATTGGCACCCTGACAGCAGGATTGTCTGGCTATGTAGACTCCCTCCTCAGGCCCTTCGTTACCAGCACTCCCAGCTATCTTCGAGACACCACCGATTTCCTGAGGAAACTACAGTCCATTGGTGATCTTCCTAAAAACACCATCCTAGCCACTATGGATGTAGAAGCCCTCTACACCAACATTCCACACAAAGATGGACTACAAGCCGTCAGGAACAGTATCCCCGATACTGTCACGGCTAACCTGGTGGCTGAACTTTGTGACTTTGTCCTCACCCATAACTATTTCACATTTGGTGACAATGTATACCTTCAAATCAGCGGCACTGCGATGGGTACCCGCATGGCCCCACAGTATGCCAACATTTTTATGGCTGACTTAGAACAACGCTTCCTCAGCTCTCGTCCCCTAATGCCCCTACTCTACTTGCGCTACATTGATGACATCTTCATCATCTGGACCCATGGAAAAGAAGCTCTTGAGGAATTCCACCATGATTTCAACAATTTCCATCCCACCATCAACCTCAGCCTGGACCAGTCCACACAAGAGATCCACTTCCTGGACACTACGGTGCTAATAAGCGATGGTCACATAAACACCACCCAATATCGGAAACCTACTGACCGCTATTCCTACCTACATGCCTCTAGCTTTCATCCAGATCATACTACTCGATCCATTGTCTACAGCCAAGCGCTACGATATAACCGCATTTGCTCCAACCCCTCAGACAGAGACAAACACCTACAAGATCTCTATCATGCATTCCTACAACTACAATACCCACCTGCAAGTGAAGAAACAGATTGACAGAGCCAGAAGAGTACCCAGAAGTCACCTACTACAGGACAGGCCCAACAAAGAAAACAACAGAACGCCACTAGCCATCACCTTCAGCCCCCAACTAAAACCTCTCTAACGCATCATCAAGGATCTACAACCTATCCTGAAGGACGAGCCATCGCTCTCTCAGATCTTGGGAGACAGACCAGTCCTTGCTTACAGACAGCCCCCCAATCTGAAGCAAATACTCACCAGCAACCACACACCACACAACAGAACCACTAACCCAGGAACCTATCCTTGCAACAAAGCCCGTTGCCAACTCTGTCCACATATCTATTCAGGGGATACCATCATAGGGCCTAATCACATCAGCCACACTATCAGAGGCTCGTTCACCTGCGCATCTACCAATGTGATATATGCCATCATGTGCCAGCAATGCTCCTCTGCCATGTATATTGGCCAAACTGGACAGTCTCTACGTAAAAGAATGAATGGACACAAATCAGACGTCAAGAATTATAACATTCAAAAACCAGTTGGAGAACACTTCAATCTCTCTGGTCACTCGATCACAGACCTAAGAGTGGCTATACTTCAACAAAAAAGCTTCAAAAACAGACTCCAACGAGAGACTGCTGAATTGGAATTAATTTGCAAACTGGATACAATTAACTTAGGCTTGAATAGAGACTGGGAATGGATGAGTCATTACACAAAGTAAAACTATTTCCCCATGGTATTTCTCCCTCCCACCCCACCCCCCACTGTTCCTCTGATATTCTTGTTAACTGCTGGAATTAGCCTACCTTGCTTGTCACCATGAAAGGTTTTCCTCCTTTCCCCCCCCCCCCCCCCGCTGCTGCTGGTGATGGCTTATCTTAAGTGATCACTCTCCTTACAGTGTGTATGATAAACCCATTGTTTCATGTTCTCTGTGTGTGTGTATAAATCTCTCCTCTGTTTTTTCCACCAAATGCATCCAATGAAGTGAGCTGTAGCTCACGAAAGCTTATGCTCTAATAAATTTGTTAGTCTCTAAGGTGCCACAAGTACTCCTTTTCTTTATATTTTCCTACCTAGGTCATGCTACAACTCATGACACTCTGGGGTGCACTTTCATTGCCTTAGAAGGTAACACACCACACCAGAAATGTACCCTCTGTGCTAAACAATTAAGCTGGCTTCAAACCTTTTTTTCATCCAGATTTGAGTCACCTTGCAATGGATATGGGTCCAATGGCAAAGATTTATATTTACTGTGTGATAAACTGACAATCAGTTTATTCTTGATTTACTTTAAAAAATTCCCACTGGATGTTCATATTCAAATTTTCTTTTTCAGTGGGTGGGGACTCCTGTGGGATCTCCTAATTTCTCTTGTTATCCTCTGTCCCTTCACTTTCCAAGTCCCTGCACAGTGGCAACTAAGTCATTGACTGAGGAGGACACCTTCACCCTTGGAGTCCAACAATGTCACTTTCATAGCTGGACAGCACTGCATGGTGCTATTCCCTCCCTGGCACCTTTTAAAGGTACTGAGGTGCCTAAAGATGCAGATGGAGCTTAATGGGATTTTCAAAAGCAGCTAGGAGCTTAATTCCTTGGGCACAGAGGTGCTTTTGAAAATCCCACTAGGCACCTAATACCTTTAAAAACCCATCTCAGCTTCACATGTTCAAAAATTGAGTCATCCTCCCGGCCCTGCCAAAATCATTGAGACTGGCTTAAAAATCTTGATTTTAAAAAATAATTTTTGAATCTTTTTATTTGCCCACTGGTTCTTGAGATTTTAGGGTGCACCTGGGTCATGTTTTCAAGCTTTTATTTGCAACCACAAGAGTTGGAGAAATTACTTTTTTAAAAAAAATGAAAGTGGACATTGTTATGTTGTGACGCTGGCAGGCCAGATGCCAGCACTTGCCCAGGTTGCAGGCATTAGCTAAGAACTGACAGCCTCATAGCTGGAAACTAAACCAGGTCACCTGTATGATAGTTTTGCTCAAAATGGGTATTAGTCTAATAAGATCGTATTTAGTGTTTTGACTCTAGGAAATGCTTGTAAACCGCTGCATGCATGAATCTCACAATGTCTGTATTCCATGCGATAAGCCAGGAAATATGTAAGTTTTGCTTTATAATTTTGAAAATGATTGCTCTGAACGTATGAACTCAGGCATGGGAATCATACCCACCCTCCCCCCCCGCATCCCCTGTTCATCCAGAAGGATTATCAAAATCAGCTGTCATCAATGACCATTGCAATTCAAAGACTTGGTTAATGGCCCTATCACACCTGGGAAATGCTATATACAAGGAAGAGCTTGTTCTGTGGACTTGGGAGCTGAATGAAGAAACAAGACTAAGCCACAGGAAAAGTTTTCATCTTTTTGGCTGTTTGAACTCTGAAGGGCCAGAGCTTCACAGGAGCTGCCTCCTCAGGCTGCCCTGAGAGCACTTTGAATGGACAGGTCACTACAACTCTGTCACTCTTAGGATTTAGATGGTAACTCATTTGTGTGTATATGTTTGCTTGCTTTAACCTGTCATAACTCTTATTCCTTTTTTCTAGTTAATAAACTGTTAGATTGCTTATTACAGGATTGGCTACAGGCATTGTTTGTGGTGTAAGATCTAGGGCACCAATTGATTGGGATAAATGACTGGTCTCTTGGGACTGAAGCAACCTGATTGTGGTGTGATTTTTTTTTATATAAGTGACCATTTATCACTAAATCCAGTTTGTCTAGGTGGCATGATAGACTGGAGAGTCTACGAGGACTGTCTGTGACTGCATGGTAAGACTGGGATAGTGATCCAAGAGTTCACATTTGGTACTGGCTTGGTGAAATCTAGTTACAGAACACATCACCAGTTGGGTTGCCTTCAACAGTCTGCCCTGAGGTAGGCACTCACAGTTGCGAGCCACTTCACAGTATGACCTATATAATCACTTATCCCCAGGAGCTGGGGCTCTCAGGAAAATACCAAAATCACAAGAGCTGGCAATGCGGTACTTGCAGCTTCTGCATTAGGCTGCCAGGCTACTTCCACTTGGGATTTATTTTTAATGCCAAATTCTACTACCTTTATTCATGCTGAGTAATACTGTAACAGAGTTACTGTGCTGTCTGTCTAGGTGAGTGGTTGTCTCTTGGCACAGGAAGCCCTTATTGGGTGTGGTTTCTCCCAGAGAGAAAGAACTTCTGCCTCAGGAAGTAACTTCGAGAAGTTGAGGCATATAATTTCTGTGATGGTGAGAGAGAGGAAGCAGTTGTTGATACCAGCGACACCAGTAGCAGGAGTGGAGCTGCCTGTGTACTGTCTTTCACCAATAAAAAGATGTGGTTCTGTTGCTAAACTGAGCTTGTGCCAGTGTCATTATTCTGGGGACTCTGCCTGGATGTTCTAACTTGCCAATAAGGAGACCGTGAGGTTGCATAACAATAACCTACTCTACCTGAGATTCCATAGATGTTGGCCTGACTGCTTGTGGAATAAGGTGCTGCTCAGAGTAACGATGGGTAATTGATAGAAACTGGGCCTTCACAGTCAGAATTTCAAGGGTTCTGGTGGGTGGCTGAGTGAAAAGAGAAAGTCCTCTGTGTTTGTAGGGCAAACATGCTCTCAGAGTCACAGTAGACAGCCATGACCAAAGACCGAGCTATGTTTCTGTGGCTATCGTTATTTGACAGCACTTCAGCTGATGTTCCCCTCTGTGCCAAGGGCCAGCACCAAGCCTGTGCATCAGTTTAAGCCATAGTGCATAGGTCTTGTGCTGACCCCTGGCATAAGGAATGAATTTCACCCAAAGTGCTGTCAAATGCACAAAATGAGCAAACTGACAAAATGGAAAATTGTTTTCTCTGATCTCTTTCAGTGACAGTAATCGTATGTGTTACTTAGTAGACTAACAGTAGGTAAAGTAAGTATAGACAGAAATGTGATTTTTTAAGTTGTCAGTGTCATTTTAACATATTACAAAGAAAGAAATGAATATCCTTTCAACCTACTCCATCCTATAGCTTCCCAGCGTATCTTGTTCTTTTGGATCCATTTCTTAAATTGTAAGCTCTTTGGGGCAGACGTTTTTTGCTTGTATGTGTCTTGTAGTGCTGAGTACACTTATGTCACTTAAAAGATGATGATGTATGTGTAAGATGGGGCTGCAAAAAAGTCACTGTAAACTGAAGTGGATAGCTTGATGCAATCGTCTCCGTCTCCTTAATCTTAGACACAGTGCAATGCTTTTCCAGTGGTGGGATTTTTGCCAAGGTGTTCATATGTGTGATGTAACTCCTCTTGGCTATGTTTCTCAGCTGGCAGATGATGAGGGGCAGTGAAAATGCTGCTGGCTCTCTCCCTCAGAGAAGGCAGGGGTCATGAAAACAACATTTGGCTCCTTCCCTATATAGTGAGGGAAGGGAGAAGGTAGATTGGAATGAAATTGCCCTGCCCACTGGCTCCTCCCTTTGCAGGAAGGCAGAGGTGAACTACTGCAAATGCTGTTTGCTCCCTATCTCTTCGGGCTGACCTTAAAGCATGTATTTCTTCCATAAATATCTAAACCATCATCAAGTACCTAAAGACTCCAGAGAACTTGGTAAGCAACTGAAGATCTGATAGCTTATTTTTAACTCTTTGCCTGTATAGTTCATTTATTTTAAGTGCATCTAAGCCCTGACAAATGTGCTCTGGCAGCTGGGCTTATGAGTGAGGGGGTAGTGATGTATCACATCCCAAAGTGGACAATGATAATTGTCTCAAGAATTGCAGACTAATTGTTTTCTCCTTTTATCTTTGTTACTAGATTTCAAGTTGCTCTAAAGGAAAGAAAATAAGTGCTTGTGGAACCTAGCAAAATAAAACAGTTGAATTGGAGCAATGCAATTAAAATGAACACCTATCTTTAATTGCAGGAGAATGTCAAAGGCCGCATGGTTTCAGACTGTTCAGAACTGCTTTTCCTTCTGTGCTTCCTAAGTCGTGGGGGGGGAAGGGGGAGATGGGAGAGGGGAAGGGGCAAGGGGAAGGAACTCTCCACTTCCATCCTATGTCACCTCATAACCATCAAATCTTTTCCCAGACCTGACACTGAATGAAAATCAAACCTCTGAGGCATGCAAATGTTTTTTTAACAGGCTAGTCCAGCTTTCTTCCCTTCCAAAGGAGAATGAGACCGTACAACCATTCCTTTAGGCTCACTCATCATTTCCTCTGCCTGTAGTGGGACACATACCCAGCAGCCTACAGTCTACTCCATGATATGCAGGCAATCTCTCCGTACTTCTATATGGGCTGGCCTTTCTGCTCCAGTCCTCCCCTGAGGGGTCTTCTGGTGGGAAAACAGTTTATGTCTGAGTCAAGGATTCCACTACTTCAATGCATTCCATGCTCTAGCGTAGAGCAGAAATGCTCGGCTTGGTCACATTACAGCTGTTGCTTCTGGTCCTTTAATATTTTTTGGTACTCTTCAATCTCCATTTGCAGACCAGCAGAAACAAGAAGCAAGGAGCAGAGCAGCTGGACATCCCAATAAGCTCTTAGAAAGCTGGAGGCTTCCTGTTTTCTCATGGTGATTTTGAAGGGAGGAGGTCGCAGGCTTCAGAATCCAGTTGGGGAACAAGAGGATTGTGTGGTGGAAGAAAGTATCACTAGACTTGTGTGTGGAAGAGGGCAGCTGAGTGGTGAGAGAGGGTAGAATGCTTGGGGTGGGGGGTCGGTGGGTGGGTGGGTGGGGGAAGGTGTCAGAGACACCGCCAAAGTTTTACAATATTTGGTTGTTTATCTAAAACGAATCCAAACCTGCAGAGGTTTTCCCATCACTGTTTCTAACATTTTGAAGATGGTCTCAAAAACACTAGACATGAACAAAAATGTATAAAGAGGAGGTAAATAACAATACATTAAAGGACAGAGGAGGGCTTGTCAAATAAAATTGAAAGGAAACTAATGTTCAAGGGAAAAAAAGATTAAAAAGATCCCTCTCCCCCCACACCACTACAAAACCACAAAATTGGTGAAAGAGAATTTAAAGGAGCAAGGGCAGGACTACATTTTTCCTCCTCCTGTATGACCCTATGCAAATCCATGGAAATAACTGATTGAGTAGCTGTAACCAAAAGCAGATTTTAGTTGTAGGAGCCAGATTTTGTGCTCAGATATTGTGCTGCACATTTATTATGAAACACAATGGGAGTTGCATATCTGGGAGCAAAATTTGGTTCTGAGGATATTACAGTAAAAACTTGGCTAATATGTCAGTTTTGACTTCTAGGCTTACAAGGGACGTGGATGTGGTGGCTGGAGAATGTGTTGGTTCACTTCATCACCTGAGCAGCCTTTACTAGAGAACCTCACTTGCAAGTGAAAGCTGCCATTTCCTGCCAGAAGCTCAGAGGGAGGGCAGATATTGCCCTTTGAGTGAATTGCCCCCAAGCATACAGATGCAGGATGTGGCAGGCAGTGTTGCCAACACTCATGATTTTGTCATGAGTCTCATGATTATTTTTCTTAAAGCCCCAGCTCCTAGAGTCAAGTGGATATGTGATGATTTCAGCCTTCATTCTTCAAGGAAGTTTCTTGTTTCTTGTGGAGAAAGCTTCGAAATGAGACCCCAGTGCACCCTGGAGTGCTAAAAAAGCAGAAGGCAAAGAAAAAGAACACCCGAGCTATTATTTTTGCATAATCTCATGATTTTAAAGCCAATCTCATGATTTTTGGTCAGCCGGACTCATGATTTTTGAACATTTGGGGTTGGCAATACTGGAGATGTGCCAGCAGGGGTGAATCTAATTCTATATATGAGATTTTTAATATACATTATTGTGTGGAACTGATAGGTTTCAGGCTAATATTATCTAGGTCTGGTTTAATATATCAGTAAAGAATCATCATTTACTTGACAGCCTGTACCTCAAAATGTTATTCAGGGTAAGAAGCTTAGAGGCACTAAGGTAATATTTAAGGGAAATTTAACCCCATATTTTAACCTAGACAGGTGAATGTGGAAACAAGAACTGAGTGAATAATTTTTAATATTTCCTCTCTTTTTCTCTTCACAGAATGTCCACATACAAATCACAATTGTCATAAAGCTGTGACACTTTGGAGTTGTTGGTAAGAGATCAATCTTCATTTCTTGGTGCCAGAAACATGACATGGGTCGGGGTTAGAAGTAATACCCCTGACACATAACATGGGTCAGCTGACTTCATAGCCTGTTATGATTTTCTCCAGTTTGTTCATTAATCAAAAATTAGATAGGTTTTTCCAAAAAAATTCATTTACACTATGACTCTACTCATTTATTTAATGGTTTGCTGCCTAAATTGTGTTTGCTTACTTGTGATTGGTCACATAAATCACATGGTACTGCTTCAGTTCCCAGACTGGATGAGTAACTCTTATAATTAGACTATGGGGGCGAATGGCTGCAGAAAGAGAAATTGAAATCTAAGTAGGTATTGTCTAGGGGTTTAGGTGGGCGAGATTAGAATTCGTTCTATGTCAGTGTTTGAGCTGGTAAAACTGAATCTCATGAATGCCCACAGAAAACAAATGAAAAGGAGGGACAAGCCTTGCTGGAACACATTCATTTCAGAATCTGAATGAATAATTTGATTTTTTTATGCAGTATTTGCTCAGTAGGGCAGAATAGAAGGGAATCCCTAATCCCCATACAAAGCCTGATTCTCAACTGCCTAGCATTCACTTTGCACAAATGTAAATGACCACAGAGGGGGAAGAGGTGAATAATTGGCTCCACATTTCCTACATGCCTACAAATTGACCAGTATTCTGATCCAAGGGGATGAGCCTTGCTAGGGGGCATGTGGACACAATTTCAGTGACATGTGAGTTGGAATTTCCTCAGGAGGAGAACGAAGGGACCTAGTGTCTGGGCTGAAGTGAAAGCACTGATATTGGCTCTTCCAGAGGTTTTTTCTGGGACTAGGTATTGCTAGGCATTCTTGGTGCACCATCATGAAAGCCTCGGAGGCCCAGCAGTCAGAGTGCATGGGAATTTCTTATCTCAGCCTGGTAGGGGAAGTCTGAACTTATCCACGTGGGTAGCAATGGGTTATACACCAACTTTTGTCTGAAACTTCCATTCTACAAGACTTTATTTTTATCCTGAGAAAAACAAAGCATGGAATAAAGATTATTTTCCTCATTATTATTAATTTATTGTAGATTGCAAGCCTGTTAGTTTGGTAACTTTTGACCTGAATTAACTTTCTAGTTTAAAACCTTATCTTTTTCTATGCTACCCTTGTGGTTTTTTCTCTCAATTCTTTTTCAATATCATTCTGTAAAGTTTGAAAATTCAACTGAAATTCAATTCAGTTTTACCTTTGCTTGTGCTTTTTGTTTGTTGAAAGCATAGCTATTCACTGAAGGCTTGTCTTTGGGGAGTTTTTTGACAGATTTCTTCCTCTCTAGGGGAAATATCTCTATGGAGAGACCTGACACAAGGAGTTAATGTGGTGGTTCCTGCAAAAAAAACATCCGGACAACAACAGGACTTATTTTTTTTGCTTTAATTGGTCCTCTACAATAGGGAATTCTGGGAAATATTCTTCCTTTGTAGAATGTGATTGACTCATCTTTGCATGGCCCTGTCTTGATTGTTGAATAGGGAGAAGTTATCTCAATAGGCCCTGAACTACATTTTATAAGTGTTTATTTTATTGTTTTTCTGTTGCTCGAGTAGTGATTCTGTTTATGCTCTTTTCTTCTACAGTAATAAAAAAAGACTGATATTTACACTTGAAAAAAGTCTCAAGGCAATTTCTTCATAAATCCTTTACGATACCCACTTGGTCACCCAGCTGCTGCTTTTCCATGACAGAGTTGTGAACACGGATGAGCTTTACAGAGACACAGCAGAGGTCTGCCACTAACGGTGCTATTTGCTGTCTTTAACACAACAGGTAGCAGGACTGGCAAGGATCTGTGATGTAACTTTCCATAAGTGTTGGACATTGCACTCCTATTCTTATCACCCACTCTGCATGTCCTGTAGGTGATGCTAACCCCAAACTAACAGGCAAAAAGAAGAAAGCATAAATAAAAGATGCTATCAAGGAAGGTAGAAGAGGAAGAAGCCCCCCCACCTCTCCTGATGGGAGACAGCAGGAGAGGAAACTTTTCATCCTCCTGTTAGGATGGGGAGTTGAGTTGACAGGAGATTCTGGGCTGGCAAGAGCAGCTGCTCTCTAGCTGGTGCAGTGTTTTAAGGGCTGAGCCTGCAGGTGTGCTCCAGCTCTGTATATGCAAGAGGGAGGGGAGGCAGCACAGGCTGCTCCAAGGGATTTCCCTCTCAGCACACTAGAGTGGTTCTGATTGGCTGCTTTTCCCCAACAGGTGTGGGAATTTGCAAGGGCAACCAGTCAACGGGGGATTCCCATCCAAAGGATAGCATTTTCACCATAGACCCAAAATAGACTCAGGAAACTTGATACATTTGTATCAGAGGGGTAGCAGTGTTAGTCTGCTAGTATCCACAAAAACAATGCGGAGTCCGGTGGCACCTTAAAGACTAACAGATTTATTTGGGCACAAGCTTTAATGGGTAAAAAACCCACTTCTTCTCCATGCACCTGAAGAAGTGGGTTTTTTACCCATTAAAGCTTATGCCCAAATAAATATGTTAGTCTTTAAGGTGCCACCGGACTCCTCATTGTTTTTTCGGTAAATTTGTTAATTTCTTGAAACTATTTCAGTTGAATGGAATATTTTCACTCAGTGAGGTAACTGAGAGCAGTTATGGCTTCCATGACATTGGAAAGTCACTGCGCATGTGAACCACATTTGTAAGTAGATTTAGAACTTGGATATTTTTAGAATGAAAGCACAAAGATCTCTTGGGTTTCCTGTATCATGTTCATTTCAGCTAGCCATGTTGTCATGAAAAGCAGAGATATGGCTAGTTCTTATGTTTTCTTCAAGCTGTTGACCCCATGAAATCTATTAGCACTATTGGACAAACAATACCCCAGATATATAAGACCAGTGAGACTGTTGTTAAGTGTAAAGATTATTGGTTAAATTCTGCTCCCATCTAATGGAAGTACTCTAGACTTACACCAGTGAACAGAATTTGGCTTTATAGTCATGGGGAAAATACACTTAATATTTAATTCAAATCCTTCCAAACATCAAATATGAAAATGTGCACCACGCATCTGCAATATTAAAAATAGAGTTAAGATCTTTTACTGATTATGCAGTTGTAAGATCATGAGACCTAAACAAATGAACTCATCTTTATCCCAAAGTGTGTGTTTAAAGGACTTCTCACACACAAGATATAAGCAAAAGTAACAAAATTACAAGAGTCAAAATCTCTCTCTCTGGCATTTGGTCAATATCACCCTAAATATTTTGGTGTATGTGTAGGAATGGTAGGTAATGAGCCAAATTTGCTACGATCCACATCCTTTCCTTACATGTTTTTGAATTGATTGAAGCACGCTAAATGATCGTTCTTTGGTGACAATGCTGATCAACACTGTGACCAAGAGAGAGGACTGTGCTGTGACGTCAGGATAAAATGCCACCACTGCTATGAAATAAGAACAGTGTTTGCCCATCATTCTTCTCCTGAAGCAGTTTCTCAAGTGGAAGTTTTGACATGTGGAATGATCTTCTTGCATCCCTCAGAGGATGACATCCAACCCAATTGTTAGATGATTTTGCTTGGGTATGACATTCTGAACAGAGAAGTGAGCATCACATGCAGACAGGCCTACATCAGAAACTGTACATCTATCTAGTATATCCATGGTATTTATATTATACCAGTTGACCATGTGCATACTCTAGGAATGGAAAATAAAAGTTCCAGCTACTCAGCTGGTGTAAATCAGCTTCATTACATTCTTTTGCAGTATTTCTTGGAATCTGAAGCTCCTCATCACTGTCCGCAGCCCCTTTGCATGAGCTGCTTGATGTGAAGTGCACATTCTGTCAAACATTGTACCTTGCAATAAAATATCTCAAATTCTACACTGGCCTCTTTTTTCAGTCTATTTTTGCAAGAGCAGCAGCAGGGGCCTCAACTGAAACAGAAATACAAAAGAGTCAACGCATGCAGATGAAAGAATTAGAAAATATGAGTGTGTTGTATGCTTTTGGGAAAATGTAAGATGGTGCATAAAATTATTCAGCATTTTCAATATAAACAATTGCTCTGAATCATGTATACCAATCACAAAAGTGTATCGTGGCCATAAAACTGTAGTAAGAGGGATCATGCACTAACATATGGGAGAAACCTTTACCTTTGTTCTATCTCCAACTTATAACCATTTCTGATATAATGGATACCTCATTTATCAGTCTATATTATATTATTATATCTACCTAATCAATGATATTTCTATAATACCTATCATCTTAGAATCTAAGTGCTGGTAATAGGGGCTTTGTCTTATACATTTGTACAGTGTTGAGAACACTGGTGGTACTCAGTAAATAAAAGAATACTTGTATACGGCTGGACAATGGCATGGTTGTGCTTTTGGGCTTGATTCTATCTTCATGTTTACCTGAAAAACTTCTCAACTTTCCTTTTTGTTGTGTAAACTTTGATATGCCTGGCATAGGAGAGTTATAATACTGTAATCAGCCAGAGTAGATGCTAGAAATACTGTCCACCTATTGCAATGAACAGCAGTGCTTAATTTGTAATGAGAGGTGCCGGGGCTCAAGCAATTTTTTACCTTCATAACTGATGCAGCAACCCCAGAGGTGTTGGGGCTATGAACTGCCAAGTCTAGGGGTGCCAGGGCTCAGCCCTGGCAAGTCTTGGCACAAGTTAAGCACTGCTGAACAAAAGCCAGGAGTTGCATTTGCAGATAGTACTCACAGCTCCAAGTTTTGATACCTTTTCACACTTTTTCACCAGAATTCTCGTAAAACTTTTAATATCAGAACTGATCTAGGAACTTTGCTTCCTTGCATTTTTCATTTGTATCTAGAATTATACGGCCGTGTTAATGTTGTGCAATCTTTTTGCATAAAAATTCTGCAAAATTTTTGCTATTTATCACAAATGTAAAGAAGTTTTCTCTGTTCTCAGCCTTTCTATCCTAATTATATTATGGAATCAACAGATTGAGGTAGTTGGTCATATATGTGTTTCCTCTCCAGAGCTCTACATAATTTACTTTGTTTTTAAGTATGTTGCTTTATTTTATGGGTCTATAAACTATGGTTCAGATCCTTGACTGATATAAATTGGAATACCTTCACTCATGTCAATAGAGCTACATCAGTTTACACTAGCAGAAGGTCTATCCCCATATCCCCATATGTTTGCTGTGTACTTGCAATAATTTGTAGGTACACTTCATGTGTCCAGTCTCAAAATGAGACATTCATACAACAGAGCATCTATTGTGTAGACCAAGATGGCTACTTCCAGTAGAAAGGTCCCAGGTACACCAATTACTAGAATATTCATTGTATCAATACTGTATTCATAGGAAAGTGCTTGGCAGGACTTTGTCCACATCATGAACCACTGGTGTCACAGAGCAGCAATTTTTGCAAGGCAGTTAGATTTCTAAACCCCTAAGCAATTATTGTCATGCAGTAAAAGGCTTTACCACGAGCTGCCAAATACAAAATCCTCTTTTTTTTTTTAGTTTTTTTTTTTTTTTTTCATATGGATTATAATTAGCTATTGTTTGCACAATGCTTTAGAAGTGCTAAACATTGTTATATAAAGCTTTCAACTTCTGGTTGGATCTTAGGAGCTCTAAGAGACTAAGCCCACAATACTTGCTCTTGGATTTGCTGCTTTGTAGCACAACCCCTGCCAGCTGATCTAAGGCATAGATGGAAATAGCAGGGGGAAAGATGCCCTGCCATCTTAACCAGAAGAAAGTCTTTGCCACTTCCACTATCTCCCCCCTTTTTCAGTATAATGCCCTCTCTCGTACATCAGCCACATTCAACCTCTTTATGGCAGATTAATATAGAAGTCTTAAACTTTAGTACTTCTAAATGTTCTTTAAAGTCTATATTTACAGCATGTCCTTTAATTACTTAAAAAATAAATATCTAATAGAATTCCATATTGGTGTCTACAGTATATTGTGGCTCTATGACGGGTAGTAACCTTTTAAACATGTTGAGGCAGGGAATTGGCTCAGTAAATCTACAAGAACTATGAAAGTTCTGAGGTTAGGGCTAGAGGTTAGTCAGGGTACATTGTATGAAAAAGCCATAGTGGAATCATGGGAGCAATTTTGCAAGTCATTGATGTTTGAGGGAAACACGGTATGCATGGAAATCATGATTTCCATGACAGCCATGACAGAATTCATACTTAATCATTATTCTCCATCTTACAGCCAAGAGCATAATACTTCACCTTTAAACAATAAGGAGGAGATTTCAAAGGGGAGTTAGGCACCTGTCACTCCTTTTTACTTTTGAAAATCTTCCTGAAAGGATCAAAAATTCCAGATTTTTGATCAATATAAAAAAGAAGCAGTATTTAAACTCAAAGCATGGCTGCATAACTGTAAATAACAATTGTTACAAGAATATTATGCAAACATGATTCTTGAAGGAGTTAAAATGTTGTTAGTTTGAAAGCGTTCTGATCCACTGATTTAAAATTAATCTTATGAGTGTCTCATATAGAACAACTCAACATACTCTATGGTCCACCAAGACTTCATCAATTAATATCTTGCTTCTTTTTAAACTTGAGGTTTCCCAAAATACGTTGAAGTTCATAAAGCAATGAAAAATAAATTAGACAATTACAAGTGTTATAATTTTACTTGATTCTGAATTTAGAAAATTGACACTTTTTTAGACTTAAGGTATACTAAGCAGTGATTATGTTCTTCTATAAACAGAGATGAATAAAAATGAACAATAATCAGTTGGAGGTTCACAGTACATTGTGAGAACCCTTCGATGTATATTATCTTAAGACTTTTGTATTTGTCAGCAAAATATACTTTTTAAAGGTTCAAAGCAGTGGTCTTTGGAGAACCTGTGTTTATTGCTTCTGAACATTAAAACCTTTTATAATGTGCTGCTGGTTAGGGCAGGATAGTTGGATACCGCCTTAGTGCCTTGGGAATTGATGCTAGTTGTCTTCTAATGAGAAAGGCACTGAAACTCAGCACCTATGTCAAGGTGGAGTCCCTGCTGAGAAAATGACACCAAGGGAGAAAAAAGCTCCTCTTCCGGTAAGGTGCATGAATATAAAGAGACGTATAATTGGACTTCCTTAAAGACTTGGACAACTAACACTCTTACAACTCTTCACATTGAAAGAAAGTTCTTTTAAATTCTTTTAGTTCTCCAGCCTACATTTTTTAGAAAGTAAGATGTGCAGCTTCTGAAGGAAACCAGGAACAATGAGGTGAGCAGTATTTGCATTCACAAGTTATTCTGTGTTGGCACATTGTCATCTTTGGTTGAAATATCACAACTTTTCAAAAGAAATTCTTTGAAGCTAAAGAATTACATTTCATCATGTTTCTGGAAAGTTTATTGAATACACACTTTGAAATGACAAAGCGAGATCTGACTGCCCTTTAGCATTGGTTTGTCACATAAGGTGCCTCTGTTCAAATCAAGGACATTGTGTTTCTCTCATCTTCAGATCATTGTATACAATCGTCCATATTCACACCACTGCCACCACAACATTTAGTTTGGAAACATATGACACATTCTGTTTGGGAAATGATCAAGAGTGAACTAATAAAGGCACTGAATTTAAATATTGATCTCTATGTTAAATGGTTCCTCGTCATCACAGTTAAAGTCAGCACAAATACACATTCCCTAAAGCAGCTGGTACCATACCAGATTAACAGTTTTTGAAAAAAAGTCTTCAGAATGTTATGCTCAGACTTCTGGGCTATCTAACAAGTTAAGCAAAACATCACCCTTATAAAACAAAGTAATAGACTATAATGTAAGGAGGAGCTGAGAAAACCCTCCAGTCAACACAATCAGGCAAATCTAAAGCCAACACATATTGCAATGATAACAGACAAGCAGCATTAAAACAGACTTTAAAAAGTTGCCATTTAACCAATGTCCTTACCTGTATCTTATGAACATCTCAATCTTTTCAGCTGGCTACAGTACAGTTGCTTTACTGTGATAGACATCACTACATTAAAAGGATACGATCAACCTATTTTAAATACAATTTAAATTAGTTTTGTATGTGCTGATTAGATAATAATCTTTTGGAAACATTACAGAAAAAAACACCTTGTTCCAGAAATACTTTTCCACCAGGTTTCCCACCTCCCCCCCCCAAGCTGGCTTTTTTGTTGGAGGGGCATTCAAGAGGGCTATGATATCAGCACAGAATATTTATTTTAAACCAAAACAGTTGCTGTCAAGAGAAAACAAGGGTGGAGGAAAAAGCCTATCAAGCTCAATGGCTTAATGCATCATCAAAGATGTAACAGGCAATTTAATTGTCTTGTTTCTCTCTCCTCTTATGTTTTATGTGGTGGTTCCACTAGCAAATGGATTATTTTCATCTTGTTGTTGTTGTTCATGTTGTTGTATTGTGCCTTACATGCTTACACTTCACTTTAAGGCTAGGGTAAGTGGCTGTCTTGCATATTGGAAGCTGCTGGATGACATAGTGGTATGGCACTTGCCTACAGGCTAAGAAGGGCTGGGTTCAGATGTCCAAGGTACTATGCCTGGGGGATTGAAAATTATCACTGACCATTTTAAAATCAAGATGGGATGTTTTCCTAAAAGATATACTGTAGGAATTATTTTGGAGATGTTCTATGGCCTGTATATACAGGAGGTCAGATTAGATGATCACAGTGGTCCTTTCTGGCCTTGGAATCAATGAATCTAGGGAAAGGATGGTTTTGCGACTAACAAGAAGTCTCAGAATCATGAAATCTGGATTCTTCCACAGACGTCCTCTGCATGATTGTAGGCAAATAGTTCACCTCTCTATGCTCTTGTTTTCCCATTAGTAAAATAGGAACAATAGTACATCCTCAAGTTACTGTGTTCCTGAATTCTTTAATATTAGGAATGTGCTTTAAGATCCTTGGATAGAAGATAGTATATATGTGCAAAGTGGTGTTATTTTATTATCATAGGGCCAAATCCCGAATTCCTTACTCAGGTTTTTTATTCCATCTTTACTTAGGCAAAATGGCCATTGAAATAAACTATGAAATAGGAACTGTGTGAGGACTTCAGGCACCAGCCCAGCATTTGCCAAATATGCATTAAAGGTCTGTGGCTTCTGTGATCTTTGCCTACACTCCTTTTAAAGAACACACCTGAGGTCTTGAATAAACTGGTTGATTAGGTATCAACTTGTTGCTGAAGTCTGTAAAAAGTTCTGCCTAAAAATATTGTCATTCAGTGGAATTAAAATTGGCCATGGTGAATGCCAAGTCTTAACGAGAGGTTTTTGTACAGTTTCTATCTGCCTCTGTTTGAAAGATGATGATATGGATTGTCTTGCGGTTAAAGAATTGGACTTGGACTCAGGAGCTCTGGGTTTGGTTCTTGATTCTGTGAAAGACTTCCTATGTAACCTTGCAAAAATAATTTAGAGCCAGATTTTTAAATGCTTTTAGGTGCCTAAATTTCAGAGGGAGTTAGGCATCTAAGTATCTTTTAAAATCTTGCTTGTAGTCCCCCATTGACTTTAATTGGCATTGGATCAGTCCCTCAATTTCTCTCGTTTCAGTTCCTCATCTGTAAAATGTGGATAATAATATCCTACCAAATGGATTCTGCAAGTATAAATCCAAAAATATAGTACTTGGGATGTGCATATATAACATGGTGTTTGGGGTCATATAAATACATATATAGATCTGCTAGGGAAATATCTGATGCAATAATTGAGAAGGAACTATCTCAGATCAACTAAAAAGAGAGAGTGATGTATTTTTGTCTTACCAAAACAAAACAAAACAAAACACACAAATGAAACGGACTTCAATTGGATTTTATTCCAATTAAATGAGAAAATCTGCAGATTTTGTATTTCAATAACATTATTTGCTGAGAGAGATAAGGCTGATACCCATAGTTGCTTTTGCTGCCGTACAGTTTACAAAGGATGAGTTAGAAAGGTCTGCAATGTTGTGTCCAAATTGGTTGAATTAAATCCACTGCCATTGTTTAATAACAACAGAAAAGGTTGTACTTGAAACAGCTTAAATCCTAGAAAAATTATGCTGTGGGTGCTATAGTCCTATAAGGGAAGTCAGTGCTAAAATATATAAAACAGAATTTACTTGAGAATTAGAAATGAATGTGTGTGATCCACTGCTGTCATTTTTCTTAAGAATCAGCTGTGGAAACAGATGGTTTGAAGAAACTGGCTAGAAATCTTATTCCAGTGTTCTGGATGGATGTTAAAAATCATGTTAATTTTAAAATCAGTGGAAGAAAATGTGTAAATATTATGATTTGTGATCACAGTCTTGGTTATTCTATTTCATTCTCTTAGAGATTTTATTTCTGATATTGCAACTTTGAGTCAAATTAATTAATAAGCCTGCTATGCTGAGACATTCTGAAATCTCCCATTAAATATTCTTCCCACATGGTATGGAGAGCAGGACAGCTTGTGCATCTTGGAGCTCAGTTCAATCATTACACTTATTTTCTTTTGGGTATTAATGATTCAGATAAGCAGAAAATTCCTTGCAATTTTTATTTGTTATTTATGCCTGGTCACTAATACATATTTCCTCTATCATAGCTAATGCGATGGATCACAGATGACATTGTCTGCTGAGGCTCTCTATAGGATCTATTCATTTGGATTTGAAATTCTGTATTTTTTCTGAAAACCTGTTTTAATTCTTATTTTACCATAAAATTTCACTCTGTTGCCTATTAGTTTACATTCGTGAGGACTTTACTTTTTGCTTCTTTAAAATAGTCTTTGTTGTTTCACTACCAGTTTACTGTCCCTGTAGGACTTAAAGGTGAGGACCTCTAAGAGGAGGAGCAGTTACCCATCACCATTCTGAGTTCTGCTGAAGAGGAACAACTGGAGCCATCCTCTTCTGATATGACATGGTAGGCACATTAGCAGTACCTTGAGGTCCACTGGGTCAAAGGCTGCAGAGAGGAGCATAAAGATCCTTCCTGTGTCCATGTCCATGAGGAAGTTGTCTTTTAGTGCCACTACAGATATCTCTGTACCATGTCTGGTCTGACCCCTGAAATAGGATGGTAGTTGGAGAGACCTTCAGGGTCAAGTTGCGGCTTCTTGGGGACTAACTATTCAGTTTTTCAAGAAGGTTGGTAAACTTCATCAGATCTTTTGAGATTTTGTTAGCCAAAATGAAGGTAGGTAACAAGTCATTCTCTGTCTCTGGCATTTGTTCTGTCTTGAGTGCCAAAAGAATAAAATTAATGAAAATGAATAAAATAATACTCTTCTATAACAATTTGTCTCACCTAACTTTTAAATAATTCTTCATTTTTGTGCATGCGATTGAGGAGAGGTTGAGACAATTTCTAGCTCAGAGGCAGGTGACATGATTTTTTTCACTTTTCAGCACTCATGTCCTGGTCTTTTTCACTATTAATATATTTGTCAAATGAGTAGTAGACCTTGAAAACCAGTGTTCTTGGATTGTACCATAAATGTCAACACTTCTGTTCATTCATATTTTTAGACTGAATCACAGTGCCTACAAACGCTTCAGAGTCGTAAGCTGTACTTACAAGCTTTGGACTGCTTTATTTTACTTCATGTCAGTGCTCATTTGACAAACTTGACCATGAACTCTTTTTTTGCACTTGATTCCTATGTCAGATGTTATCTGCATACCCTAATCGACATCTCATATAAATCATTCAGTCAATCCTAATATAAAATCTTGGCTCACAAAAGACACATTATTATTTCTAGTTTCTTGGCATCTTCATTTTTTTCATCCACTACTTAGTAAACAAAACAGTTGATGGTTGAGGTTGAGCACCTGAAATATGGACTTCCCTTAGGCAACTTGTTAACTATATACAGAGACTTAATTTTCCATTGAATATTATTGCCCTCTTGTTTTGCCTGCTGCTCACTATCAGTCTTTCTTGCTGCATTAATAAACTCTAACATGATGTAATATCTCAGGGTCAAATTCTGATACCCTTATTCATGTTGAGGAGTACCTTACTTCTCAAATAGTCCAGCTGAAATATGGCCTTTAGGTTCACAGCTGTGGAGTCATCTTCAACTCCTCCCTCTCTTTCTTCCATACATCCAGTTTGTTACCAAGTCCTGCTGCTTCTTCCTCTGTAACATTTTGAAAATGCAACGCTTCTTTTCTGTCCAGATGAACAAAATATGTACCTAGGTCCTGGTCATCTCCTACCTTGATTTCTGCAACCTTCACCTTTCTGAAACCCTATACTCCCAGCTCCTGTCTTGCCTAGGCAATACACTGCTGCTAAAATTATTGTTCTTTTGTTAATCAAACCACATCACTCCCCTCTTTAAATCCCTCCACTGGCTCCACCTTACCCATTGTACAATTAAAGCTTTTTCATTCTCATCTTCAAGGCCCTACATAAATCCAGAGCAACCTACAGTATATATTGGATGTCATTTCTTATAATGTTCTCATTTAGCCTTTTGTTCCGCCAATGATACCAGTCTGTAGGCCATCTTCATGTCTTATTCCACACCATCCCCTTAGTCCCATTCTGCATATCTTCAGTTCTTCAAGACTACTTCTCCTTATTTGAAACTCTCCTAAAGGCTTACTTTTTAAGTCAGGCTTCCAAGCATAAATCCATATTATTTTAATGTGTCCATGACAATTTATTTTCTATCTGCAATGCATCTAACACAGCATAGGCACTGTATAAGTATTAATAATAAAATAATAATAATAAACAACACATTGTTACCTTAAAATACCTTTTTTGGTCCTTAATACTGAAAGAACATAGTGGAGCCATTATAATATTTAGATAAGTCATAGATTCACAGGGTAAAATCCTAACCCCATTGAAGTCAATGGGGTCAGAATTTCATCCATATATTTTCAGGTCAAAAGGAATGTGATGGGGTGGACTAGACCCAGAGGCTCCCTGCTGGAGGCCTCAGTGTGCTGTCACACCCATCCCAGGAAAAGAGTAGTAGAGAAGTCCTCCAGGTTGTCAGGAGTGGCTGCGGGGAAAGCAGCCAATTGGAGAAAGGCTGCAGGAAGCAGCCGATCAGGGCCCAGGAGGGCCATATAAAAGGAGCTGAAAGGCCAGAGTCACTCAGTTGATGCTTGGAGTCTGAGGAGTGAAAAAGGTGCTCTTAGCGGGTTGAAGGAATGAAGCACTATGGACAGCTCAGTGCTGGCAAGGACTGGAGGAATGAGAAAGAGCTCCTGGTTGGCTGCTGGGCCTAACTTAGAAAAGCTCTGAGGTAAGGGTGAAGCATTTGTGAAGGCTGGGGCCATGGGGAAGTGGCTCAGAGAACTGAAAGCAGTTTAGTTAAGGGGACATGGTAGTACATGGTTGCTATTCTTAGGGTCCCTGGACTGGGAACCAGAGTAGTGGGTGGGCTAGTCCACTCTATAAGCCACTGGCCTACAACTGGACAGTGATAGACCCCTCAAAGGGGATCTGAACTATTAAGAGGCCCAGCTTGGGCCAGAACAAACCAGAGTTGGCAAAGAATCTCCAGGGAGGAAACTCAGGGACATGACCAGGAGTGCTTAAAAACTTTATTGGAGTAAAACCCCAGAAGGGGTCTGTTTGAGTTGTGTTCCATATTGATTTTGTGTGATTTGGTCAGAGAGATAAGTCACTAGAAACTGCTGGAAGGGGTCACCACAGACTAAAAGAGGTGCAGATGCACATCCAAGTAAGGGGGCACTCACAAGAGGAACCATTATGATCATCTAGTCTGACCTCCTTCATAACTCAAGACCTACTGCACAACATAGTCTAACATCCAGTTAGATCTCCTATATAACACAATTGTACAGGGAGACTTTGGCAAACCAGTAAAGTGCATGAAACCACTAAGGCTTATTGCTAAAAGCAGCCAAGTCAGCAGGCTGCAAGTTAGCCAAATCAGCATGCTTAGCTTAACCAAGGCAGGAGGGGAGGGGGTTTTTTGGGTGCCACAGAAAGGGCAGCTTGACCCTGCATCCTTCCTGATAAGAATTGTGTTGAAGTTGCTGATACATACATCTTAGAAGAGTAAGATGTGCCCTAGGAATGCCTATTGGGGCCTTAAGGCTGCAAACACTGGAAAAACCCATACCTGGTTAATCGATAATCAGAAGGAACCTCTTGCTTGCCCATTGGAACTACTTGCTTAACAAGTTTTCTTTAAGGGACATGTCATTCTATTACTAATGTATAAATAAGGGGGAAAAGTTTGAGGTGGTGGGACTCTTCAGGACTGGACTCTCCCTCTGGATGCATCTTGTGTTCCCCACTAACAGACGGGCTGCTGCTGTGCCACTCAAGAGCCACACTCAGCTTATTATCAGCTTATTATTAGGTAATTATCAAGAGTTGGGGGTGTTTTACTAACCTGTTGCAGACATGTGTATAAGTGCTGGAGACTAAGTAAAGTTTAGCTTTAAGTGAAAGCACTCTTGTGTTGTCCTGTTTGTGCCAGCCATCTATCGGTTGGATGACCGTGTTTCCCCTGATTTATTTCCTGACACCACCTCGCACAGAGTAAAAGTTACCAAGAGCTTTGGGTTGAAACAACCCCTGGTAACAAATTACTAAAACTAGTTTTACTGACTACTTTGCAAAGCCTGAAAATCATTTAGTATACATTTTGTAGAACATTTATTAGCTTATATGTTTTTGTTAGTGAAAAAATGCAGGGATGTTTATAAGAACATGAGAATGGCCATGTTGGTCACACCCATTGTCCATCTAGCCTAATATCCTGACTTCTGACAGTGGCCAGTGCAGATGCTTCAGGGGAAATGTACAGAATAGGGTAATTTTGTGTTATCCACCCCAGTCAGCCAGTGCCAGCTTCTGGCAGTTGATAGTTTAGGGACACACAGAGCATGAGGTTGCACCCTGACCATTTGGTTAATAGCCTTGATGGACCCATCCTCGATGAACTTATTTAATTAGTTTTTGAATCCAGTTATACTTTTGGCCTGCACAATATCCCATGACAATGAGTTCCATAGATTGACTGTGCATTGCATGAAGTACTTCCTTTTGTTTGTTTTAAACCTGCTGCCTATTAACTTCATTAGGTGACCTCTAGTTCTTCTGTTATGTGGAGGAGTAAATCACACTTGTTCTCCACACCATTCATGATATTATAGACTTCTTATCATATCCCCTTCCCAGTCCTCTCTCTTCTAAGATGAACAGCCCTAATATTTTTAGTTTCTTCTCATATGGAAGCTATCCCATACCCCAGTCATTTTTGTTGTCCTTTTCTGAACCTTTTCCAGTTCTAAAATACCCTTTTTGGGATGGGTGACCAGAACTACACACAGTGTTGAAGGTGTGGGCATACCATGGAGTTATGTAGTGGCATTATGATATTTTCTGTCTTATTATCTATCCCTTTCCTAATGGTTCCTAACATTGTTAATTTTTTTTTGACTGCCACTGCACATTGAGTAGATGTTTTCAGAAAATTATCCACGATGACTCCAAGATCTTTCTTGAGTGGTAACAACTAATTTAGATCCCATCACTTTATATGTATAGTTGGGATTTTTCCCCCAATGTGAATTACTTTGTATTTATCAACATTCGTTGCCCAATCACCCACTTTTGTGCGATCCCTATGAAACTCTTTGCAGCTTTGGACTTAACCCTCTTGAGTAATTTTGTAGAGTCTGTAAATTGTGCCACCTTATAGTTCATCCTTTTTCCAGATCATTTATGAATATGTTGAACAGCACAGGTCCCAGTACAGATCCTTGAGGGATCCTGCTATTTATTTTTTTCCATTCTGAAAAGTGACCATTTATTCCTACCCTTTGTATTCTATCTTTTAACCAGTTATGATCCATGAAAGGACCTTCTCTCTTATCCCATGATTGCTTAGTTTGTTTAAGAGCCATTGGTGAGGGAACTTGTCAAAGGTTTTCTGAAAGTCCAAGTACATTATATCCACTGGATCATCCTTGTCTACCATGACATACCCATGGTACAATCCAGATTAATGCATAGCTGTGTCACCCTTCCCTATAACCTGCTGTGCCGTTTATATTTCTTTGTCCTCCAGTCAGGACAGCTCACAAATAGCCTCCTGCATGCAAGTCACTGCCAGCTGTGTGTATGTGTGCTGCAGCCAGTCAGCCACACTTGTTTATATTGTAGGGTAACTCCAACACTTCCCCAGAAATGTATGTCCTGTACTGCTCAGCCCTCTCCTGAACAATACAAGCTCATTTAAAGTCTGTCATTTTCTTTATAGAAATGATCTGCACACATCTGATTATCCCAAATGGAGTTTCCCAAACTCTTCAATTCAAACACACTGGATTAGATAAAACAGTGAAACAAGGTTATTAACTACAAAGGGAGATTTTAAATGAATACAAGTAATGAGGCATAAAAGTCTGAAATGGTTGCAAGAAAAATAAAGATAAAATACAACTGGTGCCTAATTTAGCACACTATGTTAAATTCAAAACAAATTTTTTCTCACCACATGCTCTCGGCAATCTTTTCAGCCAGACTTCTTAGGCCAGGACCTCTTCTGTTTATGACTGCTTCCTTTGTCCCTTCTCGTGCAGTGAATCAATGGATGGAGAGAAAGGGTGGCTTGGAGTGTCTGCCCCTTCTTTTATAGTCCTGTCCCCACCTTTGAAAAAGCATTTCCATCTGGGAACAAGGCAACAGACAGTCTGTGTGGAAGGGAAGTCCATGCTGTTTCTTTGTTAAGATGTAGATTGTTTTGCTCCTGCACCATTTTCTGCCAAAGAATGTCCACTTAGCAAGTAACGACACATTAGCCTTGTTTACACCTGGCTGAGGCATCAGTTTGTCCTTTGTTTCTGAGGAACTTTTCTGGAAAACATACTTTTAGTCATGATCTCAGCTTATGTTTATAACTTCACATATAACACTGCTATATGCATTTTGCCATGATATTACTGAGCTTTTAAATTACATTTCACAAGGTATACATTGTACAAAGATTACAATAGTATGCAAGGTGTGGACAAAGGTACCTTCTGTCACATCTACATGTTTGTTGACAACCTCAAAGAATTCTAAGACTGGTGAGACATGATTTCCCTTTACAAAAGTCATGTTTTCACTTCCCCAAGATATTATGTTTATCTATGTGTTCAATAATTCTGTTCTTTACTATAATTTCTACCAATTTGCCTAGTACTGAAGTCAGGCTTACTGGTTTGTAATTGTCATGATCACCTCTGGAGTCTTTTTAAAAAATCAGTGTTACATTAGCTGATTTACATTAGCTACCCAGAGGTTTATGCTCCTTTCTATTTTCCTCACTAAGGTTTGACTTCTAATTTTTAAAGGATGCCTTTTTTGCCTATTTTACTCTACTGTTTAACCATGGTGGCAATTTTTTGGTTCTGTTAGTGTTTGGTTTTGGTTTGGGGTGTACATTTAGTTTGAGCCTATATTATGCTGTTTTTACTAGTCCATGCAGTTTGCAGGCATTTCACCCTTGTAATTTCCCTTTAACTAGCTTCTACATTTTTGTGTAGTTCCCCCTTTTTGAAGTTAAATGCTACTGTGGTAGGTTTTTTTGGCATTTCCCTCCCCTAAAAGGATGCTAAATTTAATTGCATTATGGTTGCTATTACCAAGGAGTTCAGCTATATACACCTTGCTTTCAATTCAGATTAGTCAGTTTATTTCAAGCTTCTGCATATCCTTTCCCTTATGTGAAATGAATGTTTCAGTGGGCTGGGATTTCTAAAGAGATTGCACGTCAGGAGTTAGAGAGGCCTAGGAAGTAGAGTTGATTGTCAGTTGTGATATCAGGTGTTTTGTTTGACAGTGAGAGTAAAATAGACTAGGGAGGGAGCCATTAGGGGGATTGTATCCTGGGTGCAGAATCCAGAAGTAGAAAATGTGAGCTTGTATACAATCCTGATAATCCTCAACAGACAGTGCAGTCAGCATTTGCATCTGCAATAATTCTTTCTAAATAGCCTGTTGCTTTGACAAAGTATTAAAACAACAATTCCACTGTAGTGAAATTCTATAACTGTAAAACTGCCTCACATCCCAGTGACTAGTGTGCAACAGCATGTTTGAATGATGCCATTCTTTTCAAAGCCTCCTGGAGAACTCTCCAGACAGCTCCTATTTCCTCTACTTCTCTGAAGTAGCACAAAAGAAAAGACAAAGAGCTCTTTTCACAATTGCATTCAGTTTCTATATACTTAACTTAGTAGGTTTCCTTCAGAGCTCTCATGCCATGTTGATTATTGCATTTGATGATGCAGACTTGTATCTCTAGGACATGAAGGCCATATCCTTCCAGCATTTTGCATGAGCAACTCCCATTGAACCCAGTGGGAGTTTGGAATAAAATCAGTGGCAGGATATGATCTTAAGAGTGTGTCTTCAGTTTTGTGTAGTGCTTCAGACATTACTCCCAATTTTTCTATAGGAACAACTCTCATTGTCTATCTCATCACAGTTTACAACCATATGTCTCTGTTGGCAGGAAAAATTGGATATCAGTTTAAGCAGCATGCTCTCCCTGAACACTAAATTGATTATCTTCCCATCAGTGCATTAGAGTTACTTCCTAGATAAATCGTAGCATTAATGAGAATTGCATCTGATCAAATCCTTTATACACCAATGGGAGAATAGACCCTGTATACATGTTTCCTACCTTAGTCCACTATTTGTTTTGGTCCCAATGAAATTTCCATTCTTGAATAGCTCAAAGAGCAGCATAAAGTGCCTCTGTTTTGCCTTCTTGTCACTGTGCATTCTGCTATCCCTTTGTTATCCCAAAAGGTGGATCCCAGATTCTAATATAGGATTTGCATAATACAGACAGCAAAAAGAAGCAGAATAACATCAGCTAGATATTGTTACAGCTTCCTCCTTATGATGTTCCTTCCTCCCGTTGCTTTGGTTTCCATGGAAGATCTTCCTCATGTCATAGAATAAATAAGCACCATGAAACTTTTCTTGCATACTGCTTTAGCAGCAAGGTCCTCAAAGCTAAATTTTAGCCTCAGATATGCTTCCACAACTGTATTTTAACTTCAGGGGAGTTGCATACACATATCTAAGGACAAAATTTACCTTTTACTGTGTATATAATTAGATAGCAACAGAATTATCTTTGTAAAGAAAACCATAATCCAGGTAGTCACATAAAAGACACATCATTTGGGCATTAACAGGAGGATTTGCTGATTGTGTGCTACACATTGTGTGGTGAAATCTTTTTAATATCACCATACAATGTCCATGAGATCATGACACAAAAGGAAAGTCAGTCGAGTGTTGCATGTCATTCCTTCAGACAATTTACATTTGTAAGCAGGGTCTGGATGAGCTCTCCCCTTACATCTAGAGACCCAATTGGGCAGAAGACTTCAGGAGAAATCCATATTTGCATTTACACACTTACTCTGCCTAGTTGTTTGGCAGACAGACATGCTTTGCTAAAGCGATCAGTTTTGGCTTTGGATTACAATTCTTGGCCTTTTGTTTAAGATCAAGTATAGTAACTAAGAACACCTTGAAGAAAACCCACTGAAATGCTCAAGTAGGGAGGTCTTGCATCTTGAGGACTGCATCCTGGGTCATTGGAGCCAGGACAAACATCGACTCACACACTTTTCAACAGAAGGATGTCACAAGGAGTACCTTTTCCACCTCTTCCATTTCCCAAGATGATCCTCATGCTGGTGGTGCTCCTGCTATTCCAAATGCCATCCCAGAAGGTACCACCAGCAGAAGGACCAGCATCTCCTTGAAACCCCCTGGTGGGGCCTCAACACCGCACCATATGCTTTCCTTGCTGAACCTCTTGATACTACTCTCCCAGATCAAGGAGAACTGTCTAGCAAGACCATTCACACCACTGAAGCCCATCCAATGCACAGAGAAGAAAGGGAGAATGATTACATCTACAGTATCCCCTCCCTAAGGACAAGCCCCTCTGCCTTATCTGCTACCTGGTCTGAAGATTCCAATGCCTTGGTGGTCTTAACAGACATTTGAAGAGAATACATAGCAAACAAATTGCCTTATAGACTTTAAGGTCAGATCATCTAGTCTGATCTCCTGCACAACGCAGGCCACAGAATCTCACCCACCCACTCCTGTAACAAACCCCTGACCTATGTCTGAGCTATTGAAGTCCTCAACTCATGGTTTAAAGACTTCAAGGTGCAGAGAATCCGCCAGCAAGTGACCCGTGCCCCACGCTGCAGAGGAAGGCGAAAAACTGCCAGGGCCTCTGCCAATCTGCCCTGGAGGAAAATTCCTTCTAGACCCCAAATATGGCGATCAGCTAAACCCTGAGCATGTGGGCAAGACTCACCAGCCAGACACCCAGGAAAATTCTCTTTAGTAACTCAGAGCCCACTCTATCTAGCATCCCATCACAGGCCATTGGGCATATTTACTGCTAATAGTCAAAGATCAATTAATTGCCAACATTAGGCTATCCCATCATGCCATCCTCTCCATAAACTTATCAAGCTTCGTCTTGAAGCCAGATATGTCTTTTGCCTCCACTGCTCCCCTTGGAAGGCTATTCCAAAACTTCACTCCTCTGGTTATAAACCTTCGTCTAATTTCAAGTCTAAACTTCCTGATGGCCAGCTTATATCCATTTGTTCTATCCCATCTGACACATGCCTTTTGAAACACAGAAGAAATGTAATTTGCATCAAGCTACCTGCAAAGGGCTTCTTGCACCAGAAGGGGCAAACTCTAGCAGACTCTCTTACTGCCATTGCACCCCTGCTTGGAATGCAGAAATTCTGCATGCCCCAGCTCTGGCTTTCAACTCACCTCACACTCCTGCTATTGTGTCCCAGACAACTCCCTCAGAGCCACAACAGGAAAACATTGTCCAACAACTTATTGCTGAAAGGACTACCCCGTCCCTGGGACCACTGAGTAGAATGTTATGATTGAAAGGATAAATGTTGACTCAAAGATCTCTAAACAGTACTCCACCAATAGAAGGATTGGTGCCCCCTCACGGACTACACAAGGTAATTCCCTCTCCAAACAGAGCATAGAATGTCCAGCATGACCCCATCAGAACGGTCAGCGCCTCTCCATAGATAATTTGTGGGATCCTGCCACCAGGAGGGCTAGCACCATCTCGCAGGTCATCCAGAGGGACCCTGCCAATGGAGAAGCTATCTCCATTGCTAGGACCACTCAACAGGACCTCATCTTTAGACTGACCAGCACAGCTTCCAGGACCACCCAATGGGACTTCATCCCCAGAAGATCTCACACTATATATGAGAGACCAACCAGATAGACCTCATTCACAGAAGGACCAGCACCATGCCAGAAACTCCCAAGCAAGTGCGCATCCTTAAAAGGACCAATACCAATGCCTCAAAGACTGTCCTTCCTAAAAGGACCAGTGCTGCCACAAAGACTGTAAGGGAGGATCCTGTTACCAGTGGCATCGGCATCATACCTGAGATCTCCCCTCAAAATCTGGTGCAATGGAATCCTGTGCTCTGGGAGGAAAAGAGGCCACAGGCGAATCCTGTGTATAATAATAATATTATATAATTATATAATAATAAGAATAATAATCTTGTAGTCTATGCCTGCTGTAACGGAGAAGCCGAAGGAGCAACATCTTAGATGGCAAGCTTGGATGGGGAGGAGTTGGCAAGGACAGACTCCTTCAATGACTGACCTCCTTGTAGACAGTCACTGAAAACTTGTCTGCAGAAATTGCATCGGGGAGGGATGGAAATCAGGAGAGCACACTGACTTCTCATAGAATCCCTGGGTCTAGCTATAACTACTACAGCAGGGAAGCCATGAGAAGAAATACCAATCACTGCTATAATCTGGCAGGAGCATCTTGGATCGAGAAGCTATACCAGTCAAACTGCTCTATGACTATAAGGGAAATCCTCAATAGGCCTTCCTCATACTGTGTCATCCCGTCTGAAAGACTATTCTTGCACTTCAAGGATGTGTTCAACTATGTAGTCCAGAATGATACATAGAATGCCTTCATCTGTCCCAGCTGAGGTAAAAATGAAGGCTGGAAGAAGACTTTACATCATAGGAAATAATGACCAGACTCATGAAGACAAAAACCCAGGAAAAGATGGCATTAGCTATGAGCTCCTGAAAAAACAAGATCCCAGTTGCCTAACTGCTATCTTCAAGTGCAAACAGTTCTGCCATACTCCAGCTCCTGGAAGAAGTCTCACTGTACTAATCAGCAAGAAAGTCAAGCGAGACAACCCCAGTAACTGGAGACACATCTCTCTCTGCTCCATCAGGTACAAACTGTATGCCTGGTGCATTGCGGCTAGCATTACACACTGGTCGGTGAATAGAGGGTCCATCAGTTCCATCCAGAAGGGCTTCATGTCAGGCAACGCCTGTTACAAACATAACTTTGTCCTTCAAACTGCCATTGACACCGACAGGAGGGCATGGAGGAAATGTGCCATGGACTGGTTCGATCTGGCTAATGCATTCAGTTCCATGCCCCATCAGCACATTTTTTGCCATTCTTTGAGATTATGAGAAGCCGGAAAATTTCCTTCAGCTGGTCCAGGAACTTCACAAAGACTGCACCACCACCATCCGCTCCATGGAAGGGGAGACCCCTGAAATCCCAATCCATAGTGATGTGAAGCAAGGCTGTGCACTCAGCTCCACCGTCTTCAAATTAGCCATGGAGCCACTCATTCAAGCTATCGCCAGCGGTCCCTTAGACAATTTTAATGTAAGCTTTAATTTTTTTTTGTATGAGTAAAGGGCAGCAGAACTGTACTTAGCATGCCTTGATTGAGGAGGTCACCCTCAACTGAACCTCACTTGCTAAGCAGCAGGTACAGATGCCAAAGTCCACTGAGGCTGAAAGGAAGATGGGGACAGATGTTTCTACCTGTTGGTGTGGACTCTGCCAAAAGAGTCCTAGTCACCATTTGACCCTCCCTTTTCCAGTGTTTAAAGACAGAGCTGACTGGATTCAATGGAGAGTCCTTGTTTGTGTTCAGTGATTACTAGAGCTGACATTCCTGAGAGATGTCTAGGGGCTAAGACTTAGAGCTTGTGTGGGGACAGTTTTTTACAGTAAAAGACAATGAAGAGGCAGCAATGCGGGACCCTCAGAACACAGCATTACAGAAGTGATGTAGCAAGCAGCAGCAGTGATAGCAGCAGCAGAGATGAGCAGTGGCAAAGATAACGGTGAGCAGTGAAAGCATTGCTCAACCTTTCAGAGGTGGGAGGTTGATCCATGCGAATGCACCTTCAAACTCCAGGTCTTTGCTGACTAAGGACAACCAACTGTGACTGGGGTGCAGCAGAGGGCAAGGGGAGTGGTATGTTAAAGGAATGTTTATTCGTCAGACTTTCACACTGCAAAGTGGGAAACTGAGGCAAAGGACACTGCCCAATAGACTCTGGGTGGGTGTTTGCTTAGTCATATGCTTTTGAATCATTATGGTGGCATTTGTCCAAATTAATACTGGGTTCCCTTTCACTTCTAATAAAAGTTCTCTTTTGTTTATACACAGATTCAGCACTTGTGAGTGGGGAAGTATTGCTTCTTTGGGGCATCCAAGGGTGGTAAGTTTTCCCAGGTTACGGGGTGGGGGCTCAAGCCGGTTTTGTTTTGTATTGTTAAGATGAACCCCTAGATATTGCACTTGGCCCTTGTTGTTGCTGACTCCACCTGGCAGAGGGATTACACATTTTTGGAAATATAAACACGAGGCTATGTAATCTTTGCTACTGTATGACTTGCATAAATAGGTTCATATATTTTCAAAATTGACTTATGATGTTATGTTCAATCTGAGTGAAAGATGAGGAGAAAGAAAATCCTGCTCAATTTCCCTCATTTCCATTTCTCCCAAGTCCCACTTGTATTTTACAATCAGAACCTCCCTCTAAAGTTGAAGGTGCTAAACTTCCAACGCTTTGATTCATTTTCTTCAGTTTTAAGAAGAAAAACAAACAAATCCATGTTTCTGTTGGAGTGGATATTATCTAAACTTCCATTGAATCACAGCGGACCGTGTTGCTATTTCTAGGCCAGTGAATCACTCTTTGAACAAAATGCAATTGCTGCGTCTCTTCAACCTGCGCTTCAGCAGAGTGAAACAGCAGGATTCCCATACTGTATAATAACTGTCAGAAACAATTTCTGCTCTGTAAGTGAGGTGAAGCAAAATGTCAAAATATTTGAATACATTTCATTGAGGATATCTTCTTTTGAATTAGTGAAGGCTAGAGGAAAATAATCCTATTCTCTCACATAATAAATATGCATGAACCAGTGGGGCCAAGTGAATTCTAATGAAGCTGAGTCCTAGCTTGTTTATGCATTAGAGAACCACAACAATAAAACACAATAATTATTAGTTAAAGAAATGCCAGCCATGGCCTTTTACAGCCACTTCTGAACATGTGCATCACAATATGTTTAGAATGTCTAAAGTCAGCACATTAATTACCATATTTTATAAAATGCCTTGGATTGAGGTGAGCAATTGCAGCAGCCAACAAGGAGTCCAACCTTTGTGCATATATCTTATTATTAGAACAACTGCATTCTTTGGAACTCATTAGCCTAGCCACATTATCCTCACTCATACCAATGTACCCATGAATCGCTAGAAAATGATGGAAGGAAAAGTTCACGAAGAACACTCTTTCAGATTTCTACATGGCTTTTCATGCCAGTGAATCCCAAAGCATGTTACAAACTATATACTAGGCATGGGTGAACTCACAGAATTCCTATCCTTAAGCTTCTTTTTGCAATCTATATTGAATTTGCAAATTCCTCCTTTATGTCCCCATCCAGTGATTTTAAAGTTACGCGAACCAAGAATTAAAGAATCAAGGTGAGTCAAAAAAAAATTTGTATCAAAAGAGAAACCCCTATGCTGTGAAAAATGCCTCCCCCAAATAGGTGTCAGTGGAAGCATGGTTGGCCCAACAATGATTTATAATTAATATACACAGCTTATTATGTGATGTAATAGGATTAAAGTACAACATTGTACATGTTTCAGGTGCCAGATCCCACTCAGCCTCACTTTTCTGTTTATAGCAAAAATGCTCCCAGTCATACTTATTACTAATAAGAGTGTTATACATTGATTATATCTTATTTTTAGCAAAATTAACAGTCTTGAACATAAACTCTTAATGCTGATTCCGCAAAACCAGACAATCTTTGGCATGTTATCCTTTGTCTGTTTGAGCCCCTAGAAGGATGCGTCCATAGCAGAGGTTCTCAAACTGGGGGTTGGGACCCCTCAGGGGGTCACAAGCTTCTTACATGGGGGGTTGTGAGCTGTCAGCCTCCACCCCAAGCCCCGCTTTGCCTCTAGCATTTATAATAAAAATGTATAAAAAGTGTTTTTAATTTATAAGGAGGGGTCACACTCAGGGGCTTTCTATGTGAAAAGGGCCACTAATACAAAAGTTTGAAAATCCCTGGTCTATAGAGATAATTATATCTTGCTAATGTACAGATTATTCAGATTACCATACCTTTTTGAAAGGAAACCGTCTCTTTTTGGAAAAATGTATACATAAAGGGGGAACTTGCAGTAATCAGTCATCATCATCTGGTTCTGTAGTCTTTGCCATAAATATTTTCTACTGATAGTATTATTTTGAAATTGTTTCTTGATAACACAGGTTGCATTCTCAACATTTGCTAATAAACCAGTAAATAGCGTACCATAAATTGGAGTTCTAGTAATCCAGTGTATTGTGAGTAATGGCATATTACAATATAATAATGAAACTGAATTCATTTTCTGCATCCAAATTTATTCATCTCCTTTGTAGACAAAAATATATTTGATTACACTGATCATTTAATTTTGTAAAATGTACAGGCTATTTCATTCTGATGGCAATTGACGGAAAATTATTTTTGTCTGCTTTTTTGCTACATAATTTCCTTTCATGAAACTTCAGATTGTTGATGTGATTATTGTGAGTGCATGACATATAATTTAAAATAATGTATCTGGCAATGACAGAGTACTTTGGTAATGTTAACATCCTTTGTTATAGAGCACTTTAGTAGTGTGCAGGTGAAGATAACAGCAAACCTCAGTAACATGTGGTGGTCTGTCAGAATTGCTACAAAGTAACAGGAAATTTGATCTAATCAGTACAGAATGAGGCCAAAGAATATAAACCTCCCAGAAAAATGCTTGTTTTAGCTAGAATATGTCATAGCTAATTATTTGAGATGAAATATGAAACTTAGCCTTTTTTTCCAGGCCACATGTAGGATTGGTCTCCACTGCCCATTTACAAGTTTTTTGAGCAAATCCAGGAAGCTTCATTGCCTTATGTCTTCAGAACTTCTAGCTGTTCATCCATTGTCAGCCTATTAACATGTCATCTTATTGTTTTTCTCGCCCTGATAATTTCAGGTTTAAAATCAACGTGCACACAAGGCACACAAACATGCCAGCCTCTCCCTGGCTGCTCAGAGGGAAACTCCACTTACCCTCCTCACCCCTAAGAGAGGGAAACTGCCATCCATTTCCTAATATGGTCTTGACCCAGCAGCAACACTCCCTATTGCTATGGCCCAGGTTAAGGTTGCCACCTGAGAGATAAAAATACCCTGGAACATCCAGGATGAGCCTGACCCCGTAAAACTGAATGGCTGGCGATACGTATTGAGTACCCTTACAGATTTTCCCAAGACAGCTACCTCAAATAAGAAAGGGGCAATCCAGGGAACACCCAGACAGGTGGCAACCCTAGCCCAGGCTGGCAGAGCTGCCATTCTAACCCCTCCAACTTCCACTTCTAACACTGTCCCCTGCAAGTAGGGTGACCAGGTGTCCCAATTTTAGGGGGACAGTCCCGATATTTGTGGATTTTTCTTATATTGGTGCCTATTACTCCCCACACTCTGTCCTGATTTTTCATACTTGCTGTCTGGTCACCTTACCTGCATACCCCCCTCAGTCTCTCTTCTGCCACCACATTCCTTTGCCCCACATTCTGCACAACCCCTAAATCTGCCTCCTTGACTCCTCACCCCCTGCCCCTCTCAATCTCCACATCTACTTTTCACAGAGTTTTTGCTGCTCCTCACAGTCTCTAGGTCCCGTCTAACCCCCTGAACCATAGAGTGGCAGCCATTTAGCTTGTGGGCATGGCGTCAGCCTCACTGAAAACAGTGGGAGGTGGCAGCTGGCAGCTAACTTTTTTTAATGGCAGATTCACTTCCACCTGCGGATGGTTTTAATTTCCCTACAGTTTATCTTATTGGCTTCAGCCTCATTGATAGTAAGAGAAAATGGTGGCTATTTTGAATCAGGGAAAATTCCTGAGTTGGCTCTTTTCCTCATGTTTTCATGAGACAGGCTAAACACCCCAGAATCACTAGAGTTTTGTGATAATCACAATACCGAAGAAATTTTTGAAACACATGCCATTATCCATTAGAAAGGGTTACTTAGTGTCTATTTATATTTTGGTAATTACAAGTATTAATTACAAATTTGAAATGTGTGCAAGTTTAACTGAATTGGCTGGGGTTGTTTTCCCAACAGACCAAAAGCAATTCAGTTTAAGACAAAAATATTGCTTTGAGTTAACTGCTGCCACTTAGTTTTGAAAAGCGTGCACGCAGTAGTATGTCAGTTTTTGAAGTCCTGATCCTGCATAAATTCAGATGCTTTTAACTTAAATAATTTAAACCAGTGTTCCCCACCCCCTCCCCAAATACATGGATGATCCCATTCTATGGTGAGGGCTATGTTCATGCAAGTTTCAAATGCTGGTAATTTTTGTTGCAACTCTTTTCAAGAAGCATGTGAGGATTTTTCCCTCCAATGGCTAAAATCTTTTTTTTTTTTTAACGTTTTCAAGAGTAGCTTGATAGGGCTTAGTTCACACTTTCAAAAAACAATTATATGCATGAAAACAAAAGGTTATAACTCTTTTTAATGTACCCTTTAAGCATAGAAAGTTTTAGCTTAGTCTCTTCCTAAATTATTGTTTGTATACATATTCCCTTTAGGAAGAGACCAAGCATAGAAAGTTTTGGCTCAAAGGGTACATTAAAAGAGTTATAATCTTTTATTCTAAATGCATGAAAACAAGTTTCACAGTCTTAATTGTGATGGGCACTATAACACTCAGAATAAGAAAGGCAATCTCAATGTCAAAGAAATAAATGACAGTACAATACTTCTGCAGTGCCTTTTATCTGAGGATCTCAATGTATTACAAACATTAGCTAATTCTCTCGTACCCCAATGAGACAGGTAAAATATTTATCGAATGTAACCTCTCTCTGTTTGGGTGAGATCAACAGGGAGGGCTGGAGCCAGGAAATCCTAGGCCCCATTTTGCACATTTTTGTAACATTTTGGAATCAAACTTGCTGTAAAACTGTTCAGTTACCAGTAACTATCTCTAAAACACACTTTTAAAATGTTGTACACAATAATAACCAATGTAATATCTCAACTTTGCTTTTGTTTTTCTCTCTCGCTCTGTTTTTTCTTCCATCTCATGTTTTTTTTCTTTTTAATCTATATCTTGGTTTCTTTTTGTTTGACTCTTTCCCTTCAGTCTAATATCTAATTTGTCCTTGAACACCATTCTTTCTTCAGTACGCTTCAGTGAAGGAAGACAGTTGAGTATAGCAGGTGTGAGTGGAGATGCAGTTGGCGAATCTAACTCAGTTCAAAAAAGTGTGACCCACTCACACTTTCCTGCAGTGGGAAATAAGTTGTGGAAGTTACTCCAGCCCTGAGACATGAAGCAGCTCTCCTTTCTCCACAGTGTGAAGGGAGGAACCCATCCTTCTGACACTACTGTAACTCCAGTGTTTGCTGCCTGAGTACTTGGGCCATGAACAGTGACTGAAATTTCTCCCATAAGCAATATGTGTCAATTTGATAGAGTATTTCCTTTTTAATTTGCACTCTAATACTTAACTACCACATTGCATTTCTTGCTACTGTTGGCTTGTAGGTCAGCAGATGCCAGCTGTGACACAGTACTTTCAAAAGTAAACAATAAATTTTTCTTTATGTTTTTTGAACAATACTCTCTAGTGCTTTATAGTTTAGATTAAATGCTGAAACTTCACTTTGATTTTCTGCAGCCATTTATTGCTTCATACACTACAAAACAATAAAAATTGTCATTTAAACAGTACTGGAAAGCCTAGAAAATAACCACCAGCCTCCTACAAAGTACTAAATAAGGATGTGAACAAATTTGTGAGTTTTTTTTAAATAAATTACAAATGTAGTGGATTTGTAGGGGGGATTCAGTAGATGTAACCTAGTTGTATTTGATGCTGTGTATCTCAAACTCTTAGACTAAAAAATTAGTAGAACTAGCTTGCCTATGAACAGTGTCACAAGCTCAGAAAACTAGCTGAAGTGACATAAACAAAAGGTAATGGGAAAAGGGCAATAAATTGGATTAGGAGAAGCATCTAGTGGGCTATTGCAGGGGCTGCCTTATTCAATATCTTCATAATTTGAAAAGTGGGGTAAACAGCAAATTTACAGATGATACTAAATAGAAAAATGTGGTGAACATCAGTAAGGACAGAGAAATAATAATGTGGGAAATGAAGAGGTTAGAATGATGAGCAGAAAACTAAAACCATACATTTTTGCCAAGTTATATCTATCTGAGGAAAAGTTATTCATCACAAGGATATTCAACGAGAGGGAGAAACCTAGAAAGGAGTGATGCTGAAAAAGATCTAGTAGTGATAGTGGAGGGCAAATTAGATGAGTTTGAAATACTATGACAATAAAAAGTGGAATTTTGAACTGCATACACCAGATAGAAGCATCACATTATAGAATGGAAAGTAATAGAGTTCTGGTGAGGACATGCCCAAACTACTGCATTCAGTTCTCAACACCTCATGGTTATAAAAATAGGTGCACTTTGGAGGGAGTTCAGACTGGAGCTACAGAAATTGATTTATGAGAGGACACAGAACTAGTTAAATATATAAGGCTTTGGTAGGTGAGGATTAAGGACGGACCATGATGGGGTGAACCCCCATTACCTGCTACAGAAGGGAAACAATTAGAGACATACTCCATCTGTGGGGTGATTGACTGATTGCCTCTTGGATAGAGTGGGTGGAGCTAAGTGGTGAGCCATTATCCAATGCTTTTTTTGCCTCTGTTTTCACTAACAAGGTCAGCTCCCAGACTGCTGTGCTGGGCAACACAAAACGGGGAAGAGATGGCCAGCCCTCTGTAGAGATAGAGGTGGTTAGGGACTATTTAGAAAAGCTGGACGTGCACAAGTCCATGGGGCCGGACGAATTGCATCCGAGAGTGCTGAAGGAATTGGCGGCTGTGATTGCAGAGCCCTTGGCCATTATCTTTGAAAACTCGTGGCGAACGGGGGAAGTCCCGGATGACTGGAAAAAGGCTAATGTAGTGCCCATCTTTAAAAAAGGGAAGAAGGAGGATCCTGGGAACTACAGGCCGGTCAGCCTCACCTCAGTCCCTGGAAAAATCATGGAGCAGGTCCTCAAAGAATCAATCCTGAAGCACTTAGAGGAGAGGAAGTGATCAGGAACAGTCAGCATGGATTCACCAAGGGAAGGTCATGTCTGACTAATCTAATCGCCTTTTATGATGAGATTACTGGTTCTGTGGATGAAGGAAAAGCAGTGGATGTATTGTTCCTTGACTTTAGCAAAGCTTTTGACACGGTCTCCCACAGCATTCTTGTCAGCAAGTTAAGGAAGTATGGGCTGGATGAATGCACTATAAGGTGGGTAGAAAGCTGGCTAGATTGTCGGGCTCAACGGGTAGTGATCAATGGCTCCATGTCTAGTTGGCAGCCGGTGTCAAGTGGAGTGCCCCAGGGGTCGGTCCTGGGGCCCGTTTTGTTCAATATCTTCATAAATGATCTGGAGGATGGTGTGGATTGCACTCTCAGCAAATTTGCGGATGATACTAAACTGGGAGGAGTGGTAGATACGCTGGAGGGGAGGGATAGGATACAGAAGGACCTAGACAAATTGGAGGATTGGGCCAAAAGAAATCTAATGAGGTTCAATAAGGATAAATGCAGGGTCCTGCACTTAGGATGGAAGAATCCAATGCATCGCTACAGACTAGGGACCGAATGGCTCGGCAGCAGTTCTGCGGAAAAGGACCTAGGGGTGACAGTGGACGAGAAGCTGGATATGAGTCAGCAGTGTGCCCTTGTTGCCAAGAAGGCCAATGGCATTTTGGGATGTATAAGTAGGGGCATAGCGAGCAGATCGAGGGACGTGATCGTTCCCCTCTATTCGACACTGGTGAGGCCTCATCTGGAGTACTGTGTCCAGTTTTGGGCCCCACACTACAGGAAGGATGTGGATAAATTGGAAAGAGTACAGCGAAGGGCAACAAAAATGATTAGGGGTCTAGAGCACATGACTTATGAGGAGAGGCTGAGGGAGCTGGGATTGTTTAGTCTGCAGAAGAGAAGAATGAGGGGGGATTTGATAGCTGCTTTCAACTACCTGAAAGGGGGTTTCAAAGAGGATGGCTCTAGACTGTTCTCAATGGTAGCAGATGACAGAACGAGGAGTAATGGTCTCAAGTTGCAATGGGGGAGGTTTAGATTGGATATTAGGAAAAACTTTTTCACTAAGAGGGTGGTGAAACACTGGAATGCGTTACCTAGGGAGGTGGTAGAATCTCCTTCCTTAGAGGTTTTTAAGGTCAGGCTTGACAAAGCCCTGGCTGGGATGATTTAACTGGGACTTGGTCCTGCTTTGAGCAGGGGGTTGGACTAGATGACCTTCTGGGGTCCCTTCCAACCCTGATATTCTATGATTCTATGATTCTATGATTAGATATCAGGGATTTATAAGGTGCCTGAGTGAGTTCAGTTGGGGAGAGACTGCAGATAGTAGGATTTTTCTTCAGGAGAAATTGCAATAATAAGCAAAAAGAAAAGGAGTACCTGTGGACCTTAGAGACTAACAAATTTATTTGAGCATAAGCTTTCGTGAGCTACAGCTCACTTCATCGGTGAGCTGTAGCTCACGAAAGCTTATGCTCAAATTTGTTAGTCTCTAAGGTGCCACAAGTCCTCCTTTTCTTTTTGCGGATACAGACTAACACAGCTGCTACTATGAAACCAATAAATAAGCGAGGCTCTTGTGAGAGATGGCAAAGGAAGTTGGGGGGTCAGGAGTGCCTTTTCTTTATAGTTGATTAGAACTTGTGATGTTGGACTTTTGATATCACGGAAGGGACAAGCCTGAAGTGTCTGAGCTGGAACATTAAGCCTCGGAGCACAAAGGTAAAGGGCAAGCTGGGTGGCACAAAGTAAGCAGCCAAAGGGAGAGCTAGAGGCACAGATAACTGCAACATTGACTCCTGACACAAGGAGACACTATGACCATGAGTAGAGATGGCTACAGGGACACATGATTTACCAATACTGGAAGGGAGTAAATACCAAAGACCAGATTGTGAATAAAGAGATTTTAAAGTTTTATTTTTTTTAAAGCTAAGGACCCGGAATAATAATATTGTTAGGTGACTGCTTATTCAGGGGATAAGATGTATGATATGAAGCCTTCTATTTCTAGGTCACCAGTTGAAATCTGCCTCTGATAGGCAGTGAGTTTGCAATCCAAAGCCTGTTCGGTGATCTACTTCAAATAAAATGGTAGTCTCAGTTCTATTCCCATGGACATGTGTCTTCATCACAAAATCTATTACCCAGCTTGCTACTCATTTATTGCATGTCTCAGCAGAGAAGCTAAGCCCTGGTGACTGATTTATTCTCTCACCTCTTGAGGCTGGGTAATGTAGGGAACCTTGCACTACCACTGCATAAAAGATTTCAGTCTCTGCAACTGTCAATATTCTACCTGACCGACAAGGTGGGTGAGGTAATGTCTTTTATTGGACCAACTTCTGTTGGTTAGAGCTATCAGGAAACCCTCTGTGTAGCTTGAAAGTTTGTCTCTCTAACCAACAGAAGTTGATCCAATAAAAGACATTACTTCACCCACCTTGTGCCTCTAATATCCTAGGGCTGACACAGCTATACCACCACTGCATATAATATTCTACCTGTAATACATGGTGCAGATAATAGTGAAAGAGAAGTTAAAAAGAAGTAACATGCAGATAGATTTTGCAAACATAACATACATTAATGTCAGTGAGACTAATTGTATGAAAAGGGTTTGCAGAAACAAATTTACACTTAACACATGTGCATACAGAACTGTGGATGCAAAGCATCAAAAACAGATGGGTAAACTTTCTCATATCCCTCTTTAACATGATCCAGGAGAGAATATATCAGGGTTCCATGGGCCAGCCCACACCCATATCATCACTGGGAATTATCTAAGACTCTTGATGATTGAATACTCAGCTTCCTGTTGTACAGATTAATGTCATTGGGGCAAAGTCCCACAAAGGTGACAGAACATAAGAATGGCCATACTGAGTCAGACCAAAGGTGCATCAAGCCCAGTATCGTGTCCTCTAACAGTGGTCAATGAAATGCATGTCAGCATTATCCTTGTTAGCTCATTACAAAAAAAATCCTCTTACCAAAATTTAATTTATTTTATTAAGTTATTTTATTTACAACATACCCAGAATATTAATATAATACATAATTCATATATACATCCAGAAAAAAGGAAACATTACAAGTTCATGCACAAACAGTATTTAAATAGTATACAAAAGAAAGTATGTAGATGTCAACCCATAAACAGTAAAATCTCTATGCTTTCCAAATATTCACAAAAATCATAAGTGAATTAAAATACTCTATTGTGGCAGAGTGGTAAACACTCTCCATAGCAGCAATAAAAGCTGCAATTTAAGCTACCTACTCTCTGACAAAGGTAGAGTGGTCTGTGTACCCATGCTATCCAAGTGATGAAAACATGATAGACTGTAGTCAAACATTATAAATCAATTTTATTTGTAAAGGGGAAACCAAATATGTCACTTGCCATACCTTGAAGACATTGGTAGCTTTTCCTTCTGTTGCACATGAACACAAATTAAATTCAGTTAAAAAATTGCAACTAAATAAAATTTTTCTATGAAAGATCATATAAAGTTTCACAGGAAATGGCGTTGAAGATAATTAAATACATCCAGGAGGAATAAGTTCATCTAGTATAAAAAAAGATCTATAGTAACTTATTCAATAGCCATAACCTGTGGTTTTTAATTCAGGGCTATAACATACAATGTATTTTTAAGCAGAATTCCCCACTGAAGCCAGGTTTTACTCACTCTTTGTTCTATTGCTGCAGCCAGCATATAAGGAGATAGACACAGAGGGAGCTAAATGCATCCGATGAAGTGAGCTGTAGCTCATGAAAGCTTATGCTCTAATAAATTTGTTAGTCTCTAAGGTGCCACAAGTACTCCTTTTCTTTTTAGAGGGAGCTTTGGGACACTTGGCTGTGGTGGCTTTATTGGTCTAGATGTAAAAGGGAAACTAACATGAAACTGAGGCTTTGTATTGGCAGGGGGAGAGCTCAGACAATTAAAGGGACAAGACAACTCATTCTTTCTCCCTACTTAAAAAAAACTTTCCAAACACATTATCGTTTATATGGCTCAGAATAAACACTATATAAGCCTAACTAAGGGTTGTGGGTGGACTACCCCAAACTCTTAACTTGCAAGGAATTATGCTGCCCTGGAATAGCAATTCACTAACTAAACAATTTATAAGCTCAAGCGCACAATTGGTTTTCACACCCTTGGAATAATGTGGTGATAGTGGTGTGATAGTGTCCTGAACAACAGGAGCAGTTGTTGGTAAGGAATCAACTGTATCTGATATGGAATCAACAGGATCTGTTACCAAAATTTCTTCCACCAAGTCATCAAAATTAGGAGTTGTAATGGAAGAAGGTTCAATTGGAAAAACAAAGTCCTACTGGAACCGCTCTGGACTCTAGTACTAGTTGAGGCTGCAACTAATCCATATGTTGTTTCCATAAAATACCATTGGCCAGTTTCACTGCAAATGAAACACGTCCCATGCATTTTACAAGTTCTCCAGGTACCCATTTAATTCCATAACCATAGCTGCAAATCCATGCTAAGTCTCTGACTTCTTCAATCAGCTTGCATAGCTTGGGATTTGGCTACACATGAGACAATATCAGGATATAGCAGTTCTCAATAGACATGCAAAGATTGCTTCAAGAAAAGCATTGCAGGTGACTTCTGGGGCGCAGTAAATAGTGTACTCCTGTAGACAAGCAAGAAATGATCCATGTTCAGCTGATGATGCAGAATAGACTTGTTAGCTTTTATGGCATGCTTAAGTGTTTGTACCATGTGTTCTGGTAGTACATTTGTAGAATGATAGCAAAGAGATGAGCATATGTGGTGAATTTCATTTGAAGCTAGGAACCTCTTGAAATTCTTCAGAACAGAATTGAGGTCCATTGTCACTCACCAACTGCAACAGTAAAACAAACTGACTAAACACAATACAAAGATGTCCAATGATCTTAGTAGCTATAGTAGAAGTCATTGTAAAAACTTCTGGCCATTTTGAATGGGTGTCAACTATGACCAGAACATAGAACATTCTAACAATTCAGCAAAAATCCATATGAATATGTCCAAGGAGTTTGAGGCCATGACCAAGGGTGTAGATGAGTTGAACCAGGATCATGCTGAATTTGGTGACATATAGTCAAGCACTTCGTCTTCTTCTCAATGTCTTCTGTCTAATGACAGAATTCCATATTTCAGTCCAAAAATTGAAAGTAATGGGTTATGATCCATCAGCAAGGTAAAATGTCTACTATATAGATAGGTATGAAATTTCCAAATTCAGAAGATAATACTGACAGCTTCTCATTCTAATTGCACATACTTGTTCTCAGGAGTAGTGAGTGTTTGTGATATAAGGGCAGCTGGTTTCTCCATGCCCTTAGGAAAAAACATGGGAAAGAACTGCATCCACCCATATGGTGAAGCATCACAAGCCAATTGCAATGCTAGTGAAGGATCAAAAGGAGAAAGAACTTTGGCTGATGTCAAGGGTTTTTTTTGCTTCCTTAAATGCACACTCACACTCTTTTGTCCACTTCCATTTTCTTTGTTTGTAACATTTCATGTAAAGGTGCCTTATACAGTTGCCAGATTAAGCAGAAATTTACCATAATAGGTAAGCAGTCCTAAGAATGAACATAACTGGGAGACAATCTCTGGCGGTGGAGCTTGAAGGAACTGTCTTCTTTTTCTCCGGTAATTTCCTTAAACCCATGGCATCAATTACACATCCACTGAAGGTTTAAAAAAATTCACATTTGTCTCAACATACTCTCAGTCCATGGTCTTCCAAAGGTAAGATAGCTTCCACATTTCGAAGATCATTCTCTCCTGTAACAAGGATTGTCATCCAAATAACACTGAACTTCATTCAGTCCCTTCAGAATCTCATCCAGGGATTTCTGGAATAGAGCAGGTGCCAATGTAATACAGAAAGGCAACTGGTTGCAAAAAAAAATAAGACTCTGTGTGTTGATTGTGAGATGCCTGATCAATCTCCATTTGTAGGTATGCATTGAGCAAATCCAATTTCCTGAAACACCTTAGTCTACCACTAGAGTAGCAAACAAATCTTCAATACAAAGTATTGGATACTGGTCTGCACATAAAACTGGATTTAGTGCACTTTGAAATCTCTACAAATTCAGGCTGAACCATCCTTCTTAAAGGCTGGTATGATGGGTGTTGCCCACTCATTGTGTGAAATGAGTGACAAGACTCCAGTGTTCACTAAACAATCCAAATCAGCTTCTACCAGAGGCTTCAGAGCATAAGGCACAACTCTACGTTTGCTATATTTCAGCTGACTGTCAGATTTAACAATGAGCTTCATTGACAAGTTACTCATCTATCTAAGCTCTATTTCAAAAATTTTGGAGTGTCTGCCCAATATTTCTTGAAAATATTTGAGGTGCCTTCATGATCATCTTGATCTTGATCCAAATGGCTTCTCAAGCCAAGATCTACCAAATAATGGTGGATACTTCCCTGCAATAACATACAAGGATAAAACAACTGATTGACCATCAGTTGAACTTTCACCTGGTGTATTCCTTTTGGGACTAACTTTTCTCTGGTCTAAGCCTTCAAAACCATGGAGCTTCCTTCTAGGGAGACTTGTAACAAAGCCTGGTGATAGGGAGATACATAAATCAATGAAACAGCCGTTCCATTCTCATAGGAACTCTTTCAATCAAGGGTGTGATCGAGATGCCATCTCTGACTCCAGCTTCTGATAACATGTGTAGTGCTAGGTCTTGGTCAGTATCACTAGAGCTTTTGTCTTTTTCCACATTATGAATTCTTGACTTCAATTTCAGTTCAGTCTTCATACGTGTCTTATTTTTGGAGGCAGAGTTATTCTGTGTTGCTGGTGATTGAATTGTGTGACAGGTCACAGTGACGTGTCCTTTCTTCTGGCACTTTCTGCAAATAACCTGGCATGCCCAGCAATTCTTCTCAGTGTGAGTAATTTGTGCACAACAGCCATATGGAAATTTTTTATGTTCCCGTGGTCTTCTGTGTCACCAATGCAGGAGATGAATTTCTCGATTCACATTAAATTCCAGAGAATACATCTCTGTGGTCTCCATTGCAACTGCCACATCAGCAGCCTTTATGAATGTAAGCTCTGATATAGTCAATAACTTCTTCCAGACCTGGTCATTGTGCAATCCAGAGTGTAAGTGGTCGCACAGGGCATCACTTAATGTTTGTCTGAACTGACAATGCACTGATGATTACTTTAAAGCAGCAATAAACTGTGATACCAATTCTCCACTTCACTGATGGAACCATTACCATTCTGGTGGGGCAGAAGAAAAATGTTCCTGTATTGCTGCAATAATTGCAGTATATGTTGCATTTCCAGGCACAGCTAGAGACAATAGGTCATGCAGCAGTCCAAATGTCTTCAGCAAGGTTGAAACTCATCACTGTCAGCAAGGTTGAAACTCATTGTCCATCTGGAATGCTGCTGCAAGTTACAAATTGCTCAAAATGTTTGAGGTATGCCACCCTGGTTTTATGATTGTTGTCAAACTCACAAACATTGCCCACAAAAGTTCCCATTTCTCTGCTCTCTTGTTGGATATCACACTTCCTGGATGCCTTCTGTTCCACAGGGAAATTCTTTGTTTGTTTGAGTGAAGATTGTACAATAACAAACTCTCTCTCTGGCTGTGTGCTTATATGCTCCTTTGGCTGTTCTTGGGCTTCCTCTGCCAGCTACAGAGACTCAGTGTCTGCCCGCTTGCATGTGGTCAACAATATGGCTGCTTGCTTCCACTTCACTTTGTTTGCAGAAGCTCCTGGCTGCAGCCTATTCCTTTGTTCTATCTTTATTTACTTACTTCCCCATCTCCAACTAGCTGGCTTATGCTGTCCCAGCAGCAAAACAGCAGTCTGCCATGGTGTGCATCTAGGTGAACTTTTGTCCCCCTTATACAGTATTTGCTTACTTTTTCTTGTTCAGGCAATGGGAGCATTGGACATTTGTGGGATAGAAGTCCTGCATTGCCAATATTATATTTCTGGAGCCAGTAGAGAAGCAGACAGACAGATGTCGAGGGACCTGATGGGTACACACTGGTTGGCTGTGGTGGCTTTACTGTCTAGCTGCAAAAGTGAAACCAACACGAAACTGAGGATTAGCACTGGAGAGAGTACAAACATTTAAAGGGACAGGACATCACATTTTAATCGAGCAAATTCCCATTGCAATTAACTAACCCAGAAGTTAGCTCATAGTTTTGCTAAAAGCATATATTGTAACTTAATTTGGCTAGATATATCATTTTCTTTAGATACAAAACCTCCTTCCTCTTCTGATCTGAGCAGCATGGTTCAGGACAGGAAAGATCAGGGTTTTCTCATCAATATGAACAAAGTCTTTCTAGTGTGATAAATCAGATAAAGTTAATATAATTTTTCCTCCACCATCCCACTTAAGTGTTAAGATACTATAGCTTTTCTTAATGTACAATAGATTCTCTACCATATTTAGTCATAAAGGATTAAGAAGCTAAAAATGAATAATTCAAATGGGGTTTGGGGTTTCCTTGCTTGTAGGAATGCGCAGCATGGAGAAACCCAAGCTTGATTTTCTAGAATTTCCACTAAATGCTCAAAAAATAAAATTGCTTTTCAAAAGACTGTAGATTATTTTAAAATTTCTTATTCTATGTGTTGGAATGAAATTCATTCCTGTTTACTGGTCATTTTAAGTCGGTCATATGGGGTGACATTGCTTCAGATTTCTTCTTCAGAGAAGTCATTGGGACTTGGAGGCTGTCACTTCTTGCCAGATGGATTTCAAATATCTCTTTTACTAGTAGCGTTTTCTCAGAAGATGGTGGCACTAAACATACAGGGCCAGATGCCTTGCTGATGTAAATTGGCATAGCTCCATTGCCTTCAAAGGAGCTACACTGACTTATACCAACTGAGGATTTGCTTATCTGCCTCTCAGAGACTGACAGGTTGATCTGAATGGCTGTTACCAATGGGAAAAATAAACAACTTTTCTATTATAGTTTTTGATTTTATAGCACCATTTTAAAGCACATATTGTTCAAGGCTACTCTGACACTATTCTGCTCTCAGTACCTTGCAAACCTGGGGTCTAATGATATAAGCCAATAAAATCCCAAATTCAGTTGTCAGAGCATTATGTGTCTGCCATGTTTTGGAGCTAACTGCTGCAATCTCTTAGTTTCAGACTATGAGGAAGCATTATAAAGAAATAAAAAATGAAGATCTGTATTCTGTTAACTGTTGCTTTAAAAAATGACCTATTAAGGGCAGATGTGAAATGAGACGTACTGATGGAAGATTAAAATTTTTTAAGACCATTAATACTCTGGAGAAATTGAATAAAACACATTTAATCAAAGGATGAAAATGGTGTATAATACTTTGAACTATTCAATTTTTTGTGGTACTATAGCTAGGGCCAACTTAAGCAAATGTTTTAAATTGAAAATTCAAAACAATTTTAAATCCACTTTGAGCTTACTGTGCGCTCATTCCTCAATGAGGACAAATGTTGATACCAGAAAAACTTCAGACTCTATTTTGTATCTCTGGCTTCCATTTTGAATAAGCAAAAGTCACTCCATCATTAGATGGGAGCTGCAGCTCCCATAGGCTAAATATAGAATTGGCAGGGAAATCAAATTGACAAGGATCCAACAGATCATAACACGGTGAGGTAAATAATGGCTGCAAGTCTAAAATTAGAATTAGCAGTTAGAAACAAAGCTAAAAACAGAACTGACAGTTTAGAATGTGTCATGGATCCAGGGAACGTTGGCAGTTTGTACGCATCCAAAAAAGATCTGAAAGAAAGATGTTAGCAGAAGTGTCTAGAAAGTTTTGACACGACGGTATAAAAGTCAGTCTGTCAGTGGGCAGTTGAGATAGTGGGAGAGAGAGAACAAGCAAGCCAGCAGCAGCAATAGCAGCAAGCAAACAGGGCAGAAGGAGTCCTATCACTGGAGCAGAGGGGGAAGAGACAGAGTGTGCGGGAGAGACTTGTGTAGCAAAGTCAGCAGACAGGGAAAGCTTGTCAATTATAGTATAGTATAGTATAGTATAGTATATGTGTGTGTGTAGGGGGGGTAATAAAGATGTATGAATGTGTGTTAATCAGGGAGAAATGTATATATGAAAGACTTCATAAGATTTAAAAACGGCGTGTCGGCCCTGTGAAAGATGGCCATCCGTAACAGGGTGTAGCCACTTTGGATCTGTCCACAGCCGTATGTGTGAAGTTGAGGTGCTCTTGAATATGTTATAAAGGGAGGTGTTTATAACATCGCATGTAATGTACGTTTAATTATATTTATTATTATATTTTATTATTCTTATTTAATTTTATGTATTAGGGATTCTTATTATTTGCACCAAAAATAGGTGCCTTTTGGAAAAGAAAACAACTTGTGTTAATCATTTATTGGAAGGCTGTATCCATGTCCTCCAGGTATTTCCTTAGCCATACCTTAGCAGAACAGGTGGGCTGTTTTGAGGGAACTCTTGGTAAACCTGGGAGGGGGCAATAGGTGAGCTATTCTGGGGATACCCTAATTTTGTTTTTGGGGTAACAATATTTCTGATGACAAGAAATCTAGTTTAGGAATAGCAAAGTTATAAGCATTGAAAAAACAGACAGTAATACGTACAGTATGTGTAAGCAGAATGAGCTGTCCCCTGACATCTAGTGATGAATTGTGGGAAAAGACTTTAGGAGAAACCATATTTGAATAGACATATTATTGAATGAGTAAAGGGCAGCAGAACTGTATGTAACATGCCCTGATTGAAAGGGTCACCCTAAACTTAACCTCATTTGCTAAGCAAGGCATAGACTTGCCGCCATTATTTACCTCACCGTGTTATGATCTGTTGGATCCCTGCCAATTTGATTTCCCTGCCAATTCTATATTTAGCCTATGGGAGCTGCAGCTCCCATCTAATGGAGTGACTTTTGCTTATTCAAAATGGAAGCCAGAGATACAAGGGGGGCAAACTCCTGTGAACACATCTCTAAACTCTCAGTCTTCACTAATCAAGGACAGCCAACTGCGAGTGCGGTGCAGCAGAGGAAGAGGGGAGTGGCAAGTTAAAGGAACATTAGTTTCTCAGACTTTCACATTGCATCATGGAAAACTGAGGCAAAGGACACTGCCCAATGGACTCTGAGGTGGCATTTGTTTATGGTCACATGCCTTTGAATGGTGATGGTGTTTGCTCAAATTAATGCTGTGTTCCCTTCTCCCTTTTAATAAAAATGATCTTTTGTGATACACAGTATCATTGCTTGCAAGAGGGGAAGTATTACCTTCTAGAGGTGTTCAGGCTGGCGTTTAGTTTTCCCAGATTACTTGTATTGTTAAGCGAAACCTCTATATATCGAACCTGATCCTTGTTGCTGCCAACTCCACCTGGCAGAGGGGTTACATGTTACTTTCCATTACATTTTTAACAATATTCTGAGGTGAAGATATATTAGAAATCTTGTGAGAAATAATAGCTTTGTAGATTTCTATACCAAAGTGACTTCATCTGGAAAAACACCAACACCTCTGAACCTTTTGAGGTTCACCAATAACTATTGAACATGTAGAAACTCTTTGGATATGATCCTCTGTCAATTAAAGCTAATGGAAGGAGTCCACCTGACTTCAAAATTTGCTTTGCTTCAGGCCCTTAATGCCTGGTCTGGGTTGCTGAACAGAAACAATTTTGCTTCTCATGTTGAATTTGTTGTTTGGAAAGATAAAACAAGAAAAAAAGTCTCCCTTTCTCTATGAATTCTTCCTTCAGAACGGAATTGTCACCTCCTATCCTATTTAGAGTGATTTGATATCTAAAAGCCAAGAAATCTTGGGGATAGCAAACACTAATGATTTTTTCCTGTGGATAACTTGAATCTATTTGTTTTGTTTTTTTTTGTTGGAAATATAAGCCATACTTTATCTCTGCTTAGAACCTGTGGTGCTCTTCAAGACCAGGCTCCTACTCACTTCAGCACCTGAAGTTAATCTTAGGTAAGAATATTATTCAGCTTTTCAATTCAATCCAGTAAACAATTATTTAAAATCCAACAGATTTAATGTCCCTACAAACACTTCAGTGTAATTCCCTCTATCCTTGCTGAAACACTTTTTATATGGTGTCACAAACTTTGTCACATTCACCAACTATCTCCTGTTGGCACTAGCTATTTATAACTTCCCTGGACAAGTAACCTATACTTCTTTGTTTAAAGTAAAGGCTTTAATTGCAGAGTTTGAAATAATGGCACTCTGAATCTATTTTCCTTCAGAGACCTATAGGGTAATTTTTTTTTGTCATGATTCTGTAAAGGAGCATTTTCTCTTAGTTAGATATACTTAGAGTGGCCCTTCCACAAAGACCCAGGTGTTATATAATAAAATTATAATTACATTTATTCTCAGCCACCTACACACAATCAGAAAATAAAGAAAAAAAACTAAGAAAAACTGATTACACATTTAGTACATTGCATACTTCAGACTTGGATCTACACATAAAAAAAAAGATGTTGGTAGTAATAAAGATAAGGTTTAGATAATGTCCTTACCACCCTAGGAATAAAAATATCCATATAATAGCTAATTATTTCAGTTACTTTTAAAACAGCTTGGGTATATTTTCTGAGTCATCTCTGCAGCTATTCTTGTGCCATGATTGGTCATATATACAAATGGTGGATTAAGACTAAATGGGGCCCATATCCAGCTCAACCAAAGTGTTCCCCAAAATAAATTAAAGTGCTCATAGCACTCCTGGCTACCACCTTGCTATTGTTAACTCCTGCTCCCTAGTCTCCTAGTACTGGGCTCTCACCCACAAATCCTGAGATCCAAATATTAGAGGTAATTGGGTCCCTTCCTAGCCTAGGGTCAGGGTCCATAGTTCCATGGATTCCACATTATCCATCACTTGTATTGTGATGATAAGTAACAGGAAGATAATGTAGGGCCCAATCCTTCAAGTTTAACCCATGCAAATAATGCCATTAACAACTGTATGATTAAGGGGAATGTTCCTATGAAAAAGGCTTGAGCGGGTCCTAAATAACTTTTTGCCATAAGTAGTATTAGCAAAAGTAAAACCAATGTGATTTTTTTTAAAATAGTTACTAACTGATACAGACAATAACAATGTAAAAAGCTTGGTAATTTAAATAGTGGCTTTATAAATAAACCAGAGTCAATATATGTATCTGCTGGTCTCTACAGAAATTAGACAAGTAAATTAATGTGGCTTACAATAAGAAACACAAAGTACACGTGAGCTCAGTCTCCTCTCACTGTGCAGTATCAAAACAAAATGAGCACTTACTGGAGCTCCCCTCTTCTGCATCATGCGTGCCAGAGCTGGAGTGCTGGCACTGGTTAGATCCCACTGAGTCAAAGAGGTCCTGACTTGCCACGCCACTAGACGACCCTGTTGCGTGCTCCACATCATCCTCCAGCTCCACTTCCTTGTCCACCACTTTGTCCTGGGGGTTGAGTCCGCTGGCTGCTGCCTCCAGTCCCCCCGAAGTATCCATGGGGCAGTTGGTGGTGGAGGTAGAGTCGCTGCCAAGGATCGCGTGCAGCTCCTTTTAGAAGTGGCATGTCTTCGGCATAGCACAAGAGCAATGGTTGGCCTCCATGGCATTCTGGTACACCTGCCTCAGCTCCTTGATCTTAGCATGGCACTGCTGCGTGTCCCTTTCGTGCCCCTTCTTCTGTATGCCACTAGCAATCAGCTCATAGGTATCCAAGTTCCTATGGTTGGAGTAAAGCTGCAAGTACACAGCCTCCTCTCCCCATAAACCCGGCAGATCCAACAGCTTCGGTGTACTCCATGTGGGAGCACGTCTGCTGTGGAAAGCCAGCATGGTCAGCTGGGAAGGTGCTGTGTAAACTGTGCATACCGAACAAACAGAGGCATTTCAAAAATTCCTGGGCCTTTTAATGAGGGAGGGGCGCATATCTGTGTACTTTCAGAGCAGCGGAGTTCAAACGGCTGACCAGAGCGGTCAGGATGGGCATCATGGAACCCTTCCTGGAGGACAATTAGGGTGACATAACCAAGTGCAGTATCTACACTGCTGCATTGCTCAAACTGCATCGCAAAAAGCTCTACTCCTCTCGTTGATGTGATTTATTATGTCGGCAAGCAGGGGATTTACATCAGTGGAAGAAGTATTTCAGGATGTACATCTCCAGTGTTTTGTCAATGAAAGCTGACTTTTGTTGACCAAACTGTATAGTATAGACAAGGCCTTAGGTCAGTTTAACTACGATGCTCAGAGGTGTGCATTTTTCACATCCCTGACTCAGGTAATTAAATAGTCCTAATTTACTAGTGTAGACCAGGCTTAAGTACATTCGTAGCTCTCACAGTTGCAAAGGAAATGTGAAAACATGAACTGGGAACAACCAGTGCTTGAGTTTGCAGATAGCCTGAAAAAAATAGTTCTCAGAGGTGTGAACTACATCATCCATGTCAAGAAGGTATTAACACTAAGACTTACTGCTCTGGGAGGGAGGTTGTCCTGACATCACCATCCCAGCAGAGGACTCTGTGTGACATGAGCGGAAGAAGGCAAGGGGCCCTGCCCACACACTCAAGCACAAACATCCCAGCTTCAGAGCTAAGTACTGGGGGATCCCTGCTGTTCCTGAGGGAAAGGCAAGCCCTGCTGCTTCTGTAAGGAAGGCCCCTGTTACAAGAAATAAAAATTAACTAACTGTGGCTCTCATGCAGAATAATGCAGGAAATGTCCTGGCTGTGGACTTTGAAACTGGAAACACTGCAGAGAACTGGACTAGGTGGATGGAGTTAATGGAACTGATTGCTGCAGGACCTGAGGCGGATAAGTGGTCTGCATCTCAGAAAGTTGCTCATTTTCTAATGTGTGTCGGGTGAAAAGGCAGTGGTATCTGCAAAGCATGGGTCTCTGGTGGTTAAGGTCACTGAAGCAGATATCAAAAATCCAAACAGGCTGTTTGAGTTATTTGTGGCCTATTGTTTTCCAAAAGCAAGTATCTCCAAACAAAGAATTTTCTGACAGAGAAATCTGGGACCTACTTGATGAAACAGTTGCTCATAAAAGACTGTGCTTTAACAGACGGGGATGGTGTGCTGAAGTACAGAATGTTAAAGGGATCAAACGCAAAAGAAATGCAAGAAAAATTACTAATGGAAGCCATTAGGCTAGCCAGAGCACATGAGCTATCCAAAGAGCAAATGATAGTACTCACTAACACCAGTCACAACATGCATGTAATAAAACAGAGGTATGACCAGACATGCACACAACAAAGAAATAGGGCACCAGCCTTATGCATCATTAAAAGAGTAAAGGCACAGACATAGCAGGTTTGCAACAGATGTGGATGGCATCATGCAAAGCAAGAGGAATGCCCTGCCCTAGCGAAGATATGCACAAAGACAAACCATTTTGCATGAGGATACTGCAGCGGGAAACAGAACAGTACATGACGTACAGTGCATGCAATTGGAGAACACCTCCAAGGAGAAGAGTTTCACAACATTCTTTTTGGCTACAACATAGAATAAGAAATTTTCATCCCTAAAACAGACTGTAGTAAAAGTCTAGCCCACACCATGATACTAACATCATCTGTGTCAGTGACACTAGCAGGAGATGGAGGGCATCCTCTCCACATAGTGGGGAAATGCAATCTTCAATGCAGGAAGGAAAAATATCTATATAGATTTCTATGTAATGAACAACCAAGAAAAACCAGTATTGTGACTGATAGCTTTAAAATCATTAAGCTTGATAAAAAAATCTAATGGAAGTGGAGTCTATAAAAGAGCATATCAAGACAGAGGAAATTAAGAAAAGATTTTCTGATGTGTTTGAAGGCATGGGACGTCTACTAGAACAGTTCTCAAACTAGGGGCGCTGCTTGTTCCAGGAAAACCCCTGGCGGGCCGGGTCAGTTTGTTTACCTGCCACGTCTGCAGGTTTGGCCAATCGCAGCTCCCACTGGCTGCGATTCGCTGTTCCAGGCCAATGAGGGCTGCAGAAAGCGGCACGGGCCGAGGGACATGCTGGCCGCCCTTCCCCCAGCCCCCATTGGCTTGGAGCAGCGAACCGCAGCCAGTGGGAGCCACAATCAGATAAACTTGCAGACATGGAAGATAAATAAACTGGCCCAGTCCACCAGGGGCTTTCCCTGAACAAGCAGCGCCCCTAGTTTGAGAACCACTAAGATATTGCAAACTCAAGCTAGCTACAAGGGCAACTGCAACAGTGCAAGCACCATGATTGCCATTAACCATAAACCCAAAGTGGAGCACGAAAACCAGTGGAACAGTAGGGTATAACTGAAAAGGTGAAGGATCCATTGGAATGGGTTAGCTTGATGGTTACAGCAGAAAAGAAAAATAGTGGTGCCGTGCGGATATGCATAGACCCCCCCCCCAAGACTTAAAAAAGAAAGAATGCAGGAACACTGCAGCCTATCCACCTTCGATGATATCTGGATACTGGCAGATCAGACTGGACGAAGACAGCAGCAAGTTAATCACTTTCCATACACCATTTAGAAGTTGACAGTTCAAAATAATGCCTTTTAGTATATCATTTGCACAAGAGATATTCCAGAAAAAAGACTGATTAAATACTAGGATTGACAGGAGTCAAAGTCATCATTAGGGCCATCATTTTCCGGCAATGAAAACAGTGCAATTTTGGATTTTCAAAGCTGTGTATTTTGGATATGTGTTATGTTAATACAAAAAATACATATAGCAACAAACATGAGCAATAAATATGAGCAAAAAATAAACATTAGCATCAAAATGCTGGGCACTGAGGTCTTGAGCCACCTGTGTGCTGGGGGGTCCAGGAGCCAGCTGTGTGCAGGGGAGGTGAGAGATGGAGAGGCGCTATGGACACTGCTGAGACGAGGTGGAAGTGCCATTTGCTCTGCAGCATGGCAAGGGAGCCCAGTGCCCCACTGCCAAGTACCCTGCCTATCCAGGAGAAGCTCTGCAGTGGTTTTGCCGTGCCCAGACCTGTATGAGGAGGGGAGAAGTTGGCAGCGAGTCTCAACAGCAGCCAGAACCCCAGCCTCTGACCAGCAACCTGGGGAGCATCAGGGGTCTCTGGGCAGAAATCTGAAGGGCACATGACCCCCATGTGCCCTGTCCACTCTCTGAACGGCAATTCCGGAAGTTAAGATTCATTTTGGGAAAAAAACCATGGCAATAGCAGCAATTTTTGGAAAATACTGGCCCTAGTCATCATTAATGATATACTAATGCCTGACAGTACCAGCAGGAGAACAATCACCACGAATAGCAGTACTCAAAAAATGCAGAGAGTGCAACCTAAAACTGAATCACAGCAAAATGCAAATCACTGTAGAGAAAGTGAATGACTTTGGTCACATCTTACAAAAAGGGGGCATCAGGCCCTATCCAAATAAAGCGAAAGCAATGAAGCAGTTAAAAGCACCAACCTCCCCAAAGGAATTAGAAACCATACTAAAGATTGTGACCTACCTATCATGATTTATACTAAGATTAGTAGACATGACAGTGCCTCTACGAGAACTGGGGAAACACACAGCAACCTGGACAAGACCTTCCAAAACACGAAGAATACCATCAGCCTCAAAACAAAACTAAAATGTTACAAGTGTAAGCAGAGTCAGGATGATCTCTACCTTAACATCTGGTGGCGAGTCATGGTGGGTTGTGGAAAAGAACTTCAGGGGCTGATCTCATTTGCATAGGCACACCCACCCTGCCTAGATGGTCACTTTGGCTGCTGAAGGAGCCCCAGTTTCTCTGTTATTGGGGCAGGAATAAACTGTTATTATCCTGATTATGTGAATCAAGGACAGTGGAACTATACTCGGCCTTTTGTTATAATGGAGGGACTCACCATCAACTAAGCAGCACTTGCTAGGCAAGGGTCATGGGTTCCAAAACCCAGTGAGAGAAGAGAGGCTGTGGGTAGGTAGTAATACTTGGTGGTATGGGCCTACTAGTGAGGGCCTTACATGCTAATTGCACTTCTTCCTCTCTCTACTGAGGAATATCAGAGCTAATTTTGATTCCATTAGGAGTCTAGTTACAGGCTGCTGAGCTGAATTCACTTTGGGCTAATGGTACACTAGCACTGAGGCTCCTTTACTACAAGCTGAAATCACAAAAGAGCTAAACTTACTAAGAGCTGAAATTACTGAGTGTTGTGTAGTGTGGGAGCCTGAAGATATATGGTGGAATAGTTTGCGGGACAGCAAGCAGAGCGGCTGGTGGAGCAGAGCCATTTGCGGGATGGCTGGCAGAGCAGAGCATTGCAGTTTGCAGGACGGCGAGCAGAGCGGCTGGTGGAGCAGAGCAGTTTGTCGGATGCCTGGAGCAACTCATGCGGGCAGCTGGCAGAGCAGAACCCCATGGAGAGGTGGGGCAATCAGCTTTGGACCATGTAAGGTGCCCCTTAACCCCTTCCCACCCCATCTCCACCCAGGTTGGGAGGTAAAACTCTGCAGATAAACTTTAAAACTCTGGGGCTGCACTGACCAGGGACAGAGACTTTTGGGTCGTTGGACTTTTGGGACTTTGAGTGATTTTGGGTTGCTGGACTCAAGAACCAAAGGGAAATGACACACCCCAATTTGCTTGGGGTGGTTTTTTTTTGCTCATGGGTTGTGTTATGAATCCTGTTGGTGGTGTTTCCCCAACATAATGCCACATTGTTTCTCTCTAAAAGGCTTTCTGCTACACTCGGACTATGTGCTTGCGAGAGGGGAAGTATTGCCTCTTGGAGGCGCCCAGCAGGGGTGGTGTATATTTGTCCCAGGTCACTGGATGGGGGCTCGAGCCGGTTTTGCATTGTGTTATTGGAATGGAACCCCTAGATACTGAACCCAGCCCTTGTTGCTGCCAACTCTGACGGGCAGAAGGGTTACACAAGGAAAACAAAGAGATAACACTACAAGTAAATGCTTCGCAACAACAGTTGGAGCCGTATTGTTGCAGGAAGGAGCTCCAACAGTGTACAGATCTTGAGCGCTGACACCAGTGCAGCAAAATTGTGCTCAAATAGAAAAATAATATTTTGTCTATATACTGGTGTCAGCAATTTCATTAAACATATATGGCTGCAACAGTAGTAACAGTGAAAAACAGATACAGAAAACTCCTCGAAAACCTTTGACAAGCCTTGGCTTCTGCACCATCAAGATTTTCAGCACATCATCTGAAAGCTACAAAGGTACAATTTGAAAGTGGAATACAAGCCAGAAAAGACATTGGTAGATCTTGTCACCAATTTTGTAGAAGGACAAGATGCAAAAGAGGAAGACTGGGGGAAAAGCTATCACATGATACTACAGCACTTACCAGTGTCCACAAATAAAGCTTTGGAAATAGTGAAACATGACAGTGATGATGCAATGAACACTTTGAAGAAACATGAGCATATCAGAGTGGCATGCACAAAAACAGCAAGTTCCCTGAAAAAGCAGAGCTGACTAGGAAGTGCTGAAAAGGGGAAAAAAATAGTAATTCCAAAGAAAATGCATCCAGAGTTTCTCAGAAAGATTAATGAAGGACATCTCGTGTATGACTATGCAAAAGATGGACAAGGACATACGCTTTATTGGTCAACATGAATGAACAAATAGAAGACAATGGTCAAACAAGGCATTTTGCAAAGTACTAGATGAGAGAATTTGCAAGGAACCATATGGCAATCCATGAACACTGAGCAGAGCCTGGCAGCAATTGCAATGATTCTGTTGAACACAGAGGAAACCGCTATTGCCAATACGCTGATATTAGATGTAGCGGCATTTTTCAAAGGACTCAAGTAAGGAACACAACTAGCAAGCACCATGAATTATGCAAGGGCAATATTGCCAGGACTGGTATTTGCAGTGAGCTCATTCAGATAATGGACCATCATATATACCTGAGAAATTCAAAGATTTGCAAAGGCCGGGATTTCATACACCCACTGGCAGTCCATATTACCCACAGTCCCATGGATTAGCTAACAAATTTGTACATATAGCCAAACAGATACTTACCAAGGTATGTGAAAACAGTCAAGACTTTTATTTTGGTTTACTGAGTTACAGAAACACACTTATGGAATCAGCAGCTTTACCCGCACAGATGCTAATGAGCAGAAGACTCAAATCAGTAACACATGCAAAGGAGTCTCTTCTAATGTCCTGAGTTGCAGATCACGACACAATAAAACAAAGCTGGAAGGATGTAAGAAGACAGAAGTCCTACTATGATAAAAATGCCAGAAAATGAAATCTGTCGCAAGAATCTCCAGCATAATGATGTGACGCTCAAGTGGTCAGTGCCACCCTGGCACAGTAGTTGAACCAGCAAAACAACCCAGGTTATATGTAATAAAGACAGAGAATGGACTGCAATTTCACCTAAATACCTAACACCTGAGGCTTGCTCCTCTTAGGTCATGTTTTCCTCATCGGGTGTGGTTGCACTAGGATGCTAAAATGGCAAGTGAAGAGAACACTGACTGTGTTACAGACAAGCCACTCACTAGACAAAGAGAAGAAACAACACAGTTGCAACCAACACAAGCACGATCATTTGATGACATGATGATTGTGCCCACAAATACAATAAATAGTCATTCCAGATATGGGAGAAGATTTAAAGCCAAAGAGTGGAAGGACTATGATATGTCCTAATCCTGTTGTTAAGCAAGAACTTTTGTAATGTCCTCTCCAAATTTCTTTTGTTGATGGTGAGATGTAGGATAACTGGTGCACTGTCCCTTTATGAGAGGCATAGGCAGTGACTCTGATAGACTGGCTCTGTATGTGTGCTGGGCTGGGCTGCTGAGAGTGGAGCATACATCTAAAAGCCTCAGAAATAAAATCCGGTTTAGTTTACCCTGTCCTGGGTAGGTCTCCACACCTCTGACTAGTCTACACAAAGACAACAGAGTTTCTATCACCTGTTTTCATTGGGACAGTAGGTGAGCTAATATGGGGAGGTGCTCTTCCCCCCCTCCCTCCCGCCCCCGTAGTTTGAGTTCTAGGTGGCTGGTCTAAGCCATAGCGACTGCTAGGAGTAGGGGATAGGCCTCAAGCTACACCCAGTGATAGAGGTATAGGACTGGGCACTGTGATGGACAAGGTGGTAATCAGTCACTCTAGACATGTCTCTCATGCCATTGCTGGGCTGGGAACTGAGATTCCTGATAAACTAATAGCAGATAATGGCTCACAATTCACAAGTGACTCACTTCATCAATTCTTTTGAATATATTTAGTTCAAACACGTCACACCAAGCCTTTACTATATGCAATCAAATAAATTAGTACAAAAGTCAGTACAAATAACAGAGAACTTGATTTAAAAAATAAAAAAAAGAGGAGAGAGAAGCAGACCTGGCAGATTCAAGGGATCTACTCATTGTTAGAATACTACAACATACTTCAAAATGCTTTAATACCATCACCAAATTACAATTCACAGACTCATGGACAGAACATCAAATACCATTGTGTCAACCTTTCACAAATTTCTTGAGCCAAAGACAATTAACCCTGAAATAACTAAAAAAAGAGCTTTGTGTGAAGGAAAATACCTCAGAAGAAATACTAAAATAAGAATGCTAAACAGACAGGTACCCTATTACAAATGGCAGAGAATGTAGAATTCTAAACAGAAAGTTGCTGGCAGCTTGCCAAGTTAATAGCTCTACCATCCACCCCAAGGTCATGTGTCTTTACCACTTCTGAAGGTCTGTCCTACAGAGGAACTGAAGATATCTAAACACTGTCTCTCTCCTTGAGAATATCCAGAATTCGTCTTATAGAAGTAATGCATCTCCAGCCAGTCACTGACAGTGGAAAAACACCAGGAGCACAATTAACTTAGGCTTGAATAGAGACTGGGAGTGGATGAGTCATTACATAAATAAAGTAAAACTATTTCCCCATGTTATTTCTCCCCCCACCCCACTCCCTACTGTTCCTTAGACGTTCTTGTTAACTGCTGGAAATGGCCCTCCTTGATTATCACCACAAAAGGTTTTCCTCCTTTCCCCCCCCCATCCTTCCTGCTGGTAATAGCTCATCTTAAGTGATCACTCTCCTTAGAGTGTGTATGATAAAACCCATTGTTTCATGTTCTCTGTGTGTGTATATAAATCTCCCCACTGTATTTTCCACTGAATGCATCCAATGAAGTGAGCTGTAGCTCACGAAAGCTTATGCTCAAATAAATTTGTTAGTCTCTAAGGTGCCGTTTCTTTTTTGCGAATACAGACTAACACGGCTGCTACTCTGAAAGGAGCACAGACAGACTCCAAGTTTGTAAATCTACCTCGATAACCAAGTAGTCTACTTCACAAGGAAGTTATGAGAACAAGAAGTGGCCATGTGATCAGAAATCTCTTAATGTTCAGCTAGAGTAGTTATTTACAGACATCCTGTGTGAGAGAAAAATCCTTTAAGTACATTTAATTAATCTATCCTGACCTTCACATAAAATGCAACAGCCACTAGAGTCAGTGGATGCTGAGCCCAGTCGTGCAGTACAGGCCGTTTGTAACCCTGATCCATTTCAGTGACTGGGATCAGGAAATAAAGTTCAGTCTCTTATTAGTACTTAAGTGGGCCACTCCCTTCTGACACCTTTCAGGCAGGTATCTCCCATTTTCTGTGTAGCGGTGGATGGGGGTGATCAGTTTTCTCTGTGGGACTGTCTCCCTTTCTATCCTCCAAAGAGCTTCTTTCATGGGTCCTTACAGGGTTTAAAATATATATATATACAAAATTCCAGTTATATGTATACCAGCAAAGTTCTGTTACATATGTGAAGACGACAAACTCTACCAGTCATTTTGCACTCTTCAATACCTGAAGAAAACTTGCTATATATCATAATAAAAGGATGACCTAGTTCTGGATTGCTATGGAAAGGAAATCCCTGTGGAAATTAGTACTACTAATTAAGTGCCTGATCCTGCTCTGTTGAATCATAGAAGTGTAAGACCATAAGGGCTCTCAATAGGTCATCTAGTCCAGTCCCCTGGACTCAAGGCAGGACTGCATAATAACTAGACCATCCCAGACAGGTGTTTGTCTAAATTGTTCTTAGAAACCTCCAATGACGGAGATTTCACAGCCTCCCTAGGCAATTTGTTCCAGTTTTTAACCATCCTGACAGTTAGGAAGTTTTTCCTAATGTCCAGCCTAAACCTCCCTTGATGCAATTTAAGCCCATTGCTTCTTGTCCTTTCCTCAGAGGTTAACAAGAACAATTTTTCTCCCTCCTCCTTGTAACAGCCTTTTATATATTTGAAGATTCTTATCATGTCCTCCCTCAGTCTTCTCTAGACTAAACAAACCCAATTTTTTCAATCTCCCCTCATGGTTAATGTTTTCTGGATCTTTAATCATTGGTGTAGCTCTTCTCTGGACTTTCTCCAACTTGTCCACACCTTTCCTGAAATGTGGCACCCAAAACTGGACACATAACTCCAGTTAAAGCCTTATCAGCATGGAGTAAAGTGGAAGCATTATTTCTCCTGTCTTAAGTGTCAGAGGGGGTAGCCATGTTAGTCTGTATCCACAAAAACAATAAGGAATCTGGTGGCATCTTAAAGACTAACAGATTTATTTGAGCATAAGCTTTCATGGGTAAAAAACCCACTTCTTCAGATGCATGGAGTGAAAATTACAGATAGAGGCATAAATATATATCGGCACATGAAGAGAAGGGAGTTACCTTACAAGTGGAGAACCAACGTTGAAGGCCCATTCAGTCAGGGTGGATGTGGTTCACTCCCACTAATTGATGAGGATGTGTCAATACCAAGAGAGGGAAAATTGCTAACCCACTACAAAAGCTGGCTCACTATAAAAGCAATTTTTCCTCATCAATTATTGGGAGTGACTGTAATTTTGACTCCATGCATCTGAAGAAGTGGGTTTTTTACTCATGAAAGCTTATGCCCAAATAAATCTGTTATTCTTTAAGGTGCCACCAGACTCCTCATTGTTCTCCTGTCTTCTTACTACACTCCTGCTGACACATCCCAGAATGATGCTTGCTTTTTTTGCAGGTTTTACACTGTTGATTCATATTTAGCTTGTGATCCACTATAACCCCCAGATTCCTTTTTGCAGTACTCCTTCCTAGGCAGTCATTTCCCATTTTGTATGTGTGATTGTTCCATCCTAAGTGGAGTACTTTGCATTTATCCTTATTGAATTTCATTCTATTTACTTCAGACCATTTCTCTAGGTTTTTCCAAATCATTTTGAATTTAAATCTTATCCTCCAAAGCACTTGCAACCCCTCCCAGCTTTGTATCGTCTGCAAACTTTATCAGTGTGCTCTCAGTGCCATTATCTAAGTCAAGGGGAGCTTTGCCATTGACTCTGAGGGGCAGAGGATCAAGCTCAATATCACTGCAGAAAACTTATTTTGTATTTAGCATCTCCTGGTAACCCTCAAACAATTCATAGCCAAAGCCATCAACTGCGGTTTGGTCTTTTAAGAATTTGTGATACTGAGAGTTCAGCAAAGAGCTTCTTCACGAAGTTAAATAACTGGATTCTCTCTCTTCTATATTACAGATGGGCAGAGGTGCTTTAGAGGCTTGGAAAAGAGTTATAACGGGGAGAGGGTGAATGGTAATCTATTTTTCTTTTGGATACTCCACTTGTCTGTCCTTTCACCATTTCAGCTCCAAAAAGGACTGGAAAGGGTATGGGGTCTTAAGAAATTGCATTTTCTATTTCTTCACTACACACATAAATCAGGCAACACTGTACTACACTTAGTCACACTCGTCTTAATACTTGCCTAAATGCAGCAATTTACTACAGACCAGGGTGACATGGAGATTGTCTTCCCCACAGCAGGTGACAGTGTTGATTCATGGATCAGCCAGCCATAGTTACTCAATTATGCAGCTGTCACCACGCTGCTTCCCATGTCTCTATGTAGTTCCCTAAACTAAGACTACTCCAGCAAGGGAGTGTGCTAGCCCTAGAAAGGCAACTTCCTTTGATGAGGACCTTTCAAACCTCTTTGACCTGACCTCACTGACAAAAGAACCCTTCAAAGAAGGGGAACCATTTCATGTGGCAGCATTTTCTCATGTCAATCAAAGATTTTTTTTTTAAACAGCAACTCCTCTTACTTTCCCCACAAAATTGTTCCTTCTTTCTACAAAGAACCCCCTCAGGTAGCACCTTCCAGTGTCTCAGACACACTTTTCAATTCACATTTCCATATTTTAATTTTTTTAAAAAACCCAAAAAGCTAAATACGGTTTGCTTTGATTCAGTGTTTTTTATTTGTATTTTTAAAACTAGGAACATCCAGACAGCAGGTTACTACATGTGCTCTTGTCTTCTAAATATGTTTTAAGAATCACGTAACTTAATTTTTTAAATGATGGAATGTTAGGCCAGTTGCCTCAATTTTTAAATCAGTCTTCCAACTTTCAAATTAAGGTTACTAAAGTATATGATCATCCATGTCATGGCATGACACCTGTCCAGATACATATTTTTAATGCTGAAGTAACAACTAAACTGCAAATTATGTGGGTACATAACTCTGTTACACATTTTAGTCAAGAAGTAGACAAGGCAGATACAGGGCTTAGAAGCAGCCATAAGAATTTCTTAAAATGGCCTAAAATATATTAAGAGAATTGCCATAGCTTTAAAATCTGTTATTGTAGGTACCTCCATGATGAGGTATAAACTGAAGGTTGTGTGAGGAAGTTGGGAATCTTTCCTTCTAGTGATATAAAGATCCTGATTTTAGCACTGCAAAAAAGTGAATTATCAGACTTTCAAGCTGTGACATTTTTATACATGGAAGAGTGTCAGTGGTGCATGGCTGAATCATAGCTGGGAAATATGGAGGAAAGAAGAAAATATTTTTCTGGCCAGCAGATTAAAAAAAATGGTGGTCTGAATTTGTTCAGGGGTTTTTGAATATCAAATATAATCTCAAGGGAGACAGATTAATGGTCAAAGAACAGGTGAGATGACCAGAAGTGCATGACAAATTTCTTAATCACATGGTTCCATGTTTTTTTCTCAAGTTCTACGTTTTATGACATGACTGTCAGCACCACATATGTGTGGTATATATGTGTGAAGTGTGTGCATAAATACAACTATACATCATACCCATATTTAAGATTACGCAACCATTTCCATTTTAATGGGTCATTTTCATCTGCTTGTAATTTTGTCATTCTTGTAACTTTTGGGCTGAAATTAGGCAAATTTGTTCTCAGCACAGGAGTGATTTTTTTTTTGGTGAAAGTTTTTGGGGGAAATGATTCAGGCACTTTGAGGATTAAGGAGAATGAAAAATATTTCCCATTATAAGAAAGAAAAATTTTTTATGAACAATCCTAGTGGTGTAATTGTGAAAACTTGAAAATTTGGAGAGCGAGTCCCTTGCTTTCAATGATCTGGTGGGACTTGGCTGTGATTTGTCAGAGATATAAGGGGTTTTGCAAGCTCACTGGATTTGGTAATGTGAACTCTTCACAGTCTGCCAATATTTCATTGGTTCTGTGTGCATGTCTTTATATCTATGATTACTGAAGCTGTATGGGGAGCAGCAGAGGGGGCATCTGGAAAGAAGCAGAGTGGTGCAGGAGTTTTGCCTTTTTCCGTATGATACAGGAAAGTGAATATAAAATGAAGTCCTACCTACTGCATTGATTGTACATATTGAGCAGCACAGAGCATTCTGCTCCTGTCTAACAAACAATGGGAACACACTAAACAGCTGTTTCTTCATTTTTCTTTTTTAAAATTGCAAAATTAAACATTCAGAAGTCAGAAAAAGACAAAATTAAACTCCAAGCACAAAGGGGCAAGTCCTAAACCATGGCTTGTGACTGTGAGGGACACCCGAGGCTTGAAGTCATGCCACTCTCTGCACGGTCACTGCAGTGGCCATAGAACCTTAACACTGCTTTAACATTGTGGATATGAATTGTGCTATTGTCTTTAATTACATCATTGCAAACTATTTTTTTCACAAGAGTTCTGGCAGCCATAATGAGGACATCATTATGATTTGGGCAGTGAAGCATTCCCCATGTTGGAGTTAATTTCAGAAATACCCTTTCATACTAGGAAAAGATAAAAAGACCTTGTACCTGCTGGTGATCCAAGAGATACATCCCTGATTGTGCAGGTCATAGTTAAAATACAGAGCAGGGATGATAGTGTGTGGCTAGAAAGGATCCATATCTGCAGCCAGTGTTTTCAAAGGGGATATTAGTTTTTCCATTGCATGTGCAGGAAAAATGGGGCCATGTTTTTGGTACCAGTGCTTATTTGTGTAGAGTACTGTGATAACTGTATGTTTAAACCAGTGTTGAACTGAGTGTTTTGTTAAAAAGACAAAGTTAAAATCAAAGCAATGGTTCCAACCCGAGTCGTTGGGCAGAGCTGTTAGTTGTAGCGCCTGTCTTGTAACACAGCCACCCTACTCTGGGAAGTTAGAGTGGGTGGGGGAAGGAATGCTGATCTAGGGTAAAGAAGAAATGTTTGTAGCCTTGATCAAACAGGTGAGGAGTATCCACGTTAACCATCACAAACATAAGCACCTCAATCACTTATCTTAAATTAAAACAGTCTAGTGAAGACAAGTTCAATCAGAGTAAGAGTCTTCCTGGCCTCTGATGGTTTTGTTCATTAATTCTGACTCAGGGGCTGAATAATGACTTATATAATCTGTTTCTTTCTGCTGTTTTTTTCCTCCACTTGCACAGTGTCTCAGGTTGTTGTCTTTTTTTTTTCCTCCTTAGAGTATTTTCTTATTGTTGTGTTTTTCTAAGTGGTATCCTATGCTGTGACTTTGATTCTCTGCTACCAGAGTCTCAACAAACTCACTGCCTCATTTATTTTGAAATGCATGGGTCTCAGGGTTAATATGCAAAATATTTCGGCAGAATCGTATACAGTTATTCACCAACTAATCAGTAATTTAGAATTTGTTTTACTTTACTCCTTTACTCCTTGTTAAAGCAAATCATTAACCAGTGCAACCAAAACCTAAAAGTATATACTTAGAAGTGATGACTTTTTGTGGTCTTAAGAACTATTTTTCTGTTTAAAAAAAAAAACTTGGTCACATGTTTTTCCAAGTAATATATAAAATGTCAGATCTGAATAATTTCATCGTATTCCCTATGGGCACATCACAAAATAACTTTAGGATTTGGCACAATAAGTATGAGTGTCAGTAGTTGCTCAAGAAAAATCAAGGATATGACTTGAGAGAAACTCCAGGTCATGATTTGGTTGCGTTGGCAGAATTATATAGGGAACTTTGTCTATATGTGCTGAAGCATGTCTAGATTTATTATTCATAGTAATAAGGACTGTGCTCTGGAATAGGTATAATATTGTAGTCATGTGTGTTTAAAATAAAGAAATGGCTGAGAACTTTAAATGTGGACAGTAAAAGACACAAATCCCAGTAATGATTGAATCTGGCGATATTCGGAACAAAATAAGCTCTTAGCCATGTTTGTAGCTGTTTCCATTGCTTCACACTGACTCATCAGACAATCTGTGCTTCAGAGTGATGTTTGAGGTTATTGTGTGTGCTGACTGTGCTATTCTGTAGGAGGGTTGTGTTGATTTGTGTGGATTTTGTTGTGCTAAGAGATTTGTGTTGATTTGTGTGGGTCAGGAATGAGGATTGTGTGCTGCAGTGAGGGCAATGTGTCTGAAGTTATTGTATGTGGTGTTTTATGGGGGTTGTGTTGTGCTGGGAAAGTTATGAATCTGTGCAGGTGATGAATGAGGAGTTGTGCTGCCGTGAGGAGCTGCACGTGGTTGGGGTTATTGTGTGTATTGGTTGTGGTGTTGTGTGGATGATTGTGTTGATTTGTGTTTGGGGGGCTTGTGCTGGGAGATTTGTGTTGCTTTATACAGGTGGCAGTTGGGCATATGGGTGTAGCAGTTGGGCCAAGGAATCCACTCTCCTTCATACAACCAATAAAATTGTTGCATGAAAATTAGCTGCAGAGTAAGGGTGGTGACTGGTTGAGTTATCTCTGATATCACAACAATCTAGGACTATTCTCTTGACATAGACACTTTCCTTACTGTTGCTGTATGTTGGACAGGTGTAATTCATAAAGTCAAAATGGCTGAGAATTTAAAATTGGACAGTAACACACCACAAAACTCAGCAATGAACATAAAAATGTAAGAAGATGGTTCAACTTGGTGATATTCTGAACAAAAAGATTTCAGCCATGCTTGTTGCTGTTTCCATTGCTTCACACTGACCCAACAGACATTTTAGACACAAATGGGTGACAATCCTGGAATCCTGTTATATAGATTAAATACTATTTTATTACTATATCTTCTAGGGGACCCATTAATGGTCCAGGAGCCCACTCTGCTAGACACTGTATAACTACAGAACAAAAATATAGTCCCTGCCCCAAGAAGCTTACAGTTTATTAGCGTACTATTACTATTACAGTGTATTATTAGTGCCTCACTTCCATGAGCACTAAATTCACTCTCAAAGTAAAAATAAAGTTATCAAGGTGAATAGGAGTAGCAACATTTTGGGCAGAATGGTGGCTGTTCCAGCAAAGGTGCATAAAGTGGCAGGGGAGAGCACTCCCCTTCTATGCAAAGGGACTAGAGCCAAGATTTTCAGAAGTGTCTTGTGATTTTATGTGCCCTATCTTTTTCATGCTGAATTGGAGACACTTTAAATGGGCTTGATTTTCAGTCTCTGCATTTTCTGAAAATGAGACCTCTTTAAGGTGCCTCAAGTTGAGCACCCAGAAACTGAGAAACCCATGCATCCAATGAAGGGAGCTGTAGCTCATGAAAGCTTATGCTCAAATTTGTTAGCCTCTAAGGTGCCACAAGCCCTCCTTTTCTTTTTGCGGATACAGACTAACATCGCTCTTACTCTGAAACCAACTTTTGTAAAGTAACCCAAGAGACAGGAATGGAGTGCAGAGTTTTGAATCCAGATCTGAACATTACCAGAGTGTGAGGACATTTGTTCAGTCCATCAGACAGACAGGGTTGGCTACGAAATTCATATACCTACCTCAACTTCCCCAAAAATCCTGTGTTCAGTGGCTGGAATAAAATGAGTCCATCTTCTCAATCAAGTTCTGAGTAGACAGATGACAGTATCACAAAACCAGCCATAACAACTGACAGTCTTATTATAGATGTTCAGGACTGAATGGGCATGAATACTAAACTATCCTCTCACCCCAAGTGTTGACCGTGCAGCTCAGATCTGAGGCACATTGGTGGGACACTACTATTGCTCTCCATGCTAAACTTGTTCTGTGGATAGGGAGCTTCAGTCTTTAGCAGTATCAAATCTTCCATGAATACTATGTTCACTTTACAAAGAATAATACCTTGATTCTTGCAAGCCCTTGTTATTTGGTATTAATTACACATATATGTATTTCCCAAGTTTGTTAGTAAGTTTGCCATAGACTTAGTTTTAGAAACATTTAGTAATAATAAGTGGTTCTCTACAAACCATTTACAGATCTTGTTAGTGTGACTGCGGCATCTGCTTGCTATGCTCTATACATACATGTAAGTTTGTTTTCTCATGCATATTCATGAGATAGGTTATTTATATACAGGATAAACAATAACAGACCAAGACCTCTGTCTGCTGGACCCCAACAAAACTAGGCTGAAAAGAAGATGTAGTGCCTTTAGTAATATTTTGTTGGCAATTTGACAGCTTTGACCTACGCCAAGTGACAGCTTTAGGTTATACACAGCATGCTGACAACTTATTACATAAAGAATCGCAGTTGGCTGTCAGAAGCTTTTTTGGAATCTAGAAATATAACTCTGGCCAATGTTTATGGTAGTGGAAATGTGTTCAGTAATTTCTAGCAGGGCAGTTCTTGAGTGGCGAGGCTGAAAGCCAAGACTGATGGAGTTATTTGATTAAAAAAAAGTTGTACACCTGCTAGGGGGCAGGTTTATCCATATGCTTTTGTATCCCTGGCAGCAACTCTACATTATAACTTATGACACAGCATGGACAATTATCAGTCTGTCTCTCAGGGGAAAACCAAGATAATGTTAATCCCAGGCAGAAATAACAGACTAACACTACCTGTTTTGTTTGAAATCTAAAAGTTTACAGGCATGGTGTAAAGAAATAATATGACAAGTTCTCATTCCTTGGGAGCAACTCAGGCACGCAATTGCATTTTCTGTTGTCCCTGTCACTGATAGCTTCAGAGACCAGCACAAGGAAGTTTCTCTGAATCACCATGGAGGATTTAAACAGAGAGGCACATGTCACTGAGGCTACACTTGACCAGAAATTCTCAAATATGTTTCAGAGTAGCAGCCGTGTTAGTCTGTATTCGCAAAAAGAAAAGGAGTACTTGTGACACCTTAGAGACTAACAAATTTATTTGAGCATGAGCTTTCGTGAGCTATAGCTCACTTCATCGGATGCAGTGAGCTGTAGTTCACAAAAGCTTATGCTCAAATAAATTTGTTAGTCTCTAAGGTGCCACAAGTACTCCTTTTTCTTTTTCCAAATATGTTTAAATGCAAATCACATTTAGCACATAGGATCTCTAGTGGAACATGGGCCTTCCTATTCACAATTCCTTAATATGGCTGTGGCAACTGCTGTAATTGTGCAGGAGACTAAAATCAGTAAAATATATTTTAGCTTCTTCTAATGCAATGTACTAAGTTGCAATGAGGATAAGGATTCAGCACAGTGTGACTAGCTACCTCTCCACATGCCACCAACAGATGCTCCCCAGACCACAGTTTTGTAACTCTTGTCTTGAAAATTACTTGTCAAGGTATTAGTATTTATGGTCTTGAATAACTCAGCTGGTTGCAATTGTTGACGCACAAACTGAGCAGGGCAGTGGTGGTTCAGTGGTAGAATTATCACCTACCATGCTGGGGTTGTGGGTACAAATCCCAGCCAATGCAGTGGTGCTCTTCACAGGGCCCTGGCTGTTCTTTTGTGGGTGTGGTTGGCTCGCAAGCCACTCCCTGACCTAAGAATTTGAGCACCAAGGTGTGTTTTACTTCCTGAGGTAGTTGAGGGAGCCTTTTGGCAGGGGTGCTGCTGCTCTTTGCCTCTTCCTTCCTTTTTGAGGAGCAGTGACGAAGGCCAGGAGCAGCTTCCTGAAAATCATGCTGTTTCAGGTGGAGTATTAAGCCCCTTCCTGCTGTTAAACTGGGGCCGTAGGATATGCAAGCATGGACTAGGAAAACTCCGGCCATCAGGTGAACCCACATGTACAATGGTGGTTAGGTCAAACTAACTAAGTTGCACAGGGCACAACATATTTCACAACCCTGAGCTACGTATCTAGGTCAACCTAAGTTTTAGCTTTAGACAAAGTCTTACAGAGTCTTGACTTTTGATCTTCAGCTAACAGGCTGGTTTTCCCGAATGTTTAACATTCCAAGACCTACACAAAAAGCATCTGTTTAGAAGCACAAAATGAGACTGAAAAAGTAAGATTTGATATTTAAAATATGTGAGCCAGATCTTTCAAGTGTAAATTGTTGTCCATTAAGAGCATTGGAATAAAAGTTCTTTTGAAACCCTGCACAGACTACATGGATCTTAGGTTGAAATAACCACTCAGAAATGAACTTGTCACTTTGCTCCTCCCACACAGGACAGAGAGGCCTGGGGATTAATTGAGTCATGACTACACCTAGCTCTAAGTGGTGGGTCTCCAGAGGTTTTTATTTCTCTGGTTTGTAACAGCTTTGCTAGCATTTTTTTGTGAACTTTATAATTAGCTGCTACCCAACCACAAAATAGCAGTTTATGTATCTAGGGTCCCGATTCTCTTCCTGCAGGAGATGGGAATTTCCCATTGACTTCAGAGGAAACCACTCGCCTCACATCCTGAAGGGGTGAGAACTGGACCACATGTGTCTGTCTCATGTTAGGAGGATTTAGGTGCCCAACTCCAGGTAACATGACAGGAAGTACTGTAGTATGTTAACCCACTTAAAGCCCCTATCTATGTGTTAGGAAAGCAGGCGTTTTGCACTCTGAATAAAAAAAGAACTTAAAATGGTACAATAAAAAACTTAAAATCCAGGAGCCAGAATCATCATATCTGTGTAAAGATGACCCATGCCTGCAGATGGGGGGCGGGGGGCATTACCTCAGAACAGCTGAGTCATGACACCCCAGGCAGTCCCCACCCAGAAAGCAGTGGCCCCTCCCTGCAGCTCCCCACTGTTTCTCCACTTTTCCTTACAGAGTTAAAGCAGCTGCTGCTCCCTGCCCAGCGCAACTCACTCACCAGTTCAGCTGTCCCACAGGGAGGGGGCCCGGCTGCACTATGTGACTGAGCAATTGGCCTTGCCCCCACCCCATCCCATGCATTGCGTCTGACTGAGGACTTGCAGCTACAGCTACCTACTCTCTGGGCAGCCTATGAACACAGCTGAGTTACAGCAGAACTACCTGATTGGTTGAGGAAGTCAGCCCCACAGCAACATCTGATCTCTGGCTGCTCAAGGCACATGTCCACCACTGTAATTTCTTTTGTGCCTGCCCTGTTCCTGGGTGCTGACTCCAGCTGCAACCACCAGACATGACTGCCTCTGCTCTGACCATGAGTCAAGTTCCTGGTTTGTGACACATTGATATCAATACATTTAATTCACCGGAGTTACCCCAGGGATGATTACTGGCTCCCTATAACATTAAATAATATAATAATGATTAGCAATACTTAGGTCTTATATAGTGGTTTTTGACAATAACAACTTTGTTATTTATATTTATATTCAGAACATGACTTCACTATTTATATTGACTGCTTCTTTTTTGCATTTCTCTCACTGTGGGCAATGAGAACAATGAATCAGTTTCACTTTTGTTTATAATCTGTTTCACTTTCAGGATCCGAGAGCTGCCGTGCTGGGGTTACAAACATTACAAGGGAAATTTTATTCGTTTTAAAACATCTGCTTCCATTTAAAATATTTTTAAAAAACCAATGAAACATATGTTTGTTTTAGAATCTGTAAAAGCTTGCTTTTTAGGAAATCTAAATTTTGTGACAAATTTAAGTTGGCAGTATGCTTGTACACGGGGTGACTTTGAAAAAAAGAATAATATAAAACACATTTTAAAACATTTTTTGGTGTTTGTTCTGTTGATTGTACAGTTACTTATGCTTTTCTTCTCTTCCCTAGTACAGCTTCTCTGTGACCCTGCAGAGAAGTATTTGTTAGCCTACAATTCTGATAGTCGTACAGTCTGTTTTGGCAAATAATTATGATATTAATTCAGGACAATGTTGCAAAATGAGGGAGACAAAGTGAATATTTAGCAGGGGCACGTGTTAAGAATGCCCAGGTTATGATGACATGTCAAATTTGTAACTTGATTGCACATATAAAAAGAAATTCTAAAAAATCTGTGATTCTAGAAAAAAGAAAAGGAGTACTTGTGGCACCTTAGAGACTAACAAATTTATTAGAGCATAAGCTTTTGTGAGCTACAGCTCACTTCAGCTGTAGCTCACGAAAGCTTATGCTCTAATAAATTTGTTAGTCTCTAAGGTGCCACAAGTACTGCTTTTCTTTTTGCAAATACAGACTAACACAGCTGCTACTCTGAAACCTGTGATTCTAGAGTAAGTTACTTTGCTAAAGGCATAATAAGCACTAAGGGCCTGATCCAAAGCCCACTGAAGTGAATGAAAGGACTTCCATTGACTCTAATGGCAGTATTGGATTGGATTCTAACAGTCTAGGAAAACTTGAAATTCAGCCTTTTGATGTCGTAAAGGAATCCACCGTTAATGCAAATCAATGGGAAATTATTTTTCCAAGGATGTACCTGTACTATACAACCTTCACCTCTGATAGTCTAGGAGGAGGAGCTATGTCATGATGCAATATAAATTGCCTAACATGGAATAAGAAAGAGTACTTGTGTCACCTTAGAGACTAACAAATTTATTTGAGCTATTACCAGCAGAAGTGATCACTCTCGTTACAGTGTGTATGGTAACACCCATTGTTTCATGTTCTCTATGTATATAAATCTCCCAACTGTATTTTTCACTGAATGCATCCAATGAAGTGAGCTGTAGCTCACAAAAGCTTATGCTCAAATAAATTTGTTAGTCTCTAAGGTGACACAAGTACTCCTTTTTGCAAATACAGACTAACACAGCTGCTACTCTGAAACCTAACATGGAATGTTTCATAAAAATTGTAGTTGGAAAAGACCATCTAGTGTTGCCTGCAGTATATTAAATGAAAACAAATTTGAGAGAAAACACATTTTTGATAGCTAAAATAGTAAGAGGAATTAATTCAAATACCTGAAATAAAACTGGGTATATGTTCTGTAAGTCTGATAAGTTGGAAAGTTTCCCTCAGTGTGCAAGTTCCCCTTTGGCTTAGAATATTCACATGGACAATTAAAACTTCCACACTTGGAATCCTTTTGAGGTGGCTCAAGGTTTTTTTGGTTTCCTGCTTAAAACTATTTACTCTTATCTGTTGCATAATTAGGGAGGAATTATTGAGTTCCTTCAGCTCCTTCTCTTGGATTAATTTGTGCAAGTGGATCTTATTGTCATAAACTGTGTTTTTTGGTTACATCTGTACCTATTAGCCTTCAGGCCAATGCTGTTTTGATGCATAGGGTCACTAGGCCTGCACTTTTGAGGTGACGATAGGAACAAAAAGGGAAATAAGTTCTTTTGTTCCTTATTTTAAATCATACAACAATATATTAACTTCAAATAAATTACAAAACTATGTTCATGATCATTTCCATATGATTGTAAGGAGGGTGGCATTGACAGACCATGGTCTTTCCTTTATTCCATGATGCAAATCAGTGCATGTATACCACTTTGGCAGGCACTATATAATAACCATAGATAAGCCATTTAAAATTGTCTTCAGCTGATCGGATATACAGCGCCGTTTTTCTCCCATGTTTGTTACATTCCTGACCCTAATTATGAAATGCAGGAATCAGAGATGAAAACAAAGTATCCCATTTCACTTAATATGAGAATCTTTATTTCATCCAAGTTCAAAGTAACTATTGAATACAAAATGGGCAATATCTTCTCTTTACAGTGAACAGAGCTTCAGATGAATTAGAATATAAATTGTATTGTGAGTTAGTATCTTTTCTGTTTTGAGGAGTCAGGGTTTCCTTAGAAACAGGAAACAAGTAGTCTAGCAGCAGACTTTGATGAGGATGAATATGTACACTATCAATTAACACCTTGTTTCTTTCACAAGTTCAGTTATATTTACAACACTGCTCTGCATCAGTGAAAGCAGATAGTTTTGTATAGGCATCAAGGCTGTGAGAGATGCATTCTCTGTGATACCAGACAAACAAGAATTCATACCATATGTCTAGTTCAAGAGTTCTGACCAATTTAGAGCAAATCCATAGTAATTTCCCACTCAGCTGGGCTAGAGTGAATATTGTCAGTGACCAGAAATAACAAAGGGGAAAGTGGGCAAAGTTTGCCTCTATATTAGATAACCCCAAACCCACAATAGTTGTAGCAAATAGCAAAGCTGTTTTCCTGGCTTGGTTGATTGTTTGCACCTGAATTCTATGCTGCTTGTTTAGGCAGGTTTTAATAAATCCTGCTAAATGTTTCCAATTCCAAGTGGCCGATTATCTGCTTGAATCCTAATATTTGATGCCCAAAAGAGTGTATAGCTTGAACATGTTTAAAATGCACCACCAGCATAAAAAAAAAAAAAAGCTCAAAGTCTAACAACATCTGGGGCTGTTTCTACACAAGGCCTTTGTGTCAAGGATGTGCCTTTGGCCATCCCTGTGAAAATCTGCCCAAACTGGCCAGATTAGAAGTCTTTAAAAAAAAATTGCAGTTTGCACATGCTCAGTAAAGACATCCTAGATCTTCACATCTTAATTCCCCAAAGCTTCCATCTGCACTGAGCACGCTCCAGTCCAGGGCTGCAGGGGTCTGAGCAGAATTTACCCAGCAACTGCAGTTCCCCAGCTGCTTTGGGCTGTGCCAGATTTAGGTCCAGGCACCAAGCAGGGAGCCTGTCTTTCTTGTGCTCTCATTATCCCCTGCTGATGCCCAGGCTCTGTGGAGGAGAAAGCTGATTGATCCAAATGTAGAGGGGACAAGAGACAGAGCTGGTGGGGAGAAGCAGATTGAGACAAAAAGCCTGGTGGGGGAGACTGAGTTGGGGAGGCTAGGACTGGTTGGGAATGGAGACAAGGACTGGGAACTACATGTGGGGAGACTAGGATTGGCTGGATAAGGTTACCAGAACTGGGAGCCAGGGATGGAAATATGGGGGAGACTGGGAGACTAAGCTGGGGAAGAGACTCAGATTAGCTGGACAAGGGAACCAGTAGGGTGGAAAGAAGGAAGATGTAGGGAAGGGAAAGGAGGCAGAGCTGACAAGGAGCCAGGATGCAGGAGAAAAAATGGGATTGGCAAGGCAAAGAGTGGGACATAGAGATTGGGTGGGGGGGGCGGGAGATCTTTGCAGGCATAAAGATCTGCCTATGCTAGTTGTATTTCAGGAACAGACCCCTATATGCTTTTATTTTTTTATCTGACAATTTTTCAGTTGCTCTGGATAAGTTAAATATCCTTTATTTGCCACATGTATATCAAAAATAAAATTGCTATGCTGTCTTCCATTTTGAAGTCATCTAGTCTAAACCATTAAGTACTTTCACATTGGAGGGGGGCGGTGCAATGTACATTGTCTTTATTTGGTGATGCAGTTCTTCTTGCCTGTTTGATTTTCCTTTTAATTTGGTTTTTACTTTAAGCTTGGATTCCATGAAATTGTCACATAAAACCAGAAGCATATAAAGGCCCAATCCTGAAATAGAAGCTGCATGGGCAGATGCTTACACCTGCAAATATCCCTTTGCAGGCTTGGGACCTCAGTTTTTGACACTTAAAATCCAACACTTCAGTTTCAGTCCAGCTGGAAAATAATTCATTGATTGAAAGAATCTGTTTATTGATTGGAAGCATACTTGCTCACATTTTGAACATTTCTAATACATTGGGGGGGCAGTTATTGTTGATGTGCACACATAAATGCCAGTACATTTAGCTGTAATATAGCTTCCAGCTTTGTTTGGATATACACTGTAGTATCAAGCTAAAGAGAAATGGAAGTGATACCATAGTGCCTTGAGCAGCTTTTAAACATTTCGGAGAATGAGAATTTAAGGACTTGTTGATAGGCAACACTATACAGTTCAGCGGGGGGCGGGGGGCACATCTGGGTAGAGCAGTAATGCAACATATGCGACTCTTCACCTGGTTTATTCCACTCCTATGAGTATAATTGCTGAGGATTTAGTATTGCATTTAAATGGCTTCAAATTGTAAAAGGACTGGCTTTCATATTTTTTAAAGCAATAGAGATATTGGATAGTATTTGAAAGTCTGAAAAATGGGAAGTACTATGGATGAAAACCTGTCTCTAATGAAGCTTTGGAATGAAGGGAATGATACAGTAAATGAACAAAACTTACATCAAATAATAAAATAATCTTCCATTGTAAAATAACACTTATGAGCCACATTCTTGGCATAATCTTATAGGTGAACAAGGAATGGAGGGCCCAGGGGCAATCAAAGTCTTGGTGCTACCACTTCCTGAGCACAAGTGGTGAGGGAGTGTTGATTCTACCAGCATCTGTATATGTTTTAAATAGGCAAGGGAGAGGTGGATCAGATTGAGTGCTAAGAGAAAACACACCATTTAAAGGGTGCACTAATTGTTGCTCCTCTGTGTGCTGCCCCAGCAGATTCGGTGTCTATGTTCTCTGCAGGTTGAACATCTGTGGGAACTTTCACAGTAGTTGGTATTTTTTTTCTCAGAACGTTCTTTCTTATAGTAGTAAAAAAGTTCAACAAAAGTTTCAAAAATATTAAAATACCTTAGCCAAATCATTTTATTAACAATGTAAAATTGTGATTTGTGAGTTAAAACTACTGAATGAGTTAAAACAAAATTCAGCATGAAAGATTTCACATCAGTTTTTACATTTCAAAAGTCTTGTCTCTAGAATGACCCATCCAACATTCTTAAGGCTTTAATTAAGAGCAGGGAGAAAGCTAGGATTTTGGCTCAGGATAAATATTCCAGACTTGAACAGAAGATGTTGCTTTAATGGCCTGAATAGTATCCAGGAAGTATGCAAAGGCTAGCAGGCAACTCTGACAGCTAATATATCTGATAGGAAAGAGCATTCCGGCCAATTAAAGAACTGGGACAGAAATAATGGTTTGTCACTGAATGTGTAACTGAGGCCAATTGGTTCAGATTAACCAATGGGTTATCTTTTGTAAGTGAATTTAAAGGTCACAATGAGCAGCATTTAATGGGTAAAAGATAAAAATGTTAAATTAATACGGAGGCAAAAGATTTTCAAATGCTAGACATGGAGATAAAAATTAGCTTGGCAAATCATACAAAATCACATAGCGTGCACTAAGCAAATTGCTCTTGTGGCAGAAGGTCATAACTAATAAATGTGTGGATAAAGGTATGAATTTCTAGCCATTATGAGAAGCAGGAGGGATGATCAAGTGCTCACTGGCAAATGTTATCCTGAAGGGCTTTATTGATGTAAGCAGAGTCAGAATGAGCTCTACCCTGACATCTGGTGGTGAGCTGTGTGAAAAGGACTTTGGAGCTGATCTCCTTTGCATGGGCATACCCACCCTGCCTAACATGATGGACTGCCTGCCCAAATGGTCACTTTGGCTGCTGTGGGATCTCCAGTTCCTTTGTTACTGGAGCAGGAGTAATAAAGGGTTGCTATCCTGGTTATGTGAATCAAGGACAGTAGAACTGTATTTGGCATTTTATGATGGAGGGACTTGCCATCAACTAAGTAGCACTCGCTATGCAAGGGACATGGATTTCAATACCCAGTGAATTGAGAGAGGCTGGGGATAGGTATGTGTATCTGGTAGTGTGGGCATTTTCTTAGGGCTCTAAATACTACTTTGACCCCTTCTCTCTCTACTGTGTAATAATACAGCTAATTTTAAAAAAAGAAAAGGAGGACTAGTGGCACCTTAGAGACTAACAAATTTATTTGAGCATAAGCTTCTGTGAGCTATGACTCACTTCATCGGATGCATTCAGTGGAAAATACAGTGGGGGGATTTATATACACAGAGAACATGAAACATGGCTCTGTATTGGCTCTAGGAGCCCTGAGGCTCTGTCCACTCTTCTTGGCAGTTCTGATCCACTGATACAGTGTTGTCCAGGTCTCTGTAGCTGGAATCCAGAAAGTCTGGCACGTTATCTGAACCGTATCCAAACCTCACCTCACCCGTTGTTGGTGGCACTTTCTCCCTAATGTAAAATGGCTTTTTGTTCACCCACACCCCTCACATAGAGGTTCTGGCTCCTTGTCTTTGCAGATCCATTGCTTGAGCGTGTTATGCTGCTGGGAAGCTAGCTTTATAGTCTGCTCCCCTCCACTGGCAGCAATTGCTCCTGAGGGTTGCAGTGCTATGGCAACTTAATTCAAGTGACTCTTTATGCTATTACTTGAGATAAGGTTCATAGTGGATTTGCATTTAAGTAGGACTTAAATTAGGTCGGAACTGTCAGTAGCAAAGCTCTGGTAAATATTTTCAAATCTGTGGAGCAGAAGACCCAAGCCCTGGCACGCCCCACAGGGCTGAAGCCCCAACCTCCACTGCACCCCACAGAGCTAAAGCCCTAAGCCCCACCATCCCGACACAGGGCAGAAGCTCCAATCTCCCCCCACAAGCCCAGCGTCTGAAGCCCGGTCACCCCCCCGTGCTGGGCCCTGGAGTTTTTATAGCATCTTGGGGTAAGGGGATGGGGAGGATTCTGGGAAATACTCTATGAGAATTTAAGCCTGCATATAAGGCGGTAAATGCCCATAACGGATGTTGTCTTTTATCTCTTTATGAAGGAACCACACAGGTATGATGGTGTCCAAATAACTATATATAACGTGCAAGGTCTAGCTATATACATACATGCAGTTCTGGCAGGGTTCTGATGGGTTTTGAAACATAAAAGACAGTGAGGCCCACTAGAGGACTCTCAAACTATTTAAAGGGATACTAACCAATTCCTATTCACTAGAGTATGTAATTAAATACCAAAGCAAAGTTTTGAAATGTGAAAACCACAAAAATTGGTTATTGCAAGTATATACCCCAGTGTTATGACTATCATTCTTATTACTTTATATGACTCAAATAAAATGCTGAAAACACACTAAAGTATCTATTGGTTTTTTGTGGAGCTTTTGAATATTCTGTTCTTCTCAAGAGACTGACCTGTGTGTGTAAGGAGTGATGGAGTAAATTGATAAGTTGCTGATTCTGAGCCAAATTTTCAATAGGTGAATGTGAGCATATTAAAAAAACACGTGCACACATCTACAGAATTGCATGCATTTACCACATCGGTTTGTGCAAATAAGGTAACTATGCATGCAAACATCTATTTGGCCATGCCGGTATCTATACACATGCACAATAACTTAACTTTTTCATGCACAAATTCAGCATTTTTTGCACACTGCCTTTAATTTCTACCCATGTAATTAAAGGTTGAATTGTCATTTGTGCGAGTATAATATTTCACTTTTTTTGGGCCAGGGTTGGCTGCAACCTTTTTCTTGTCATGTAATAATAGGTTTGTTCTCCCATTTATGGGCACATAACTTTCATTAATGCTCATGAGAGGTTGTGCTTGTGCATCTAATGGAGAATTATTTTTATATGAAGGGAGAAAAAACTTTAAATAATATTTTCACCCCTTGAAATATTAATTTTTAATTAAAAAAGCAACAACAAAAACATCTTGTTAAAATTTTTCTGAGATTTCTTCCTAACAACTCTTTAGAAACTGAAAACAGAAACGATCCCTATGATTCCCACACACTTCACTCCAAACTCACTGGTTTAGATTAAAACATAAAATAAATTTATTAACCACAAAAGATAGATTTTAAGTGATTATAAATGATAGCAAACAAATCAAAAGAGAAATGAACAAAAACGCAAACTAAGATTAACCTACTAGAAATATAGGATTTGAATTAACAATCTCTCTGAATTTGAATTAATCTTCACTGATGATACAACAAGGCTGCAGATTCTTAAGGCACAAGCTATACTTGCTTTGCAGCTTGGAATCCCCAGGTGTTTCATTCACAGGTTAGAAATCTCTTTAGCCTGGATACAGCACTTCCCCCAGTTCAGTCTTTGTTCCTCAAGGATTTCCAGGAGTCTTCTTGTATAGGGATTAAAGAACAACAGATGATCTCACTCCCTGCCTTATGTAGCTTTAGCATATGGCGGGAACCCTTAGTTTCAAAACTTGGTTCCCAGACCGGTTTGTGTAAAAATACTGACATCCCAAGCTGGCATCCAGAGACATGTGGTCTGGTCACATGCCCTTGCAGTGTTACAGCAGTCATTATTTACAGGCTGGCCTTAACGTTCACAGGAAGATTAAGTTATTCCACAGTCCATTGTCTTTGTTGATGAGCCATCAGCAATGTCTGGCTTCTTCATTGTTGTACCTGAAAGGCTGCCTTTGTGTGTTTTCCAGAGTAAGCCCATTTGAAATACAGATCCATAGTCAATATTCATAACTTCAGATACAAAAATGATATGTGCATACAAATAGGATACTCGTATTCAGCAAATCAGAACTTTTCCAATGACACCTCACATGATTTATACAAAAGGCATAAAATTATGCCATAATCATATCATAATAATATAACTATGACAAATATGGGATGCAGTGTCACAAGGGGTTTAAAGGGAGGCTTGATAAGGCCTTCAAGAGCCAAGTTAAGGTTCAGCTTGGTGATGGGATTCCTTATTATGAGCTCATGGGTTAAATTATTGAAAGTGTCTAAGGGTATGTCTCCACTACAATTACAAATATGCAGCTCTCCCCTGCCAGCTGACTCAGGCTCACGGGACTCAGGCTAAGGAGCTGTTTAATTGCAATGTAGACATTTGGGCTTTAGAACTCTGTGAAATGGGAGGGTCCCAGAATTGGAGACCAAGCTGGAACCTCTACATCACAATTAAACAGCTCTTTAGCCCAAGCCCCGTGAGCCCGAGTCAGCTGGCATGGGCCAGCCATAGGTGTCTAACTGCAGTTGAGACATACCCACTTTCAAAGGCACTTAAGTCCTCTTTGCCTCTTTAAGCACATAAATCTGCCATTTGGGTGCCACTGACTCTTTCAAAGCCACTGCTCAGCTGCTGCCTAATCTTATAGGAGCCTGAGTTCCTGCTGATCAGCATTCACAAAGCTGCCCTAAGACCTGAAACTGCCTCACTGATAATTATCTGCTCAGTGGCCTAGCACAAACTGAAGCCCCGAATGCCCCAGAGTGGGGTTCTCAAACGAAGTGGAGAAATGCCTATCTTGCCAGTGGGGCCTGATTCTGTAAGTGTGCTCTGAGCGTATCTAAGGCCTGGTTAGTGTCAGACCCCTGCAGCAGGAGGGCCATATGCAGTCCACCAATATATAGAGTTCCCACCTCTGAGGACCAAAAAAACCAGGACATCCGGGATGATTTGAGCCCCTAAAACAGGACAGCTGACAGAGTGTACTGAGAACCCTTACAGATTCCTAGGACAGCTACCTCAAAAAAGGGATGTTCCTAGGAACCTGGACAGATGGCAACCCTACTGATGCGGGGATAAGGGGCCAGCACAGCATTCTTACAAAAGACAGCTGGATGCACAGGAAATGGAGGGCAAGTGTGAAAGAGGTATCAGGTCTGAGCAGAGGAAAGAGTTAGGGGTTTTGGCTGCTAGGGCATGGGCCACCTGAGCAGCTGACCTGGCTTAGGTTCCTAACTCCAAAAGAGGGTTGACAGCGGAGGATCCTGAGCAGATGGAGGTGCCTATGTCTGGCCTATCAACTAGATGCATTAGATCAACCGCAGAGCTGAGTCTAGGGGCAGGCAAGCAGAGCCTTTGCCCTGGTGCTGCTAGACTTTCTTTTTCTCTCTCTCTGATTAGATTGGCCAGCTGTTTTTGCTCTGCTCTGATTGGCCGGCCTTTTTCCCCCCTGCCACAGGGGGAGGTGGGGACACAACATTTTACACTCTAGCCAGCAAAATGGCTAGGGCCACTCCTGGTCAGCCACTTAGGTATCTGAGTCCCTCTCCTCTCTCCACTCCTTTTCTTTCCATTTTACTCCTTGGCAAGCTTCAGTGGTTCTCCATTCAGTTTGCTGGCTTCTGAAAATTCCTGCCTTAGGTGCCCAACTCCTCTCATGCATTGTATGGAGAGCCTGGGCACCTGGCTGGGGGCTGAAAATTAAACTGGACAGCAGGCTGCCTAGGGGTTAGGTGTTTCAACACTGAACAGAGCAACACCTAAGTACTTTTAAGGATCTAGGTCTAAGTGCTTAAGTCCCTTTTGAAAATGGGGCTTAAGCTCCTAAATCATTTAGGAGCTTTTGTAAATTTTTCCCCTAAGTTTCTTTCTCACCACTCAGAGGAAGAGAGGAGTTTGTGTGAGTGAGAGAGACATGAAAACACATAAAATATATGTATTTAACCTTTGTAGTTTTACGCAAAGTAATCATTCTGTTTACAAATGATATTGTAGATTTGAATGCTGGGTGTATTACATTTAAGACACCTTGTCTTAAATGTATGGATTTTACAAAATCTTACCTGCATCAGCAATCAGAGTAGTCTTTCATGAGACACAAAACAGAGCTCAATCAAAAAAATATGATACTCATTGGAGGAGGAAAACGGGTAAAAAGGAAATCATAATATTAAAAGAACAAGTAGCATCTTCTTGACCCAGCTGTCCTTACAAGTTGGTGACTTGTTGTTTTCCCCTTTCCTTAACTGTCATTGTATCACTGCTTCTGTAAGCAACTCGGTCTGATTAAAAGCAATGTGGTGAAACTCGCCACCTCATTACACTCACTTAGATTGAGTTCTGTTAGCTAGCACTTACTGTTCTTAATAACTGCCACTTAGGATTTATAAACCCCCTGTTGGCACCTTGGTATTTTTTTTGTCTTACTTTGAAATTTACATGTCTTCAGAACAACTAAAATTCACAAGAACAAACTAATTAATGGATTCCAGTTTTGACAGCTACAAGAAGACAGATGAGAAAGTAACATGTTCCTGGCAGCATGTTATCAATTGGGAGGCAACAGTGCATTCCCTCTATGTGGTACAGTGAGCTGGAACAGACACTGACAGATGACACAGCTCTTGACAGTGAAGCCTGTACAAGCTGACAGCTCTGCTTGCAGTCAGTCAAGTCCACATTTTGCACTGGAATTGAACCAACTTGATTTGCAGAATATGCTTTCCTTTAACTGCTTTCTGAATGTACAGTAGGTGAGAGGAATAACATTTTCAGGGCATTTATATAGAGCAGTGGATCCCAGGACCTACTGTACTACACTAAAATAAATAAATAAAATTTTAATATGAGTAATAAAGAACTAAATGAATTCTTTTAAAAAAATTAAGAGCCTAAGAGACATGCTTTGCTTTCTTTTTTTTAACCTTTTCTTTTTGTGAGAACAAAAAAAGTTTCTGTCTTCATAATAGGCTGTCAGAGTTTGTTAATTTGTAAGGTAGATCTACAATCTGAGAATGAAATTCAATCCCAGGGCAGAGGGCCTGACAAATTCTCGAACCCTACTTAATCCTGTACACTGAAGGCATAAGTGGAGCAGAGACTTGCATGGGTCCTTCATGCAGGGGTGAATTACATCCTTAGAGCAAACTTTTCCTCTCAGATCTACATGGTGGATCTTCTCTCCAGTATTTTGCTCTTTCCAACTGTACCTATACAGAAGTATACCTAGACAGAGTCTGCTTCTAAAGAGAACAAAACAATGAAGTCAATATCCATCTTATTGATTAGAATTTTGTCCTAATGAGGAAACAGTGTAGGTCATGAAGGACTGAGAGTTCTATTAAGGGAAAATTCAAGTTTTACAGGTCTGGTGACACAATATTATGACATGCTGACACCTCCTCCTTTTTTTGCATACAGAAAGCCACTCACACTAAGACATAAACTGATTACCAAATGAGGGGACATGAAAAATATGAGCATATGAAAAAAAGCTGAAGGATTCTGAATGACCACACAGTTGCCCTACATGCTTATGTTTGCCCAGGTTTTGGAATATGATACTATGCATTGGAAGTATAAATTTATACTGCTTGTATGATATACCCCCTATGTTCACCTACACATAATCCCCCCCACACACCATTAAGACATGGTTGAATGTTAGAACTGCAGACATAATCAGCACATTCAGGATGTGATTTTTTTTTCTTTTATCCCAAATAAAATAGCAAAGAGTAGTTTCTGAGATAAGATAAGGTTTATTTATCCTTAGACTAGGCCCTGACCCCTCAAGCACCTAAGCACATGAGCAATTCCATTAACTTTGATGGGACTATTCACATGGTTAATATTATGCATATGCTTAAGTGTTTTGCAGGATCAGGGTCTAAGTGCACAATTTGTGTTTTATGTTTCTTCACCTTGATTCTTTTGTGCTTAAGCCATCCCTTAGTGCCGTTATCGAAAAAGAACTAGATAAATTCATGGAGGATAGGTCCATCAATGGCTATCAGCTAGGATGGGCAGGGATGGTGTCCCTAGCCTCTGGTTGCCAGAAGCGGGGAATGGGTGACAGGGCATGGATCACTTGATGATTCCTTCTTCTGTTCATTCCCTCTGGGGCACCTGCCATTGGCCACAGTTGGAAGACAGGATACTGGGCTGGATGAACCTTTGGCCTGACCCAGTGTGGCCGTTCTTATGTTCTATGTTCTTATTATTTAATATGGATTTGCATTCAGTATACCTGCATTCAGTATTGTTATGCAACTTGCTGCATTTTCTAAACACACAATGTGTTTTCCACTGTTTAAAGCCTGAAAAGAGAGAAAAGTTCATAGACAATTATATCTGTAGACGCATGACACACATAGACACCAGACACCTGAATTCTAAGTTCTTGTTTTCAGTTGCTTATTGAACTTCAAATATCTGATTTTAGCCTAGAAGCAAACTAGTTTGGAGGGAGGTAGCTGAACATAGAAAAAAACAGTGATTTTCAACATTTGTTTTTCCCTGACAGGAACACAGGATTTACTGTACTGAATCAGATCCTTGAACATCTATCCTGCACCTGGGTGTTAGCTAATGGAGACAACCAACAGAAAAGGTAGGTTATGCATATATGACTGGGTTGTGCTTTTTCTCTAAAATCATATTAATGAAAAACCTTTTAAAAAATGCAAACAGTAAATAGATGTGAAATGCAGCAATAACATTCTTAATTTGTAGGTGTTGAGGATGAGATGGGGTCATCTAAAAGATAATGCAACTGGTTTATACGTTTCCCAAAAATGTCTATGGCTATATACAAACATTCTCAGGGAACTGGAAAGGAGACTTTATAAAAAGGTTTTTTTGGCTTTCTTCAGGATGGTATCCTAGAACTGGCTATAAAAATGGCTCTGTATGATAAGTTCCTCATTTTATTCCCACACATGTGGAATTGAACAGCTAATTGAGTATAATTTATAATGAATCTTTCAGGAAGAATCCAAAGAGAAGTTGGAATGTTCAGAGTCCTACTCAGACAATTGACAATATAGTCAGTCATGTATTGATTTTTTAAGGAGTTTGTTTCTATATTGACCATGAGAGTCACAAATCTACACACACAAAATAGAGCAAGATCACAAAGCAAGCAATTTGTGAACTCTGCCTGTGTAGGTAAGGAGCTGAATCCAAATTCAAACTAGAGCCAAATGAAATATTTATGAGTATGACTAGACAGATATTTACACAGAGAGACATGGATGTGGACAAATTCAGATATCTGGGAGGTTTTTTTATTATCAGAATCTTCCCGGATTTCTCACTTTAGATATATTTTAAATGGTTTATATTTATATTCTTGCTGGTTTAGATAGATTTTAAAATATCATCTTGAAATTTCACATTGCCTGATAAAGTCAGATGGCAAACTCTTCCCAATAAAATGACACATTATATAACATTGTAAAGGGCTATAGAGCGTAGTCTCTTAATTTCTTTAACTTCATAATTGCGTGCATGGTGTTGTTTTCTTTGATTCTTAGGAGCAGGTTCTCTTAAAGACACCACAACCATTTCTTTCTGAACCCTAAAAGGCATTCAATTGTTATTTAGAGCCTAGTTACCAAGAGAATCTCAGTGAGATGAAAATACCTCAGACCAAATCCTCTGCTAGTCTTTTAAATGGGTGCAGCTCTAGTAACTTCAATGGAGCTGGGCCAGTTTAGGCAAGCAGACAGTTTGGCCTCTTTTCTCTTTGTGCATTCAGATTACAGAGATTAACTGAATTTATACTTCAAATTTTAGCATGCAAGGGAGAAAAGGAGAGTGAAAATAGTGAAAGGAAAGACAGCACTTATCCCCCTTTGACTCTGTACCCTCCTTTTTTAAAAATAATGTTTTATTGATTTTTTTCCCCAGTAATAAACAAAGAAACCAAGCACATTATAGAACATGCCCAGTATACAAGAAAACAAATATGGGTATATGTAGCGAGGAGGCATGGCCACCCTCAGAGGCTGATGCGGAGAGAACACCACAAGCCTCCTGGTGAGCAGAACCAGGAGGGCCATGCCCCGCATGCCGGAAACTGAGGGGCGGGACAGGAAGGAGAAGTCTAAAATGCCGGACCAGCAGCTCAGTTGGAGGAGAGCTGCTGATGGAGACATATGCTTTTTCCCCACTGTTGGAGCAGGATGGTGAGGAGAACAGCGGCTGCCCGGAGGATCTGCCTCAGCTTCCAAAGCGCCCTGCCACTCCTGACGCCGAGGAGCTTCTACCATTACCCTTGGAAGTGTATCCCAGAGAGACTGAAGATGACCCCTGGATGCAGGTAAACCCGAGGGGGAGACTTGAAAGGAGCCCAGGGGAACCAGACTACTGTCTGCCTGTGGTGCCACTGGAAACATGGTCAGTATGTTGCAGATGGATTCCCCACTGACCCAGTGGCAGACCATTCTGCCACTGTTAGGGATTGGGCTGGGATGTTGCAGAGTTGGGCAGGCCTGTGTCCCCCTATCCTTGCCACCCCAACCCTGGAGTGGCAGTACTCCCCCTCCTTAGGCCAGGAGGCCTGTGCTACTCAGTCATCCCTGCCAGAGTCCCATAGACTGTGTTTGGGTGCTTGTCCCTGCTGGAGCCCCATAGACTGGGCTGGTGCTACAGCTCTGCTTGACTGCAGGCCAGAGACCTGGCTGTTTGCTGCCCCATCCTACTTGAAGCCTGGGCTCCTAAACTGCTGCAGTTCTGCCTGACTGCAGGCCATAGCCCAGACTGTTTGTGGCCCCTTGCTGCTTGAAGGCCGGGGCCCATCAGCTACTGCTAATTCCTCCCTTTTCTTTGGTTTGAGAGTACTCTAGCAGACCAAACTGTGAGGAGGTGTGCAGTAGCGTAGCTAGGTGGAGCGAACAGGGGCAGCGGACATAAAAAAAGGTGCCACCCGCTTGTACTCACCGGGTGCTGCTCCAAGTCCTCGGCAGCACTGAAGGCCCCCGCCGCTGAAATGCCGCCGAGGATCCGGAGCGAGTGAAGGCCCCCGCCGCTGAGGAGCTGGAGTGCGTGAAGGACCCCGCCGCCGAAGACTCAGAACGCCGCCGGGTGAGTCAAAATTAAAAAAGGTACCTATAAATTTAAAAGGCGCCACTTGTACTCAGAGGGGAAGTGGCCGCTCCCCCTGCTCAGGGGTGAAAGTAAGTCTAGGGACTTATCAGTACGGGGCTGGGCTGGGGCCGGCTCTGGCCCCCAGAAGGGGCAGGGCCTCGGGCGGAAGGGGCGGGGCTGCGGGGGGTCAGAGCCAGCCCCGGCCCACCCTGTACCGGCAAGTGCCTCCTTCCCCCTCCCTGGGCTAATAGCAGCAGCCGGGGGCTCTGCCAGCAGTTTAAGGGGCCCGGGGTGGTAGCGGCGGCTGAGCCCTGGGCCCTTTAAATTGTCCCCGGAGCCTCGCCGCCACTTCCCCAGGGCTCCGGCAGCAGGGATCCGGGGACTGGGTTCTGGCCGCCACTACCGCCCCAGGCCCTTTAAATTGTCTCTGGAGCCTGCCAGAGCCCTGGGGAAGCGGCGGCGGGGCTCCAGGGACGATTTAAAGGGCCCAGGACTTGGCCGCCATACCGCCCCAGGCCCCTTAAATCGCCGCCCCAGCCCTGCCGCCGCTACCCCAGGGCTCTGGCAGCAATTTAAAGGGCCGGGGGCTCCAGCTGCTGCTGGGAGCCGCAGGCCCTTTAAATTGCACCTGGGGAAGCTGATCCACCCCAGTATGCCGCACCGGCTCTTGCCAGTACTCTGTACCAGGGCGTACCGGCTTACTTTCATCTCTGCCCCTGCTCCCCCCCGACTGTGCTAGTAGAGGTGTGGCCTCCCTCAGAGGCAGATGCGGAGGGTTGGCCAGGCCAGCTTATAGTATATTTCTACATATTTTTAAAGGAAAGGTATTTAAAATAAAGATTGGATGTTCTAGAAGACATGCTGTGGTTCAACCAGGAATCAATTCAGGGAAGTCCTAAGGCCTTTCTTATATTGACAGTCAGATGATCACAATGGTTCCTTCAACTCTTATAATCGATGAACCTTTTAATTCATCTTTGAGTGACTGCAGACATGTATCCCATTCAGGTGTGTGCATGCCCAACACCCCAAAGCCAGAAAATTTTGCCTAGTAGTACCTGTCAAGGAGGGCTTATGCCCTTTCCCTCAGAGACCCTCCCATGGCTACATAAGGGTGGGGCCACCCCATCCCCTAGTTTATTCTCACCACCTATGGCTGGAGTTGGAATGTTCAGTGTGATTTTATCTCACACTTACCTTCACAGTTTGTATATATTGTAGTTAGTTAGTAGGACCTTTTAGTCATAATAGTTAGTAAGTTGTGGTAGTTAAGTAGGTAGTTTCTGCTGGTGGGATGCCATCTGTCATAAATTTTCATTGTTCTTAAGATCCAAGGGTTTGGGTCTGTGGTCACCTATGCAAATTGGTGAGGATTTTTATCAAGCCTTCCCCAGGCAGGGGGGTGCAAGGTTTTGGTGAGAATTTTGTGGGGAAAGACGTTTCCAAACAACTCTTTCTCAAAAAATAAATCCGGACGTTTGGTGGTGGCAGTGGAAGTCCAAGGGCAAAGGGTAAAATAGTTTGTACCTTGGGGAAGTTTTAACCTAAGCTGGTAAAAGTAAGTTTAGGAGGTTTTCATGCAGGTCCCCACATCTGTACCCTAGAGTTCAGAGTGGGGAAGGAACCTTGACATGGTGGCAGAGTGGTGGGATCAACTTGAAACCATTCTGAGATGTTTTTGAACCAGAAGCAAAGATTTGAAAAGGAAATATTTTTTTTTCCTTTGGGCTGCTGGAAAGCAGGTTAAACTGAAAACAGTTAGAGGTTTTTTTTCTCTGCTTTGGGGCCAGAGCAGAGACAAAAGGGAATTGCCTTTGTGAGCTGGTGTTTTCTCTACCTAAAGGCAGGATAGTTAACCTCCTGCAGGGAAATTCACACATCTTCACAGACCTGAAGCTCTTTTTTTACCTAAGAGCAACTAGAGGGGTTTTCTGCCTATTTGCCTGGAGACAAAGGTGTTGGTTTTGGGGTTTTTTTTTAGGATTTTGATCTTTTGAACAAAGAGAACAGATTTTAAAAGGAATTTTTTTTTCCTTTGGGCTGCTGGAAAGCCGGTTTCCAACTGGAAGTAGTTGGAGTCCGTCTCTCTGCTTTGGGGCCAGAGCAGAGACAAAAGGGAATTGTCTTTTGTGAGCTGGAGTTTTCTCTGCATAAATACAGGATAGTTAACCTACTGCAGGGAAATTCACCAGTCTTCACAGACCTGAAGTTTTTGTTTGTTTGTTTGTTTTTTCCCTAAAAGCAACTAGAGGGGTTTTCTGCCTATTTGCCTGGAGCCAAAGGTGTTAGGGTTCTTTTTAGGATTTCTATGTAGGTTGACAGTCACTATCAGAGAATATAGGTATCATATTCAGCACAGCAAAATTTTACCAGCCAAGTTTTTTTTTTGTTGGTTTTCTGTCTAACTCTCAGGTATAAAGTTAGTTAAAAACAGAGAGGTTAGGATGACAGACTCCACGGTTCAACAAAAGCTGGAATTAGCCAGATTTGAGGCTGAGGAAAAACAAAAGGAACATGAAAGACAGATAGAACTCCTGCAGAGAGAAATGGAGGCAAAGGACAAAGACAGGGAGGCAGCAAAAGAGGCAGAACAACACCAAGCGGCTGCCCACAGGAGAGCAATGGAGGCCATGGACAAAGAAATGGAGGCCAAGGACAAAGAACTGGAGGAGAAGGAAAAAGAGAGGAAGCATGCACTGGAGATGGAGAAGGCAAAGGCTCAGCAGAATATACCAACAAATCCTAGCAATCCTTCTCCAGGTACCACTTTCCATCCCAGAAAGTTCCCCACCTACAAGGCAGGTGATGATACTGAGGTCTTCTTAGAAAACTTCGAAAGGGCCTGCCTTGGGTACAGCATCTCTACAGACCAATACATGGTAGAGCTGAGGCCACAGCTCAGTGGACCCTTAGCTGAGGTGGCGGCTGAAATGCCTAAGGAACGCATGAACCAGTATGAACTGCTTAAAACCAAGGCGAGAGTCAGAATGGGGCTAACCTCCGAGCATTCCCATTGTCGGTTCAGAGCCCTAAGGTGGAAACCAGACGTATCATTTACCTGACATGCCTACCACATTGGGATGCCTGGATATCAGGAGCAAGTGTTAAATCTCCAGAAGATTTGCCCTTCCTAGTGCAAATGGAAAAATTCTTAGAGGGTGTTCCTGAGGAAATAGAAAGATACATCCTCGATGGGAAGCCCAAAACTGTAATCGAGGCGGGGGAGATTGGAGCCAAATGGGTGGAGGTGGCAGAGAGGAAAAAAACTGGTCACAATTGGAACGGATACCAGAAGGGACAACCTCAGACCACCCCCTATTACTGGGGGCCGCCCTAGGCCCCATCTACCCCCCCAAGGAACCCTCCAGCCACCTTATCGTCCCGCCACACCGTTCTCCAGCAACCCACCTTGCCCCAGTGACCCATCAGCTGGACGATATTTTAAATGTAACGAGCCGGGGCATGTAAAGACCAACTGCCCCAAGAACCCCAACAGATTACAGTTCATTGCACTGGAATCATCCCAGAGGTCCTCAGGCCCAGATACTTCCCAGATACCCTTGGAGAGGAGGGAAACTGTGAGTGTGGGCGGGAAGAAGGTCACCGCATGGAGAGACACCGGAGCACAAGTGTCAGCTATTCATGCTTCCTTAGTGGACTCCAATTTAATCAACCCAGAGATCCAAGTGACGATTCAACCCTTCAAGTCTAACTCTTTCAATTTGCCTACAGCCAAGTTGCCTGTCCAGTACAAGGGCTGGTCAGGAATGTGGACTTTTGCAGTCTATGATGATTATCCCATCCCCATGCTGTTGGGGGAAGACTTGGCCAATCATGTGAAGTGAGCCAAGAGGGTGGGAATGGTCACCCACAGCCAAACTAAACCAGCCATCATGCCTAGCGCTGTTCTGGAAACTTCTACCAGGACCCAGTCAGAAGTGATGGACCCGGACCCCAGGCCAATGTCTGCAACAGCAGTAGTGGATACAGTCCCAGAGACCCAGACAGAGCCAGTCCCAGAACCAGAACTGGCAGAACAACCAGCACCAGACCATTGCCAGCACTGAATCCAGTATTTGCAACCCCAACCCCAGAGGGTCCCACCGAACCTGAACCGGCAACAGCTGATAACCCTACACAAGAGGCTCAGCTGGAGCCTGAACCCCAACATAGTGCACCAGTGGGGAGCGGTTCACAGTCAACGGAAACATCCCCATCCCCTACATCGCTTCCAGAGGGACCAAGCATAGGTCCACAATCCAATGAGGAACTGATGTCTCCAGCATCAAGGGAACAGTTCCAGGCTGAACAGGAAGTAGATGAAAGCCTCCAGAGCTTGGACAGCGGCATGGAGCAACCCACCGCCTCTCAGCTCTTCTAATCGATCCAGGTTTGTTGTAGAAAGAGGACTCTTATACAAGGATACTCTTTCTGGTGGACACCAGGAATAATGGCATCCTCAGAGACAGTTGGTAGTTCCAACTAAGTACTGGGTCAAGCTCTTGAGCTTAGCCAACGATCATCCTCGTCACCATGCTGGGGTGAACAGGACCAAAGACCGGTTGGGGAGGTCATTCCACTGGGAGGGAACGGGCAAGGATGTTTCTACCTATGTCCGGTCTTGTGAGGTATGCCAAAAAGTGGGAAAACCCCAAGACCAGGTCAAAGCCCCTCTCCAGCCACTCCCCATCATTGAAGTTCCATTTCAGCGAGTAGCTGTGAATATTCTGGGTCCCTTTCCAAAAAAGACACCCAGAGGAAAGCAGTACATACTGATTTTCATGGATTTTGCCACCCGATGGCTGGAAGCAGTAGCTCTAAGCAACACCAGGGCTAAAAGTGTGTGCCAGGCACTAACAGACATTTTTGCCAGGGTAGGTTGGTCCTCTGACATCCTCACAGATGCAGGAACTAATTTCCTGGCAGGAAGTATGGAAAGCCTTTGGGAAGCTCATGGGGTAAATCACTTGGTTGCCACTCCTTACCACCATCAAAGAAATGGCATGGTGGAGAAGTTTAATGGAACTTTGGGGGCCATGATACGTAAATTCGTAAATGAGCACTCCAGTGATTGGGACCTAGTGTTGCAGCAGTTGCTCTTTGCCTACAGAGCTGTACCACATCCCATTTGAACTTGTTTTCACCATTTGAACTTCTATATGGCCGTGAGGTTAAGGGGCCATTACAGTTGGTGAAGCAGCAATGGGAGGGATTTACACCTTCTCCAGGAACTAACATTCTGGACTTTGTAACCAACCTACAAAAAACCCTCCGAACCTCTCTAGCCCTTGCTAAAGAAAACCTACAGAATGCTTAAAAAGAGCAAAAAGCCTGGTATCATAAACATGCCAGAGAGCGTTCCTTCAAAGTAGGAGACCAAGTTATGGTCTTAAAGGCGCTCCAGGCCCATAAAATGGAAGCATCATGGGAAGGGCCATTCATGGTCCAGGAGCGCCTGGGAGCTGTTAATTACCTCATAGCATTCCCCACCTCCAACCGAAAGCCTAAGGTATACCATATTAATTCTCTAAAGCCCTTTTATTCCAGAGAATTAAAAGTTTGTCAGTTTACAGCCCAGGGAGGAGATGACACTGAGTGGCCTGAAGGTGTCTACTATGAAGGGAAAAGTGCTGGTGGCGTGGAAGAGGTGAACCTCTCCATGACCCTCGGGCGTATGCAGAGACAGCAGATCCAGGAGCTGTGCACTAGCTACACACCGACATTCTCAGCCACCCCAGGACTGACTGAACAGGCATACCACTCCATTGACACAGGTAATGCTCACCCAATTAAAGTCCAACCTTACCAGGTGTCTCCTCAAGCTAAAACTGCTATAGAACGGGAGATCCAGAATATGTTACAGATGGGTGTAATCCACCCCTCTGGCAGTTCATGGGCATCTCCAGTGGTTCTAGTTCCCAAACCAGATGGGGAAATACGTTTTTGCGTGGACTACCGTAAGCTAAATGCTGTAACTCGTCCAGACAACTATCCAATGCCACGCACAGATGAACTATTAGAGAAACTAGGATGGGCCTAGTTCATCTCCACCTTGGACTTAACCAAGGGGTACTGGCAGGTACTGCTAGATGAATCCACCAAGGAAAGGTCAGCCTTCACCACACATGTCAGGCTGTATGAATTTAATGTACTCCCTTTCGGGCTGCAGAATGCGTCCGCCACCTTCCAAAGACTTGTAGATGGTTTCCTATCGGGATTAGGAGAATATGCAGTCGCCTACCTTGACGATGTGGCCATTTTTCGGATTACTGGGCAGAACACCTGGAACATCTACAAAAAGTCTTTGAGCGCATAAGAGAGGCAGGACGAATTGTTAAGGCTAAGAAGTGTCAAATAGGCCTAAACAGAGTGACTTACCTTGGACACCAGGTGGGTCAAGGAACTATCAACCCCCTACTATCGAACCCCTGCTATCCAAAAGTGGCCTGTCCCAAAGTCAAAGAAACAGGTTCAATCCTTCTTAGGCTTGGCCAGTTATTACAGACAATTTGTACCGCAATACAGCCAAATTGACAGACAACTGACAGACCTAACCAAAAAGAAACAGCCAAATGCCATTCAGTGGACTGAAGAGTATCAGAAGGCCTTTAACCAACTTAAAGCGACACTCATGTCTGACCCTGTACTAAGGGCCCCAGACTTTGACAAACCATTCCTAGTAACCACAGATGCGTCCGAGCGTGGTGTGGGAGCAGTTTTAATGCAGGAGGGACCAGATCAAGAATTCCACCCTGTAGTGTTTCTCAGCAAAAAACTGTCTGAGAGGGAAAGCAACTGGTCAGTCAGTGAAAAAGAATGTTACACCATTGTCTATGCTCTGGAAAAGCTACGCCCATATATTTGGGGACGGCATTTCCACCTGCAAACCGACCATGCTGCGCTACAGTGGCTTCATACCACCACGGGAAATAACAAAAAACTTATTCGGTGGAGTTTAGCTCTCCAAGATTTTGATTTCGACATCCAACACATCTCAGGAGCGTCTAACAAAGTGGCTGATGCACTCTCCCGTGAAAGTTTCCCAGAATCAACTGGTTAAAATCGTCCTTGAGATGTGGAAAATATTGTTAGTCTTTATGTACTTGGTAGTATATTTAGAGGTGCATGTGTCTTATTAACTCTGTTTTTTCCTAGAGTTCCAGGAAGAAATCCCAGCCAGTGTTTCACCCTAGCTGTGATTTGGGGTGTGTGTCATAAATATAAAGGGAAGGGTAAACACCTTTAAAATCCCTCCTGGCCAGAGGAAAAATCCTTTCACCTGTAAAGGGTTAAGAAGCTAGGATAACCTCGCTGGCACCTGACCACAATGACCAATGAGGAGACAAGATACTTTCAGAGCTGGAGGGAGGGAGAAACAAAGGGTCGGTCTGTCTGTCTGTGTGATGCTTTTGCTGGGGACAGAACAGGAATGGAGTCTTAGAATTTAGTAAATAATCTAGCTAGATATGCGTTAGATTATGATTTCTTTAAATGGCTGAGAAATTAGACTGTGCTGAATAGAATGAATATTCTTGTCTTTGTGTCTTTCTTGCAACTTAAGGTTTTGCCTAGAGGGTTTCTCTCTGTTTTGAATCTAATTACCCTGTAAGGTATTTACCATCCTGATTTTACAGAGATGATTCTTTTTATCTTTTCTTAGATTAAAATTCTTCTTGTAAGAAATTGAATGCTTTTTTTCATTGTTCTTAAGACCCAAGGGTTTGGGTCTGTGGTCACCTATGCAAATTGGTGATGATTTTTTATCAAGCCTTCCCCAATCAGGGGGGTGCAAGGTTTTGGTGAGGATTTTGGGGGGAAAGACGTTTCCAAACAACTCTCTCAAAAAATAAACCTGGACGTTTGGTGGTGCCAGTGGAAGTCCAAGGGCAAATGGTAAAATAGTTCGTACCTTGGGGAAGTTTTAACCTAAGCTGGTAAAAGTAAGCTTAGGAGGTTTTCATGCAGGCCCCGCATCTGTTCCCTAGAATTCAGAGTGGGGAAGGAACCTTGACACCATTACTGGGTTTAAACATTATTCTTCATGTGGGGTAGGGTCACCAATAGCAACCCATACACTTGATATTTATTTTGTGTTGGGGAAGGGCATGTTAGAGAAACGTGCTCCATCTGTAAGTCCTTTAAAAAGGCTTATAGAGATTTAAGATTAAAGCAGCACCTTCATGGCCTGCTTTGGCACCGGGGACCACTATGGAGTGTCAGGGCCCTCAAAGGATGCCTGAGCCAGTATGGACTGGGACTCCTTGCCCAAGCTAGGATTACTTTCCCAGAAGGAAAAAGGATCTCTCTCCTTCATCAGATCCCCCAATAAAACCCCAAAAAAGGAGCCAAGGCCATGCCAAAGCTTGGAGGGATTCATCTTTTCCCTTGAGGGGAAGTATTGACCAGCACAGAGAGTCTTTGGATACATGGGATAGACCTGGCCATCTTCCCAATTTCTGGTACCAACTCCGGCAGTGCCTCGGAGGCATCTGTTGAGTCTAGTGCTGACAACAGAGATTGTGGCAACATCAGTTTCCACTCCGACTGCATATCAGGTAGCAGCGGATTTGCTCTAACTGTTAGTCCCTGACTCGCTGCATATTCAGGCAGGGACTTCTTCCTCGGTGTCCTCAGCTCCTCCTGGACAAGTGGCAGACTTATCGTTGTTGCTGGCACCATTGTCCGCACCACAGTTTACGCAGGATTCAGGTATGCAGTGAACTTTCTGTCAGTGTTAAGGGGGTCGCTAATGCAGATGGAACCTTTGGTACTGAAGCCAGTTCTGATGCAGTCAGCATCTGCAGGGCTGGTGCCTGATTTTTTTCAGTACTGATGCCTGTTCCAGGACCGAGTATGAGTTCAATGTCGGTACCAGTATTCAAAGAGCCAGCGACTGTTCCTTCGTTGGTACTGAAGAGACCATTGGCTTGGATCATAGATGATGCAGGGCAGTTAGTGGTTCCATCAGGAGCAGCTCCCTGCCACCATCAGACTACTTGGAGGGTTCTTCAAGCTACGATGCATCTTCTTCACCTTCTAGCTATTGTTATCAGTCTCAAAGTTCGTCAAGGCACAGCGGGGGTCATAGTCATGACCAGGACTGTTCCCACACTAGAGACAAGGGCTCCTGGCCTAGCTCCTGCTGGCCACTGATGCCATATCCTTATGCTCAGTGGCCTCCTTGGAATCCCTGGGAAGTTCCTCATTTGGCTAAATCCTGGTTGTCTGCTTGCCTGCCTCTCCATAGTCTCCTCATGAGAACCAGCAGTCCTTCAGCCACAAGCAGAAGGTGCTCCCTCTGTATTAGAGTATCCTGAACCCTTGGGACTGTTGGAGGTGAAACCACAGGAAATCCCTTTGGTTCCACCTCCCTTGTTCTCCTCCTCCCCAGACAATGCTGCAATGTCAGATTCCTCCTATCCAGTACCAGAAGATTTCAAATCATATAGGACCTTCTAAGACACATGGCCTCAGCCTTGGGGATCCAGGCCAAGTTTGTTCAGGAGAACATTCATAAGTTCGTGGATATCCTCCAGTTGTCAGCTCCTGGGAAAATTGTTCTCCCTATAAACAAGGTGATACTAGAGACTACCTCATTAATGCCTATGACAAAATATATGGACAAAAAAACACCTACTACCTATGCAGAGCTTCAAATGCTTTTTCTCTCATCCATCACAGAATTCCCTGGTTGTCATGACAGCAAATGAGAAAGTGAGGCAGGGAAGATATACATCTACACCTAAGGGCAAAGAGTTGAAAAGGCTAGATCTGATGGTGAGGAAAGCTGACTCCAACTCTCCCTTGCAGATGCACATTGCCGATGAGCAAGCACTAAATATGACGTTGTGAACTGGGATGCTATGTCCAAATTTGTTGATAAGTTACCAGAATCCTCCAGGGAGGAGTTCAAGGTTTTTGTTGCAGACGGCTGCAAGAGGCCAAGATGTTGTTACAGTCAGCTCTGGATATAGTGGTTGCTTCATCTAGGCTCATGGCCTCAGCCATTATGATGAGAAGGATCTCATGGTTGCAAAGCTCTGGCATAGCTCCAGATATCTAGCAGAGCATAGAGGACTTACCATTTGAGGTTTCCTTTTGTTCTCTGAGAAAGCTGACAAGAAAACTGACATTGCATTCCTCTATTGATTCCTGAGCCATCCTGTGCTCCTTGGGGATTTATATCCAGGCCACAAGGGAAAAAAAGCCTGATTCATGTAATGGGAGACAGCTAAAAAGTGACAAGTTTTTAAAGTGCTTATATACCAATACTAGAAGTCTAAATAATAAGATGGGTGAACTAGAGTGCCTCATATTAAATGAGGATATTGATATAATAGGCATCACAGAAACTTGTTGGAATGAGGATAATCAATGGACACAGTAATACCAGGATACAAAGTATATTGGAAGGACAGAACAGGTCATGCTGGTGCGGGAGTGGCATTATATGCGAAAGAAGGCGTAGAATTAAATGAAGTAAAAATCTTAAATGTACCAAACTGTACCATAGAATCTTTATGGATAATAATGCCATGCTTGAATAATAAGAATAGAGCAGGAGGGATATATTATCGACCACCTGACCAGGATGGTGAAAGTGACTGAAATGCTCAGGGAGATTAGAGGGGCTATTAAAATAAAAAACTCAATAATAATGGAGGATTTCAACTATCCCCATATTGACTGGGTACATATCACCTAAGATGGGATGCAGAGATGAAGTTTCTTGACACCTTAAATGACTGCTTCTTGGAGCAGCTAGTCCTGGAAACCACCAGAGGAGAGAAAATTCTTGATTTAGTCCTAACTGGAGCACAGGATCAGGTCCAAGAGGTGGATATAGTTGGACCGCTTGGTAATAGTGACCATAATATAATTAAATTTAACATCCCTGTGGCGGGGAAAACACCACAGCGACCCAGCACTGTAGCATTTAATGTCAGAAAGGGGAACTACACATAATGAGGTGCTTAGTTAATCAGAAGTTAAAAGGTACAGCAGCAAAAATAAAATCCCTGCAAGCTGCATGGAAACTTTTTAAAGACACCATAATAGAGGCTCAACTTAAATGTATACCCCAAATTAAAAAACATAGTAAGAGAACCAAAAAAAGAGCCACTATGGCTAAACAACAAAGTAAAAGAAGCAGTGAGAGGCAAAAAGGCATCCTTTAAAAAGTGGAAGTTAAATCCTAGTGAGGAAAATAGAAAGCACCATAAACTCTGGCAAATGGAGTGTGAAAACAGAATTAGGAAGGCCAAAAAAGGATTTGAAGAACTGCTAGCCAAAGACTCAAAAAGTAATAGCAAAAAATTTTAAATACATTAGAAGCAGGATGCCTGCTAAACAACCAGTGGGGGCACTGGACAATCGAGATGCTAAAGGAGCAGTCAAGGACGATAAGGCCATTGCAGAGAAACTAAATGAATTCTTTGCATCGGTCTTCACGGTTGAGGATGTGAGGGAGATTCCCAAACCTGAGCCATTCTTTTTAGGTGACAAATCTGAGGAACTGTTCCAGATTGAGGTGTTATTAGAGGAGGTTTTGGAACAAATTGATAAAAACTAAACAATAATAAGTCACCAGGACCAGATGGTAGTCACCCAAGAGTTCTGAATGAACTCAAATGTGAAATTGAAGGACTACTAACTGTAGTCTGTAACCTATCATTTAAATCAGCTTCTGTACCAAATGTCTGGAGGATAGCTAATGTGATGCCAATTTTTAAAAAGGGATCCAGAGGTGACCCTGGCAATCACAGGCCGGTAAACCTGACTTCAGTACCCAGCAAACTGGTTGAAACTATAGCAAAGAACAAAATTGTCAGACGCATAGATGAACATAATTTGTTGGGGACGAGTCAACATGGTTTTTGTAAAGGGAAATCATGCCTCACCAATCTACTAGAATTCTTTGAGGAGGTCAACAAGCATGTGGACCAGGGAGATCCAGTGGATATAGTAAATTTAGATTTTCAGAAAGCCTTTGACAAGGTCCTTCACTAAAGGCTCTTAAGCAAAATAAGCTGTCATGGGATAAGAGAGAAGGTTCTCTCATGGGTTGGTAACCAGTTAAAAGATAGGAAACAAAGAGTAGGAATAACTGATCAGTTTTCAGAATGGAGAGAGGGAAATAGTGGTGTCCCCAAGTGGTTGTATTAGGACCAGTCCTATTTAAGATATTCATAAATTATCTGGAAAAAGGGGTAAACAGTGAGGTGACAAATTTTGCAGATGACACAAAACTACTCAAAACAGTGAAGTCCCAAGCAGACTGCAAAGAGCTACAAAAGGATCTCACAAAACTGGTTGACTGGGCAACAAAATGGCAGATGAAATTCAATGTTGATAAATGCAAAGTAATGCACACTGGAAAACATAATCCCAACTATACATATGAAATGATGGGGTCTAAATTAGCTGTTACCACTCAAGAAAGAGATCTTGGAGTCATTGTGGATAGTTCTCTGAAAACATCCACTCAATGTGCAGCTGCAATCAAAAAAGCAAACAGAATGTTGGGAATCATTAAGAAAGGGATAGATAATAAGACAGAAACTATCACATTGCCTCTATATAAATCCATGGTATGCCCACATCTGGAATATTTCATGCAAATGTGGACGTCCCATCTCAAAAACGATATATTCAAATTGGAAAAGGTTCAGAAAAAGGCAACAAAAATGATTAGGGGTATGGAACGGCTGCCATATGAGGAGAGATTAATAAGACTGGGACTTTGCATCTTGGAAAAGAGATGACTAATGGGGGATATGATAGAGGTCCGTAGAATCATGACTGGTGTGGAGAAAGTAAATGAGGAAGTGTTATTTACTTCTTCTCATAACACAAGAACTAAGGGCCACCAAATGAAATTAATAGACCGCCAGTTTAAAACAAACAAAAGGAAGTATTTTTTCACACAATGCACAGTCAATCTGTGGAACTCCTTGCCAGAGGATGTTCTGAAGGCCAAGACTATAGCAGGGTTCAAAAAAGGACTAGATAAATGTATGGAGGATAGGTCCATCAATGGCTATTAGCCAGGATGGGTAGGGATGGTGTCCCTAGCCTTTGTTTGCCAGAAGCTGGGAATGGGTGACAGGGGGATGGATCACTTGATGATTACCTATTCTGTTCATTCCCTCTGGGGCACCTGTCACTGGTCACTGTCAGAAGACAGGATACTGGGCTAGATGCACCTTTGGTCTGACCCGTATGGCCATTCCTATGTAAGGAGACATCACTTTGCGAGCCAACAGCAACAGCAGCAGAAATATTACTCTCAACAATATTTCCATCAGTCCCCTTTCCCTACAAGGCAGCAAGATTTCCCTAGAAAAGTGCACTGTCTGGGTCTAATTTTAGCCATGCAGCCTGCCCTCTGCCATCTTCAACTAGACAGCCTATTCAACTTGAGTCCTGAGATCAAGCACTCTATTTGGGAACATCACATCCCCATCCTTTCTATTCTGGGACAGGTTGTCCTGCTTCTACAGAGCTTGGGCAGCTATGACTATGGACAGATTACGCCACTGTTTTTATCCATTCCCCGCCTCCTACCCCATCCCTTTACAGGGACCCCTCTCGTGAGTCACTGCTTTCCCAAAAGGTGCAAACCCTGTGTGCTCTGTGACCACAGAGGAGGTTTCTCATCATCTTTGTATAAAAAGATTACACTCCTGTTATTTCCTGATTCCCCAAGTTCAAGGGAGGAGTTAAACCTACTCCCAATCTCCCTGGTCTTAACAAATACATCAAGTATTTGAGATTCTGAATGGTTACCCTGACTATTTTCTTCATGCACTGAATCACAATGACTGGTTTGCTGCTCCAAGATGCTTATTTCCATGTGGGGATCTTCCCAGGCCAGAGGAAGTTCCTGAAATTCTTTGTCACTGACCAATACTACCAGTACACGGTTCTTCTCTTTGGCCTATTTTCAGCCCCATGTGTCTGTACCAAATGCATGATTGTAGTGGTGGCCTTTTCCAAAAAGAGAGGGGTTCATGTCTTCCCATAGTTGGACGATTGGCTTGTGATGGGCATATCCAGGGAACAGGTCCTCAGTTATGTCCAATTTACCTTGGACCTTTTTGATCTGCTTGATCTGATCCTGAAAATCAACTCTGATTCCAACTCAAAAAAATCAAATTAATTGTGGCCATACCAGTCTCTCCAAAGTTGAGGGCCTTTCTCCTATATGAACAATTCTTGACAATTCGGTGCCTTTGTCTGGATCTCATTCTTTGATCGAGGTCTATGTGTGTCTGAGGTCACAGGACCATATGGCCATATGCCCTTATGTGGTACAGCATGCGAGGTTGCATCTTTACATTATTCAGTTGTGGTTTGAGGTTGGTCCATTGCCTAAGTTGCCAGTCATTGGATATCTTTGTCCAAGTGCCCCTAGAGATTCGGGACTCACTACAATGGTAGATAGCAACACGTGTCATAGGTGGGGCACCTTTTACCCACCCTCCACTGACTAGACCAATAGGTTGGGGAGCACATTTGGAACTGTTAAAGATTCAGGGTTTGTGGACACAGCAGGAGGCCTCCCGTCACATCTAGGTACTGGAACTTTGAGCAATATACAGTGCCTGTTGGGACTTTCAGAATCAGCTCCAGGAAGCCACATACTCATGGACAATGTATTGTGTGAACAAGCAGGGAGGAGCCCTCTCCACCCAGCTTTGTCAGGAGACAATAAAGTTCTGGCTCTTTTTCATCAAGGGAAACATCATATCCATGGTGGCTCACTTTTCAGGCCCCCATAACCAGCTAGCCGACCAACTCAGCAGGGCTTTATCAGACAATCATGAGTGGTGCCTAAAGAACAGTGTACTGAGGTCCATTTTCAGAGAATGGGGCATGCCTTCAATCAACATATTTGCAATGAAGAGCAACAGGAAATGTTATCAGTTCTGTTCCTGGGCATGGCTCAGCCCTGGATTTCTAATTGATGCTTTCCATCTAAATTGGGGAATGGACCTGATGCATGCCTTCCCCTCTATCCTTCTGATCCATCATGTTGTTCTCAAATTGGATCATACCAAATTGATTCTGATGGCACCAGCCTGGCTAAGGCAATATTTTCCAGCCTTCTTACCCTATCAGCTTGACGTCCCAAGTCTCTCCCTGTTCTGCCCAACCTACTAACTCAACATCACAGCCAGGCTGTTCATTGGACATTGGGAAGTCTGCACTTACTGCATAGATTTTGCATGGCTCGATGAGGATGAAAGGCAATGCTGAGAAGCAGTTAGGGAAATTCTGCTTAGTAATACAGAAGATCATCTACAAGGTCTGCCTACTTGGCTAAGTGAAGATGTTTTTTTATTTGGGCAAAGTTGAAGTAAATTCAGCTCATGTCAGCTTAGATTCAGGATATTTTGGACTATTTGCTTCAGTCCTAGCTCTTAGCTCCCCAAAGGTTCAGTTGACCACAGGCTCTGCTTTCTGTCTTCCCATCCAGGAAAAGCTGGTATTCTCAAATCCTATGATAGTGAGTTTTCAAAAGGGTATTATCTGCCTATTTCTACCAGTGAAGGAAATGGGGTTGTGGGATCTTAATATAGTGTTGGTGGCTCATTCATCTGACTTTTGAGTTAATAGCAACATGTTCATGTTCTCTTTTCTCCCATAAAACAGCTTTCTTGATGGTTACAACAACTGCAAGATAAGTCAACAAATTGCAAGCCTTAATGGTAACCCTCTGTATACTCAATTTTTCAAAGACCGGGTGTCATTGCAACCACACAGGAAATTTTTGTCTAAAGTGGTGTCTCATTTTCACCTTACACAGGTTATTTACTTACCTATATTTTCCCACAAGCTATACACAGGCATGGAGGAGCAGCATCTACGTATGTTAGATGTAAGGCTATGCTTAGCATTCTAGTTAGAAAGGACTAAACCCTCTCAGTCTGCACCTCAAGTCTTTGTCTCCTGTGCTGATTGGATGAAGGTCAACCATGTCTGCACAGACCTTTTCCAGGCAGATATCTTTCTGTATTACCACTGCTTCTGAAGAATCTCAGATAACTTCTCCACACTCATTACGGACTCATTCGATGAGGAGCCAAGCAACACTGATTGCATTTCTTAGCGATATCTCAATCATGGACATTTGTAGGGCTGTGATATGGTCTTCTGCACATATTTTGGCTGCACATTATGCTATCACTATGACATTGAGATTGGATGCAGACTTTGTGAAGGCACTTCTGTAATTGCTATTTAGATAGACTCCAAGCCCCACCTCCTATGGAAACTGAATGTGAGTCCCCGAATGCAACCACTCGAAGAAGAAAAGACAGTTTCTTACCTGTGTCATAACTGTTGTTCTTTGAGATGTGGGTGCAGACATGTATTCCATGACCCACACTCTGTCCCCTCTGCAGTTGAGTCTCCAGCCTGAAGTTTCAGTGTGAAGGAACTGAAGAGGGTTGGAGTGACACTGCCCTTATATAGCCATAGGAGGGGGCTATAAGGGAAAGGTCATGAGTTCCCTTACATGTACTGCTAGGCAAAATTCTCTGGCTTTGGTGTGCTGGGTGTGCACATACCTGAGTGGCATGCTGTCTGCATCCATATCTTGAAGAAAAATAGTTACGATACAGGTAAGCCACATTCTTTTACATTTCCCCCACTTTTTAGCCCCACTGGATTATGCTGCATTATAACAATGAAGTTACAGGTAAATCTGGGGTCTGTGATCTCAGCGCCTGGCTCCTATTATGGAGCCCAGTGAGCTAAGCAGACAGTGGTGTAGTTGCCACGGTATGCCACGCCACACTGATGTGCTGTCAGGCCCAAACAAGTGTGCCATAGAATTTTTTTCAAAAACTACACACAGGTTGGTGGAGGGGGTATGAAGGGGGAAAGCTGCCTTCTTATTGGCCATCTGCCTCACTGCCCGACCTCCTCCAGGGGCAGAACAACCAATTGGAGCTCAATCTCTCTCTCCTCCCCACTCCATTCCTGTGAGCAATGGGTGGGCTCCTCTGCTCCTCCCTTTTCCTCCTGCGGCCACCAGCTGGAAGGGGAGCGTGGACTCTGCTGCAGCCCGCCAGGATTGGTAGGGGCGAAGAACCTCAGGAGAAGCAGAGGTGGGGGGGGCTGAACTGGGGGGTGGGAGCTGAGTGTGAAGTGGGGGAACTGGAGGGGCAGAACTGGTGCGGCATGGGGGGGAGAATTGGTGTGAGGTGTGGGCTGGACTGGTGGAGAGTGAGGACAGAACTGATGGAGGCTGGGGCAGGAGTTCCATTTAGGGAGGGCAGAGGCTAGGTTGGGGTGTGGGGGGGCAGATTTCTGCCTTCCATTTGGCCTTGCACCCTGCCATGTGGGGCCAGCCCATGTCCTCCTAGGGGACTTGGGCCAGCCAGAGTTTCCTAGGGGCACAAAGAGAAACGTTCCTGGGGGGTCAAGTGGTGACATCAGATACTCTGTGCTTCTAGGTCCGTTTCCCCATGTGGGCTTGGTAACAACCACCGCGCCCTCCAGGCTCAGGTATGTAGTCCGTGGTGCCCTCGAAACACCAGGTGCTAGTGGCCACAGTGACCATGCAGGACGGCCTGGCCCGGTCCAGCCCAGTGCACACACAGCCACAAGCCCCCACTGTGCCAACTAGAGAGCACACAGCCAGGTCCTGTAGCAGCAGCAGCACCCCACACAGCTACTCCCTGCACCCTGAGCTACACCCCTCCCAGCACACAGCCCCTAGCTACCCCCTCCCTGAACCCTAAGCTAGCCCCCGCCTTGGTAATTTTAGCCTGTGAATGTGAAGCTTCAAAACATGGATATCAACTAGGCTATTGACAATTTTGCCAAGATGAGACCATGGTGTTATCCATTGTTTTAGCTTATATCTTATATTTTGTTTGTTTTCATTAGTTTATTTACCTTTAAACATTCATGGAACAAATTAACTGTCTCTTATCTTCACAATTTAGAACATAAGACATTTAAAAAACAACAATTGCAGAGGTAAGCAGATTTTATTTTTATTTATCTCTACAAAGTATCAAACTTGTGTTTCTGATATCTGCATTAAGGCTCCAAAACTGATACCTCAAGGCTTGGGATTGGGAATATCTTGCTGTATTATATCCTGATTGTTCTAAATGTACATATAAATTTAAAATATGGCTTTAATTGGTGTTTGTATATTTTTTTCTTTCTTAGGAGAGGAATTAGATACAGTTCTCCTGTCAGCTAATTTCTAGGTTAATATCTGCAAAAAAACTAGAATTTTCAGGTACCTAAGTAGCCCTTGCAATCACGGTTAAAGTTGTCCCCCCCTCACCATAATCTGAAATGGTGCCCCTGGCCAGGGTGCAGGGGCAGAAGAATTGATTTGGAGACTGGAGGCACAGGATTGATTTGAAGGTTGGGGGCCAGAATTCATTGCTGGGCAGGGGATTGACAGATGTGGGGGTGAGCACTCCTGCAGCAGGGGCCAAAATCCTCATACCCAATCCATTTGGCAGCATGGGCAGCACTAACACAATCTCTCTCTGGGGTTGGGCAGGGTCAGTTCACCAATCATAGATAGACTGAAAAAAAACAATATAATTTGTAACTAACCACGTTTTGGGGGCCATTCTCCTGATTTGTTGGGGTATGACTCATTTTTTTTTGATCTCTTGAGGTTGGCAATACTCTGAGTGGAACTTAATTAATTATATTGCATTTTAAAAAAGCAGAGAAAGTTTCACACACTTGGGAAGATTATTTTGGGAATGAGAAAAAATGATTAATTATTAATTGCTTGTCATCCCAAAATATTATTCTCAAGTCCTTTTCTCCACTGAACATGCTTTTGTCCAGAATTCTCATTTAGCTTTAATGTTAGCTTCCACTGCTGAAAATGTTAATTCTGGCACAAAAGATCACGATCTAACATTCACCGCCATGGTTATTTTGATTTCAACCCTACTAGCCTCGTTCTGGATTGGCTTGTGAATATTCATCAGTTCATTTGGAGAAAATATGGTGGTGTGCCTCAAAATAATTAAAGGTATCAAGGTGTGCCACGATAGCGAAAAGGTTGGGAACCACTGGTGTAGTTCCCGATCAATTTTGGCTAGAGAAAGTTGTGAAGGGTAGTTGATGTACAATAGTGAGAAAACTTCCAAAGTTGTCATGAGAGCCCTAGGGTTCAGATGTACTTCATACATATGAATTCTATGGCTGACTCTGAACTCTAGGGTACAGATGTGGGGAACCGCATGAAAGATCCCCTAAGCTTATTTCTACCAGCTTAGGTTAAAACTTCCCCAAGGCACAAAGTCTTTGCCCTTGGACTAGGTAAAACGCTGCCACCACCAAGTGATTTAACAAACAAACAATCAGGGAAAGGACCACTTGGAGTTCCCATTTCCCCAAAATATCCCCCCATGCCCTTACACCCCCTTTTCTGGGGAGGCTTGAGAATAAACAAGATGAGCACAGACCAGCTTTGGATTTTTATGACTCAAAAAACCTAATCAGATTCTTAAAAAACAGAACTTTATTAGAAAAACAAAAAAAAATAAGAGAACAACTCTGTAAGATCAGAATGGAAGATGATCTTACAGGCAGTCAGATTCAAAACATAGAGAATCCCTCTAGGCAAAACCTTAAGTTACAAAAAAGACACAAAACCAGGAATACACATTTCTTCAGGCACAGCGAATTTCACAAGCCAAAACAAAGAAAACCTAACGCATTTTCTAGCTAGATTACTTACTAACTTTACAGGAGTTGGAGGGTTTGCATCCTTGATCTGTTCCCTGCAAAAGTATCACACAGAAAGAGAAAAGCCTTTCCCACCCCCCCACTCCAGATTTGAAAGTATTTTGTCCCCTTATTGGTCATTTTGGGTCAGGTGCCAGCCAGGTTACCTGAGCTTCTTAACCCTTTACAGGTAAAAGGATTTTGCCTCTGGCGAGGAGGGATTTTATAGCACTGTATACAGAAAGGTGGTTACCCTTCCCTTTATATTTATGACAACTATACACATTGATTTTAAGTATTTTTAAACACATCTACGTATTAACGTTAGACATCAGTGAGTATAACTTAGAGAAGCCAGGAGTGGGTGTAATTTATGCTAATTTAGATTCCCGAATGAATTTATCTGATTATGTGTTGTAATAGAAATGTTCACTATATTCAAACTGCATTAAGAAACATAAAAGCAGCTTTTTGATAAAGATAGAAGGACATGTCTTTTATACATAACACTCTATTTGCTAGATAAAAATGGCAGTTTCCTTCTCAACATTTAAGATGTGCAACAACACAAAGAGGTGTTTAAAAATACAAAATCCACTTGTCCCTCCAGAAAGGAATGAGGTGGAGTATTACATTTTGTGGTGCCTAGGCTGTATGCTGTCCCTCAGCAGAGGATGAATTTTACCCTTGAAGAGAATTTAATACTAATGAGGAAATCAAGAAACTCAGCTTCTCTAAAATGTCCGTTATTCGAAGTAGTATGTGTTAGACCACGTGTGAGAGGATGTGGCTTGTGGTTAAAGCACTGGATTGACACTCAGGAGATGTAAGTTACATTTTTGTCTGCCACGGTGACCCTGGGCAAATCGTACATATCTCTGTATTTCAGTTCCCTATCTTAAAAAATGAGTTAACATTTCCTTTCTCACACCCTCTATCTTATCTAGTTACATTGTAAACTCTGTTAGACAGAGACTCTTTTCCTATGTGCATGTACACCACCTAGAATAATGGGACCCTAATCTCACTTGGAGATTGGGCACTATTTTAGTACTAGTAAATAATATGGCAGGCTCCCTGCTGCACCCATTCTGGGTGTAAATACAGGATTTTCCATTACAATCAGTCTGGTGCCTTTTAGGAGCACTATGGTATGTTCATTCTAAAATATATATAAGCGGTCTGTTTCAAGAAGTTTTCCACAATTTGCTTAAATACAGATCTTTATTTATTGTGCTTGTTCTCTATAATATGCAGTGTTGGAACTGCTATCTGTAATCTCTTTGTTGATTTTGATTCTCCTGAAAAGAATTTTTCTTATAATGAAAAATAACCAAAGGGCTTTCATTCAAGAAAATATGACAGGCATTTGAAAGTTTGGTGTACGTAGGAGTAATATCCTTTTGTACTGCTGTGTTTAGAGAAAATTGCATTTAACTCTTTTATTGCTGTATTAGACCTTAATAATCTTGAACTAAATGTGGTAGACACTATGGTTCAAATTACTGATGCAGTAGTGTAGGTGCACTGTGGGAAGGAGGTGCCTATGCACACCCCCTCCAGTGCTCCCACAAAAAGGCAGCCATTATAGAGCTGCCTGCTTTCCCAAAGTGTATGGGGGTGAGGCTACTAATAAGCACTGCTGAGCCAGCAGTGCTCAGTGCCCCCTAAGACACATGGCTAAGTGGAGTGAAAAGCTCTTCATAGAATCATACAATCATAGAAGATCAGTGTTGGAAGAGACCTTAGGAGGTCATTTAGTCCAACCTCCCTGCTCAAAGCAGGACCAATCCCCAACTAAATCATCCCAGCCAGGATTTTGTCAAGCCGGGCCTTAAAAACCTCTAAGGATGGAGATTGCACCACCTCCCTAAGTAACCCATTCCAGTGCTTCACCACCCTCCTAATGAAATAGTGTTTCCTAAAATCCAACCTAGACCTTCCCCACTGCAACTTGAGACCATTGCTCCTTGTTCTGTCATCTACCATCACTGAGAACAGCCTAGCTCAATCCTCTTTGGAACCCCCCCTTCAGGTAGTTGAAGGCTGCTATCAAATCCCGCCTCACTCTTCTCTTCTGCAGACTAAACAAGCCCAGTTCCCTCAGCCTCTCCTCGTAAGTCATGTGCCCCAGCCTCCTGATAATTTTTGTTGCCCTCTGCTGGACTCTCTCCAATTTGTCCACATCCTTTCTGTAGTGGGGGGCCCAAAACTGGATGCAATACTCTAGATGTGGCCTCACAAGTGCCGAATAGAGGGGAATAATCACTTCCCTCGATCTGCTGGCTATGCTTCTTCTAATGCAGCCCAATATGTCGTTGGCCTTCTTGGCAACAAGGGCACACTGCTGACTTATATCCACCTTCTCATCCACTGTAATTCCCAGGTCCTTTTTTGCAGAACTGCTGCTTAGCCAGTCAGTCCCCAGCCTATAGTGCTGCATGGGATTTTTCCATCCTAAATGCAGGACTCTGGACTTGTCCTTCTTGAACCTCATCAGATTTCTTTTGGCTCAATCCTCCAATTTGTCTAGGTCACTCTGGACCATATCCCTACCCTCCAGCATATCTACCTCTCCCCCCAGCTTAGTGTCATCTGCGAACTTAGTGTCATCCCATCATACAGATCATTAATAAAGATGTTGAACAAAACCGGCCCCAGGACCAACCCCTGGGGCACTCCACTTGATACTGGCTGCCAACTAGACATCAAGCTGTTGATCACTACCCACTGAGCCCGACAATCTAGCCAGCTTTCGATCCACCTAATAGTCCATTCATCCAATCCATACTTCTTTAACTTGCTGGCAAGAATATGGTAGGAGACTGTATCAAAAGCTTTGCTAAAGTCAAGATATATCATGTCCACTGCTTTCCCCATATCCACAGAGCCAGTTATCTCATCATAGAAGGCAATCAGGTCGGTCGTGACTTGCCCTTGGTGAATCCATGTTGGACTGTTCCTGATCACTTTCCTCTCGTCCAAGAGCTTCAAAATGGTTTCCTTGAAGACTTCCTCCATGATTTTTTCTGAGGTGAGGCTGACCGGTCTGTAGTTCCCCAGGTTCACCTTCTTCCCCTTTTTAAAGATGGGCACTGTATTTGCCTTTTTCCAATTGCCTGGGACTTCCCCCAGTTGCCACAAGTTTTCAAAGATAACGGCCAAGGGCTCTGCAATCACATCAGCCAATTCCCTCAGCACCCTCAGATGCATTAGATCTGGAGCCATGGACTTGTGCATGTCCAGCTTTTTTTAGGAACCTGATTGCTTTTTCATTGTTCTTAAGATCCAAGGGTTTGGGTCTGTGTTCACCTATGCAAATTGGTGAGGATTTTTATCAAGCCTTCCCCAGAAAAGGGGGTGTAGGGTTTGGGAGGATTTTGGGGGGAACAATGTTTCCAAGCAGGCTCTTTCCCTGTTATATATTTGTTAGACACTTGGTGGTGGCAGCAATAAAGTCCGGGGCAAAAGGTAAAATAGTTTGTACCTTGGGGAAGTTTTAACCTAAGCTGGTAAAAATAAGTTTAGGGGGGTTTTCATGCAGGTCCCCACATCTGTACCCTAGAGTTCAGAGTGGGGAAGGAACCTTGACAGATGGACAAAGCCAGAAGAGTACCCAGAAGTCACCGACGACAGGACAGGCCAAACAAAGAAAATAACAGAACGTCACTAGCCATCACCTTCAGCCCCCAATTAAAACCTCTCCAATGCATCATCAAGGATCTACAACCTATCCTGAAGGACCGACCCATCACTCTCACAGATCTTGGGAGACAGGCCAGTCCTTGCTTACAGACAGCCCCCCAACCTGAAGCAAATACTCACCAGCAACCACACAACAGAACCACTAACCCAGGAACCTATCCTTGCAACAAAGTCCCTTGCCAACTGTGTCCACATATCTATTCAGGGGACATCATCATAGGGCCTAATCACATCAGCCACACTATCAGAGGCTCATTCACCTGCACATCTACCAATGTGATATATGCCATCATGTGCCAGTAATGCCCCTCTGCCGTGTACATTGGTCAAACTGGACAGTCTCTATGTAAAAGAATAAATGGACACAAATCAGATGTCCAGAATTATAACGTTCAAAAACCAGTTGGAGAACACTTCAATCTCTTTGGTCACTCGATTACAGACTTAAAAGTTGCAATTCTTCAACAAAAAAACTTCAAAAACAGACTCCAACGAGAGACTGCTGAATTGGAATTAATTTGCCAAGTGGATACAATTAACTGAGGCTTGAATAGAGACTGGGAGTGGATGGGTCATTACACAAAGTAAAACTATTTCCCCATGTTTATTCCCCCCCTCCCCCACTGTTCCTCAGACGTTCTTGTCCACTGCTGGAAATGGCCCACCTTGATTATCACTACAAAAGGTTTTTTCCCCCCCGCTCTCCTGCTGGTAATAGCTCACCTTAAGTGATCACTCTTGTTACAGTGTGTATGGTAACACCCATTGTTTCATGTTCTCTATGTATATAAATCTCCCCACTGTATTTTCTACAGAATGCATCCGATGAAGTGAGCTGTAGCTCACGTAAACTTATTTTCAAATAAATTTGCTAGTCTCTAAGGTGCCACAAGTACTCCTCAGCTTTTCTAAGTAGTTCTTAACCTGTTCTTTCACCACTGAGGGCTGCTTATCTCCTCCCCATACTGTGTTGCCTAGGATAGCAGTGTGGGAGCTGATCTTGTCTGTGAAGACCAAGGCAAAAAAAGCATTGAGTTCTTCAGCTTTTTCCACATTATCTGTCACTAGGTTGCCTCCCCCATTCATTAAGGGTCCCAAACTTTCCCTGACCTTTTTCTTGTTACTAACATATCTGTAGGTTTCAGAGTAGCAGCCGTGTTAGTCTGTATTCGCAAAAAGAAAAGGAGTATTTGTGGCACCTTAGAGACTAACAAATTTATTAGAGCATAAGCTTTCATGAGCTACAGCTCACTTCATCGGATGCATTTGGTGGAAAAAGCAGATGAGAGATTTATATACACACACACACACACAGAGAACATGAAACAATGGGTTTATCATACACACTGTAAGGAGAGTGATCACTTAAGATAAGCCATCACCTGCAGCGGGGGGGGGGGGGGGAAGGAGGAAAACCTTTCATGGTGACAAGCAAGGTAGGCTAATTCCAGCAGTTAACAAGAATATCAGAGGAACAGTGGGGGGTGGGGTGGGAGGGAGAAATACCATGGGGAAATAGTTTCACTTTGTGTAATGACTCATCCATTCCCAGTCTCTATTCAAGCCTAAGTTAATTGTATCCAGTTTGCAAATTAATTCCAATTCAGCAGTCTCTCGTTGGAGTCTGTTTTTGAAGCTTTTTTGTTGAAGTATAGCCACTCTTAGGTCTGTGATCGAGTGACCAGAGAGATTGAAGTGTTCTCCAACTGGTTTTTGAATGTTATAATTCTTGACGTCTGATTTGTGTCCATTCATTCTTTTACGTAGAGACTGTCCAGTTTGGCCAATGTACATGGCAGAGGGGCATTGCTGGCACATGATGGCATATATCACATTGGTAGATGGGCAGGTGAACGAGCCAACCCCTCAGACAGAGACAAACACCTACAAGATCTCTATCATGCATTCCTACAACTACAATACCCACCTGCTGAAGTGAAGAAACAGATTGACAGAGTCAGAAGAGTACCCAGAAGTCACCTACTACAGGACAGGCCCAACAAAGAAAACAACAGAATGCCACTAGCCATCACCTTCAGCCCCCAACTAAAACCTCTCCAACGCATCGTCAAGGATCTACAACCTATCCTGAAGGACGACCCATCACTCTCGCAGATCTTGGGAGACAGACCAGTCCTTGCTTACAGACAGCCCCCCAACCTGAAGCAAATACTCACCAGCAACCACACACCACACAACAGAACCACTAACCCAGGAACCTATCCTTGCAACAAAGCCCGTTGCCAACTCTGTCCACATATCTATTCAGGGGATACCATCATAGGGCCTAATCACATCAGCCACACTATCAGAGGCTTGTTCACCTGCGCATCTACCAATGTGATATATGCCATCATGTGCCAGTAATGCCCCTCTGCCATGTACATTGGCCAAACTGGACAGTCTCTATGTAAAAGAATGAATGGACACAAATCAGACGTCAAGAATTATAACATTCAAAAACCAGTTGGAGAACACTTCAATCTCTCTGGTCACTCGATCACAGACCTAAGAGTGGCTATACTTCAACAAAAAAGCTTCAAAAACAGACTCCAACGAGAGACTGCTGAATTGGAATTAATTTGCAAACTGGATACAATTAACTTAGGCTTGAATAGAGACTGGGAATGGATGAGTCATTACACAAAGTAAAACTATTTCCCCATGGTATTTCTCCCTCCCACCCCTCCCCCCACTGTTCCTCTGATATTCTTGTTAACTGCTGGAATTAGCCTACCTTGCTTGTCACCATGAAAGGTTTTCCTCCTTTCCCCCCCCTGCTGCTGGTGATGGCTTATCTTAAGTGATCACTCTCCTTACAGTGTGTATGATAAACCCATTGTTTCATGTTCTCTGTGTGTGTGTGTGTATATAAATCTCTCCTCTGCTTTTTCCACCAAATGCATCCGATGAAGTGAGCTGTAGCTCACGAAAGCTTATGATCTAATAAATTTGTTAGTCTCTAAGGTGCCACAAGTACTCCTTTTCTTTTAACATATCTGTAGAAACCCTACTTGTTACCCTTCTTGTTACCTTTCACATCCCTTACTAACTAAAACTCCAGTTGTGTTTTGGCCTTCCTGATTATTCCCCTGCATGCTCAAGCAATATTTTTATACTCCTCCCTAGTCATCTGTCCAAGTTTCCACTTCTTGTAAGCTTCCTTTTTGTGTTTAAGCGCACTGAAGATTTCACTGTTAAGCCAAGCTGGTCGCCTGCTATATTTGTTATTCTTTCTGCACGTTGGGATGGTTTGTTCCTGCATTCTCAATAAGGCTTCTTTAAAATACAGCCAGCTTTCCTGGACTCCTTTCCCCCCCTCTTCCCTGCACAATAGCTTGTGCTATTGAAATCATGTGGTACCCAACTTTTCCAAAGGCATAGCAAGGATAGCCTGTGAGCATTCTCCTCTGTGAAACTGGGAAGCCTTGGCAGGCATAGAGGGGCCAGCTCCTCAACTGCTGCACATCAATCTAGCTTCATTGATGCCAGCTGAGAATCTGCTCAATGTCTCCAGTAACTTTCTTCATAATACACCAGATCTCCATCCTTTTCAGCACAGTCCTAAATCTAAGAGGTCTACTAGAGTCCTATATCTAAAAGTTTTAGAAGGAATGGGACACTGGGCCATTAAAGAAGATAAACAATGGGACTCTTTGCCACCTTTACACCTTCTTTATTCTGGCTTTTGTATTGGCCATCGTGCCCTCCAGTGTAATTTAGAGCCATCTCAGGGGTTGTTCTAATGTATGACAGCCTTGCATGCTGCTTATAGTCTTCAGCCCAGGATAACCAGAGCACTGTGAACATCAGCCCACATTCTCCCAGCCCTGATCCACCATGTCCTGCCTCCACTTCATCCCTTGCATGCCCCTACACTGGAGGCAGCACTGAAGAGTCACATAGGACTGCCTACATCAGCCTTAATCATCCCTGTGCTTGGGGAGTTCCCCAGGACTCACTGCAGCCTCTTTACACTGCCAGAGTGTTGTCAAGGGGCAACAGTAGGGACCAAAATTTGGCCTATCACCAGAAAGAGCCCAGGCCAGTTAACTGAGGGATGTACCATGAAGGAGTCAGACAAAGTCTTTCATATAGGATCTCTTTCCACTAGAATTCAGTAGTTTATTCCAAAAATAGGGGTATTTTAGTATTTATTTATTAAAAGCACACTTTCAAATTTTTCATATCTAAAATCATGAATCCCTTCCTGGATTTCAGCAAGGATGAGTTCTGTAGGATGGTCCTCAGACTTTCAGACTCATACGAGGACAGATTTCCCATTTCCAATCAAATCCCCAACAACAAAACCGTTATGGCTTGCTTAAGCAAAGAAAAGGTGGGGTTTTTTAAATTGTCACTGTGTCTCAGACCATAAGACACGGTAGCTTGTTTATAACAAGGTGGTAAATCACTTTCCAGTTGCCTCTGGCCATAAACATGCATCATTTGCAAAAAAAAAAAAACGAAAAACAACCCCTCCCATCTTGATTTGGAAAAGTTTGTTTCCTATGTGAGCCACAATCTCCAGTTTTCCTGTGGGTAAATCTCACCAAAGAGGTCATTTGAATAGCTTGAGGGTCTAGAAAACTGAGAATTAGTCAACACACTTACTGTATTCATTATTCTGAGTGCTTTCTGGAGAAATTAAATGTATTGCTACAGGAGAACCAGAGTGTTCAAGAAAAGGTTGTACTGAAAAAATAACCTTTATTTTAAAATGTGAGTATCAGACAAATAGCTGGAAGCACAGTAAGGTAAGTGATAGACTAATTTGAGCTTCATAAATTCTCTAGCACTATTGCAAACTATGACCGTCCTCCATTTAAGATAAAACAGAATACAATGGCAAATGTCTTGCTTTTGGGAGTAGAAAAATAAAAGGAAGTTACTAATTTTATAGTTTGAGAGCTGCTTTCTAAATAAAGATCAGTTTATTGACCTAAAAATTAACTCACCTTAACATTCATCTCACAGCATGCAGTAGCTCATGTCTTTAAAGCCTCAACCAGTTCTTGCAGCACACTGTGTGTGTGTGTGTGTGTGTGTGTGTGTGTGTGTGTGTGTGTGTGTGTGTGTGTGTGTGTGTGTGTGTGTATAAAATTGCAAATAGACTGATGTATGCGTCCCATATCATAATAGGAGATTGTCAGACAGATCCATTCTAATGATACTCTGTCATTCACCCTAATTGGGAGGTTTTATATTATACCTGGAATTTAATTTCACTAAATTCTCCTAATCACTTTGGGAAAAGATTGATAAGATACTGCGGTGTAGTTTGTGACAACTAAAAGTGAAATGTAATGTCTTGACCATATGACAAGTAATGCTTTGAACACACCATGGGTTCCCACTGGACCCAATGTGTTGTACATGCTGGCAATAAGGTTTCCTGTGAAATCTGCTATATTGTGGAACATTCTGCCTATATCTACAAAATTAAAAATTAATGGCACATTTCACTTAAAAATTAAATGTATGCCAAACTTGTTCAGTAGTTTGTATTATAGCATATTACAGATCCCAAACAAATATCTTTAAATGGAAAACAGGGGTTTTGGATATCACTATATGATAACATTACATGCTGGTTATCATTACAGCTTCATTAAAATGCAGCCTGAAAGAGCTTGAATTAAATTATTTAAAAATGGCAGTTCTGATATGGCAGTTTTAGGGTACTTTGCAAATCTAGTTTTAATTAACTGATTTCACTAGAGATATTATAACTGCAAGTAAAACACGTTTACAAAAAGCTGTTGTCTTTTAAATTTTAAATCTACTGGTAAAAACCTTGCCAGATCTTTGGATAAATAAAAAGTTGCATCTTCTTATATAGCATGAGTGTTAATTGGATTTTTCTTGTCATGATTAAGAGTAATAGCAGAAGCTGATCTAAAACAGCTCCTTACAATGCACCTTACTGGTACATTCATATGACACTTTCACTACTACTGCTGGCCTGATTTACTCTTTCCCCTAGGTTTGCATAGTACTGCTATGTTTATCTGTTGCAGAAACAAAGACCAATGATAAATAATGCAGGAAGTATCCTAATAATGAGGGCAAAATACTGACAGAATTTTAAATATTATTTTTACCAATGGACTGTAGCCATGTTAAAGTGAGGAGATGTAATTGCTTGATGAACTAAATTATGTAGTCTAAGCAGAACATAGTGAGCTAGATGAATAACATGCAAGTTATTTGAATAAATAAATATTGTTCAATGACTAAAACTTCCAAGGCTAATGGCAGGTAGAAACAATTATTATTTTATTTAAAGGGTATTACCAATACCTGACTTTTAGTATCTACCAGTTTTCAAATAGAGACAACTAAAATATACAATCTCTGTGGGTGTTTTAATTGGCAATTGTCTATGGGTATATAAATCTGATGTACCATTTGGGCTTCCTATTAAGGCACCTATGTTGAAAAGTGGGCTCTGATTATTTGCATTATCTCTTGATAATTAATAGATTTTACAATTTAAGAAATGTCCTTTTTTCATTACAAGTAACACCTATTTTTAGCACTTTTTACTGAGCCTGATTTTCATATGCACTGAGGGCTCTTTACACTATGGAAGGTAAGTAATTTCTGCTCACTTTAAGAACCCTTTACACTGCCAGATTGATGTAGTGGGACCATAGTGTAAATGAGAATCAGGACCATATTGTTTTATTTCTGCATGAACATCAGGGTACCAAGATTTTTTGGTCAGTTTGAGATGGTTGCTATTGTGGCCCCCTTCACCCTACTATATATAATTACTAAATCTGAAAGTGAAGCAATGTAAGAAGCGGTTACTAACCTGTTCTGTAACTGGTGTTCTTAGAGATATAGTGCACACATCCATTCCACTTTAGGTGTGTGCTCGCATAGTGCATAGTAGTCAGATTTTTCCCTCAGCAGTACTCGTCAACTCAGCATGAGCAACCTCTGCTGCCTTGCAGCACCGTCTGTAGGCTGCCCCCGACTTCCCCTCAGTTCCTTCTTTCAGAACAGACTCTGATATAGAGAGTGTCAAGCTTTCTTCCCCCATACAAGTTCGAATGGTGAAAACTCTAAACTAGGATGTGATACAGCTCTGTAGGCAAAGAGCAACTGCTGCAATGCTAGGTCCCAATCATTGGAGTGCTCATTTACTAATTTACGTATCATGGCCCCCAAAGTTCCATTAAACTTCTCCACCAGGTCATTTGTTTGATGGTGGTAAGGGGTGGCAACCAAGTGATTTACCACATGAGCTTCCCAAAGGCTTTCCATATTTCCTGCCAGGAAATTAGTTCCTGCATCTGTAAGGATGTCGGAGGACCACCCTACCCTGGCAAAAATGTCTGTTAGTGCCTGGCACACACTTTTAGCCCTGGTGTTGCTTAGAGCTACTGCTTCCAGCCATCGAGTGACAAAATCCATGAAAATCAGTATGTACTGCTTTCCTCTGGGTGTCTTTTCGGAAAAGGACCCAGAATATCCACAGCTACTCACTGAAATGGAACCTTTGTAATGGAGAGTGGCTGGAGAGGGGCTTTGACCTGGTCTTGGGGTTTTCCCACTCTTTGGCACACCTCACAAGATTGGACATAGGTGGAAACATTGTTGCTCATTCCCTCCCAGTGGAACGACTTTCCCAAATGGTCTTTGGTTCGGTTCACCCCAGCATGGCCACTAGGATGATTGTGGGCTAAGCTTAATAGCTTTACCTGTTACTTAGTTGGAACTACCAACTGTCTCTGAGGATGTCAGTCTTCCTGGTGTCCACCAGAAAGAATTTCCTTGTATAAAAGTCCTCTTTCTACAACAAACCTGGAATGATTAGAAGAGCTGAGAGGCGGTGGGTTGCTCCGTTCCAGCGTCCAAGCTCTCTGGAAGCTTTCATCTGCTTCCTGTTCGGTCTGGAACTGTTCCCTTGATGCTGGAGACATCAGTTCCTCATTGGATTGTGAATCTGGGCTTGGTCCCTCTGGAAGCGATGCAGGTGATGGTGCTGTTTCTGTAGACTGTGAACCACTCTCAACTGATGCACTTTGTTGGGGTTCAGGCTCTGGCTGAGCCTCTTGTGTAGGGTTATCTGTTGCTGCCAGTGCAGGTTCGGTGGGCCCTCTGGTGTTGGGGTTGCAAGTACAGGATTCAGTGCTGGCAATGGTTCTGGTGCTGGTTGTTCCGCCGGTTCCGGTTCTGGGACTGGCTCTTTCTGGGTCTCTGTGACTGTATCCACTACTGCTGTTGCAGACGTTGGCATGGGGTCTGGTTCCATCACTTCTGACCGAGTCCTTGTAGAAATTTCCGGAACAGAGCTATGTGCGACAGCTTGCTTAGCCTGGCTGCGGGTGACCATTCCCACCCTCTTGGCTCATTTCACATGATTGGCCAAGTCTTCCCCCAACAGCATGGGAATGGGATAATCATCATAGACTGCAAAAGTCCATGTTCCTGACCAGCCCTTGTACTGGACTGGCAACTTGGCTGTAGGCAAGTCAAAAGAGTTGGACTTGAATGGTTGAATCGTCACTTGGACCTCTGCATTGATTGATTAAATTGGAGTCCACTAAGGAAGCATGGATAGCCGACACTTGTGCTCCGGTATCCCTCCACGCTGTGACCTTCTTCCCGCCCACACTCACAGCTTCCCTCCACTCTGAGGGTATCTGGGAGGCATCTGGGCCTGAGGACCTCTGGGGTGATCCGGTGCAATGATCTGTAGTCTGTTGGGGTTCTTGGGTCAGTTGGCCTTTACATGCCATGCTCGTTACATTTAAAACATCACCCAGCTGACGGGTCACTGAGGTGAGGTGGGTAGCTGGAGAATGGTGTGGTGGGACAATAAGGTGTCTGGGGTGTAGTTGGGGCCTTGGGCTGCCCCCAGTCGTAGGGCGTGGTCTGAGGGTGTCCCTTCTAGTATCCACTCCAACTGTGACCCAGGTTGTTTCTCTCTCCTCCCTCGACCTGTTTTGTTCTGGTTTGCCCCGCCTCTCTGGTGGTCTGGGACTGTTCATATTGATCAGCATAAGAAGCAAGACTTCCTGCTGAGTCCATTTTCTTATCCTGTAAACACTGTTTTATATCATCCTTGGACATATTCAGGAATTGCTCCTGTATCATCAAATCCCACATTCCTCCAAAATTAGTTATAGCCCGTCCGTTGAGACATTCATCAAACAGATCTGTCATCTGTTTTACATAAGCCACATTACTTAGTCCAGGCCCTCTCTTAAGGGTTCGAAATTTTACTCTGTAAGTTTCAGATGTAACTTGAAATTGCTTTAAAACCAAATCCTTGAATTTATTATAGTCAGAAGCCTCATCAATGAGCATCTTATTGAGTATGTCCAGAGCTCTTCCAGTCAATTTTGTGAGCAATGTGGTCATCTTATGAGCTTCAGGAATTTTATGGAGTGTGCACAGTCTCTCAAAGGTGAGAAAATACTCAGCAATATCACTGGATTCATCATACTGCGGACGTAGTCGCTTCCATTTGTGGATTGTTGGGGAAGGATTGTTAGGGTTATCTGGTATATTCTGCTGAGCCTTTCCTTCTCTATCTCCAGTGCATGCTTCCTCTCTTTTTCCCTCTCCTCCATTTCTTTTTCCTTTGCCTCCATAGCTCTCCTGTGGGCAGCCTCCTGGGTTTTCTCTGCCTTCATAGCTCTCTGGTGGGCAGCCTCCTGGGCTTTTTCTTTGGCTTCCAGTCTGGCTAACTCCAGCCTCTGTTTGTCTTGCTTTCTGTCATCCTATCCCTCTGTTTTTAACCTAGCTATTCCCGAGAGTTAGAAAGAAAAAGAAAAAAACCTGGCTTGTAAAATTTTGCTGTGCTGTAACCTGATAACTTTTGTCTCTGATAGCTGTTCTCAGCTTACAGAAAAATCCTTTGTTATGGAGATGCTCTGTCCCCAGGCAGAGACACAGAAACTGCAGCTGCAATCACCTTTTACAAAACCTTTTAAAATCCTGCTGTGCTTCTGGTTCAAAATGATCCCACCGCTCTGCCATCATGTCTAGGTTCCTTCCTCACTCTGAACTCTAGGGCACAGATGTGTGGACCTGCATGAAAGATCCCCTAAGCTTATTCTTACCAGCTTAGGTTAAAAACTTCCCCAAGGTACAAACTTCGCCTTGTCTTTGAACAGTATGCTGCCACCACCAAGTGTGTTAAACAAAGAACAGGGAAAGAGACCACTTAGAGACCTCTTCCCCCAAAATATCCCCCCAAGCCCTACACACCCCTTTTCCTGGGGAAGGCTTGATAATAATCCTCACCAAATGGTACAGGTGAACACAGACCCAAACCCTTGGATCTTAAGAACAATGAAAAATCAATCAGGTTCTTACAAGAAGAATTTTAATTAAAGAAAATATAAAAGAATCACCTCTGTAAAATCAGAATAGTAAATACTTTACAGGTAACCAGATTCAAAACATAGAGAATCCCTCTAGGCAAAACCTTAAGTTACAAAAAGACACAAAAACAGGAATATACATTCCCTCCAGCACAGCTTATTTTACAAGCCATTAACCAAAAGAAAATCTAACACTTTTTCTAGATTACTTACTAACTTAACAGGAGTTGTAAGGCTTGCATTCCTGATCTGTTCCCGGCAGAAGCATCACACAGACAGACCAAATCCTTTGTTTCCCCCTCTCCAGATTTGAAAGAATCTTGTCCCCTCATTGGCCATTTTGGGTCAGGTGCCAGCAGGGTTACCTTAGCTTCTTAACCCTTTACAGGTGAACGGATTTTGCCTCTGGCCAGGAGGGATTGTATAGCACTGTGTACAGAAAGGTGGTTATCCTTCCCTTTACATTTATGACAGAGGGAAAGGAGAGTGGGTTGTGAAATGGACATATGCAACACGTATAAAAGAACAAGTAGTTACAGAACAGATTAATAACCATTTCTTCTTTGAGTGATTGCACACATCCATTTCACAATAGGTGACTCACAAGCAGTTTAAAATGGAAACAGATTCATGGTCTAGCTGAATAAGGATTGGAGGGCCACACGAGCAAATCTGGCATCATCTCTGGATTGCTGAGAAATGGCATAGTGGGAGGCAAAGGTACAGACTCATGACCAAGTTGCTGCCCTGCTAATGTCCAAGATGGGCATGTGAATCAGAAAGGATGCAGAAGCCGCCTGAGATCTGGTTGCATGGGCTAATATCCTACTTGTGGGTGTTACTTTAGCCAACTGGTAACACAAATGAATACAGACAGAAATCCATGAAGAGATTGTTTGGGAGGACACACAAGTGCCCTTCATTCTGTCAGCAATTGCAATGAGCAGCTGTGAGATTGACCTAAAGAGCTCAGTCTGATACAGGTAAAAAGCCAAAGCCCTTCTAACATCCAGAGTATGGAGCTTTTCCTCATCTTTGTGTATGAGACTTTGGAAAGAAGGTCTGTAAGTGAATTATTTGATTTAGTGTGAAAATTGGAAACCACCTTCATAAGGAACTTTGGGTGAGGGCGAAGGTAAACTTTGTTGTATAGAAAACTGTGTAGGGAAATTCTGCTGCCAGAGCCTGCAACTCCCACACTGTCCTAGATGAGATAATGGCTACCAAAAAAGGCTACCTTCATTGCAAGGTGTAGCAACAAACGGGATGCCAGCAGCTCAAAGAGTAGACCCAGCTTTCTTAGCACTAGATTGAAGTCCCATGGGGGGAATAGGCTCTTCCACTTGTGGGTACAACCTGTCTTGTAAATCCAATAGACACTTAAGTGGAAAACAGAAAGCGGTGATCCACTGAAGGGTGGAAAGCCAAAATCGCTTCCTGATGAACCCTGATGGAACTAATGGCTAACCCGTTTCAGAATTAACAGATAGTCCAAAACATGATGGCTAGGAGCCTGGAGCAGGGAAATACCTTTCTGATGGGACCAGATAGAGAACCTTTTCCATTTTGCCAGGTAAGTGGTGCTAATAGAAGGCTTTCTATTTAGAAACATTTCCTGCACCTCCCTTTCCAAAGCGGCTAGCCATGAAGCATCCAAGCTATCAGAAGGAGGACCAGCAGGTTGGAAGAGAGAATGTACCCATGGTCCTGGGATCTCACATCTGAATCTAGGGGGAAAAATAGTGGAGGTTTGACCATTAGGACCAACAATGCCAAAAACCAGTGTTGTCAAGGCCACACTAGAGCTATTAGCATGAGATGAGCCTTGCCTTGGTTGAACAAGACTCTGGGTTGGAGAGGAATCGGAGCGAAGGCATACAGTAGGTTTGTCAACCAGAGAAGAAAGGCACCTGTAAATGAACTGGCCTGTGACCCCTTGGGAAAAAAACAGATGGCATTTTCTGTTGACTCTTGTCGCAAACAGATCTACCTGGGGAGTCCCCCAGGGCTGGAAGATATATCTGGCCACATCCAGACAAAGAGACTACTTGTGATCAATGCATGACCTGCTTAACTGATCTGCCAGGGTAATCTGCACTCCTGGAAGGTATGCAGCTCTCAGGTGAATGGAGTTGGTTATGCAGAAACCACAGGAGAATTGCCTCTTGGCACAATCGAGAAGACTGGGCTCCTCGCCGTCTGTTCACATAGAAAATAACTACTGTGATATCCAGGATGTGGAAGGAAGGCCAAACAAGCTAGATGGATAGCTTGCAGTTTCCTGATGATTATATGTGTTTTCAAATGTTGAGCAGACCAAAGACTTTGAGTCTGGAGGGATCCCAGGTTGACTCCCCAACCTAGGGCCAATGCATATGTAACTAAGGTAAGGTCTAGCTGTGGGGAAGCAAAGGGGAGCCCCATTCAGACATTCATAGATCTGTCCATCAGTCCAAGGAGAACAAAACTTGCTCTGATACTTGAACCACCATGTCTAGAGGGTGACAGCTCAGGGAATACACCGAAACTACCCATCCTTGAAGTTTTCTGAGGTACAGTCTGGTGAGTTCAACTACATATGTGCATGCCATCACATCCCCCAGAAGTCTGAGGCAGTTGCACACTGTGGTGACAGGATGTGCCTTCAGGAATCTCAGCTGTGACAAGAAGGCTTTGGTCTTTGTAAAATCCATAACCTCTCTGATGAATTCTATTTTCTGCACAGGCATCAAAATTGACTTTTTCATGCTGATTATAAGTCCTAGAGCAGGGGTTCCCAACACGGTGCCTGCAGGCACAATGGTGCCTGCCGGAGCAGTTGTGTGCACCCACAGGACACCGTGCTGCCGAAATGCCGCTGCCGAGCACAGCCGCCAGAGAACCGCCCGCCAAAATGCCGCTGAGAAATGTTGCCGTTTCTCGGCGGCATTTTGGTGGCGACACTTCTTTTTGCTGCTGCTTCTTGGCGGCATTTCGGTGTCTGGCACCCGCCACAGTCTTGTGGGAATAGGAATGTGCTATTCCTACAGAAAGGTTGGAGACCATTGTCCTAGAGTATCAAAGGTTGACTGGATAAAGGCCACATTGGACAGTACTTGAGACCTGGAACAGCCTCTGACTAACCATTTGTCCAAATAAGGGAACACGTGGACTCCTGACTTTCTCAGGAATGCTGCCAGCACTGTCATGCATTTTGTAAATATGCAAAGTGCTGCTGACAGCCCAAATAGCAGCCCTGTGAATTGATAATGGGACCTGTTTATTACAAACCTGAGGAACATCCGGTGACTCTGATGGTTCGTCACATGGAAATGCATATCTTTTAAGTCGAGGGCAGCATACCAGTCCCCTGAGTCCAGAGTAGGATTAATGGAAGCTAGAGTTACAATCTGAAATTTTATTTTTTTCAGTAATTTGTTTAACTCTTTTAGATCAGGCCCTCTTTTGCTTTTGGGATGAGGAAGTAGCATAAATAAAAACCTTTCCCCTTAGATATCGGGGAACTTCCTCTATGGCCCCCACTTGAGAGATTGGACCTATTGCATTAGCACTAACTTGTGAGAGTGGTCATTGAAAAAGAATGGGGAACCAGGATAGGAATGGGGAACAGACACAAACTGAAGGGGGTATCCCAGTTCCACTGTGCTTAAAACCCACTGATCCAAGGTGATGTGGGACCAAGTGTGATGGGTTGGATCACAGAAACTCCCTTGGGGCTGCCAACTGATGTGCCAAGACTACTTCTGTCCCTGCTTTCCCTGCCAATTTGGGACTCCAGCACCCTGTCTTGTTGAGCCAGAGATGCCAGTCTGTTCCAACCCAGACCCAGGGTCTGAACTACATGCCCCAAAGCTGCAGACTAACTAAAAGCAACTTAAGAAGTGTTCCTATCCTCGACACTCAGAGCCCCAACTCCCAATGGGGTCCAAACACCAAATAAAGCAGTTTTACCCTGTATAAAGCTTATACACCCTGCCAGGTATTAATACATACTCTGGGTTAATTAATAAGTAAAAAGTTATTTTATTTAATACAGAAAGTAGGATTCAAGTGGTTTCAAGTAGTGACAGTCAGAACAAAGTGAATTACCAAGCAAAATAAAATAGAACCCACAAATCTATGTCTTAGAAAACTGAATACAGATAAAAACCTCACCCTTAGAGGAATTCCAGTAAGCTTCCTTTTACAGACTAGTCTCCTTCTAGTCTGGGTCCAGCAATCACTCACACACCTTGTAGTTACTGTCCTTTGTTCCAGTTTCTTCCAGGTATCCTTGGGGGTGGAGAGGCTCTCTCTTTAGCCAGCTGAAGACAAAATGGAGGGGTTTCCCAGGGGTTTAAATAGACTTTTCCTTGAGACCCCCTCCTCTCTCCTATGCAAAGTCCAGCTCCAAGATGGAATTTTAGAGTTACATGGGCAAGTCACATGTCCATGCATGATTCAGTTTTTACAGGCTTATTCACATGTTACCTTGAACGTCCTCATGTAGACTTCTTATGTGGATTGGAGCCTTCCAATCCATTGTCCCTTAAGTGCTTCTTGATTGGGCACTTAAATTGCACATTCCTTTCTCAAGAAGCTGACCAGATGCTTTACAAAGGCTACTTAAAAATCAAGCAAGTACACAGCCAATATTCATAACTTTGAATACAAAGATGATACATGCATACAAATAGGATGAATAGATTCAGTAGATCATAATCTTTACAGAGATAGGTTACATGGCATATGTAGCTGTAGCGGGGTGGTCACCCACTCCTGCCCTAAAGGGCTTGAAATCAGCCCTGGGAGAGGGCTGTGACTGGGAGCAAGCAGTTCCCAGGCTGATTGGGGAAAGCAGGCTTAGCTGTGGCCATGCCCCAATCTGGGCTTAGCTGGCCCTTATAAGAGGGCAGTGGGCCAGGAGCAGACAGAGTCTCCTCTAGCTGTGGAGGAAGACGGGCCTGGTTGCTGGGGATCTTGAGAAGGTACCTGGAGTGGAGCAGGGCTGAGGAAGGCCAGAGGCCCTGGGCGGCTCCAGACTGGAAAACCCCCAGGCTGCAGGCTTGGCAGATGGCCTAAAAAAGAGTACTGAGGTTGCAGGGGACAGCCCACGGGTAGGCAGAGGCAGCAGGTCCAAACTGCCCTTGCCTGTGATAATTGGCTTATACACTGCAGTCTGCCCCAGTGTGTGGGGGCTCAATGGTGACTGGCAGTAGCCAAAGACTGAGGCGAGGTGGGGGTAGTGGGTGGGGATTCCCCAGGGAGGGGAGACCCAGAGACTGTGGGGGTACCACCAGGGGGAAACACCCTGGGTAAAAGGGGCACCGGGGTCCGGGAGGGACACAGTGGCAAGTGGGACACTGGCCTGCAGAGGGTGGTCCAGAAGCTGGAAGAGCTAATTCCCTGAGAGACCAGCAGGAGGTGCTGCAAGGGTGAGTCCCACCCCTTGACAGTAGCATAAAACATATTCCAGTTATATCATATATACATTCATAAGCATATTTCCATAAAGCCTAATGGGGGGCACCATCACACCAAGCACTTAGGAAGTGGGATAAACGGTTAGCAAATAAAAGGGAAGGAGAAGACGGTACTCTCAGTACTGATAGTCTGTCCTCAATCAACACATCAAAATGTTTGCTTAGACATGCTAGCTTGTCTAGCTGAACTGGTAGCTACAGAAAAGGAAGGTGGTGGTTGTTGCCTCCTGTAACCTCTGCTTTTTTTCCTTGGATAGGTCTTGGGAATGAAGAATAAACCATGGGTACCATTGCGACTGTTGCAGTCAACACTGCTTTCTTTTTGTCTCTAGCGTATAGATACCCAGCGACTTAAGCATCTCCCTTGAGTCTTTAAGGCTATGCAGCCTATTATCCATCTTCTCTGTAAACAATAATGGACCCTCAAATGAGAGGTCTTGGATGGTCTGCTTGACCTCTTACTCCTGACAGGATTCTGCACCCCTGTGGGAATGCAGAATTCAAATGGTCTGCATATTTCTGTGCCCCCTCCCCCTTCCCTCCACAGAAGAATGCAAAAAAAAATCTACAGGGGGACATGCACCTCTTCCCCTGCAGCGCATCTGTTCCAGCATGCCTGGAGCAGCCCAGAGATGCAAATCACTGTAGGGGGAGGGGGGCTGGGCGTGTGTGCCTGCAGGGGAGATGTTGATCACCATCATGGGGAAGGGCAGGACATGTGTGCCTGCCATAAAGTGAGAGACTGTCCCTCTCGCTTGCTACTGTGGCTCTCAGGGGCCGATGGAGGGATAGGGTTTTTTATTATGCCCGAGGCAGGCTCTGTCCCCGAAGCATAAATGTAGCAGCCTGCCTGCATAGTAACATTGTTAATGTTGCTATTGTTAGTTAACTGTTTCCATTCTCAGTGAATTCCCCCAGGAGCATAAAACCTGTAAAAGTTTTAAGGCCCCTACATTGCCACAGTGATGCAAAGCCTTATACATACAAGACAGTAAGGGAATCAGTTAGGAAGCTCTATGTGCTTTCTCACTTTTTCCCTATGCCAAAGTGGCACAATGGAGTTAGATTACAGTTCAGGATTTATTTTATTTACCCATTTTTTAAAAAAAGACTTTGAGGGCAAATAAAACATTTACCAAGCTATCAATAAAATGTCAGGACAATCAAAAGGAAAAGGAGTACTTGTGGCACCTTAGAGACTAACAAATTTATTTGAGCATAAGCTTTCGTGAGCTACAGCTCACTTCATCGGATGCATTTGGTGGAAAATACAGAGGGGAGATTTATATACACACACAGAGAACATGAAACAATGGATTTTATCATACACACACTAAGGAGAGTGATCACATAAGATGAGCCATCACCATCAGCGGGGGGGGGGGGGAGAAGAGGAGGAAAACCTTTCATGGTGACAAGCAAGGTAGGCTATTTCCAGCAGTTAACAAGAACAATTGAGGAACAGTGGGGGGTGGGATGGGGGGGAGAAATAACATGGGGAAAGTTTTACTTTGTGTAATGACTCATCCATTCCCAGTCTCTATTCAAGCCTAAGTTAATTGTATCCAGTTTGCAAATTAATTCCAATTCAGCAGTCTCTTGTTGGAGTCTGTTTTTGAAGTTTTTTTGTTGAAGGATAGCCACCCTCTGATAGTGTGGCTGATGTGATTAGGCCCTATGATGATGTCTCTTGAATAGATATGTGGACAGAGTTGGCAACGGGCTTTGTTGCAAGGATAGGTTCCTGGGTTAGTGGTTCTGTTGTGTGGTGTGTGGTTGCTGGTGAGTATTTGCTTCAGGTTGGGGGGCTGTCTGTAAGCAAGGACTGGCCTGTCTCCCAAGATCTGTGAGAGTGATGGGTCATTATTCAGGATAGGTTGTAGATCCTTGATGATGCGTTGGAGAGGTTTTAGTTGGGGGCTGAAGGTGACAATCAGAAGCAAGCACTTCCCAAAGTACCCAGCCAGGTCCAGGACAATGATTAGCAAAACTGTATGACTTTCATGTGTGAAAGTCTGAGCAATTTAAAATAACATTCTAATTTTTTTTTAGTTTTGCTGTTTGGTGTTCTGTAATGTAATTTAAATGAAAATCCAGGATTATAACTGAAATGCAGGGTATTAGTTGCCAAGTGTTTGTAACTTAACTTTCATATGTTTCAGAAATGCTGAATAGTTATTGTGACTTTTTTCTGTATTGTAGTTTCAATAAATTACCAAAACAATTGAAACTAGTGTGATTATATTGCATTATTTTGAAAAATAAAATATGCAGAATTTTTAAGTTTTTGGTGCATAATGCCCCCCAGAGTAAGCTCTGTAGGGAGACTGTATGACTGCAGTCAGAAACACTGCTACATAGTAATGGCCAATGCCATATCATAGGCTGCAGAGACAACTGCATCCAAACTGTCCTGGAGAGCTGTTCTGGCCACTAGTCTGCTGTCCTATATCACAGCAGCAAATTCCAGCCTCACCTCATCTGTTAGTCTGTCCTTGAATTTAAAAACATTATCTCACAGACAGGGTAAAGTTGTACCAACCCAGCAGAGCCTGCTAGTTTGCAATTCTAAGTAGTAACCCTCCTGTGGAATAATGCTTCCTTCAAAATAAGTCCAGCTTTGTTGATTCCTTCCACCTTGTCATTGAGATCTGGTGATCCTGTCTCTCTCTCTTGTTAGCCATTGAGACCACTAAGGATCCCTGAGAGAGATAACTATATAGGTGTTCAAATCCCTGAGAGGAGATGTAGAACTTCTGTTTTACTGTCTTTGCGGTAGGCAGAAGGGAAAACAGGGTCTGCCACAACACCTTGACAGGTTCAAAGATAGCCTCATTGATCGGGAGAGCTATTCTGGAGGGTCCTGCTGTGGCTAATATATCTACCAGCCTATGTGATTTTTCACAGACCTCTTCCACTTGAATATCGAGCACCACAGTCATCCCTTTCAACAACTCCTGATTAGTCTTATAGTCACTGGGTGGGGGAGAAGTACTGTTCACTATCACTCTCTCATCAGGTAAGGAGGAAGAGGAAGCCAAAGGCTGTTAAGAAGTAGCCTCCCCTAATTCCTCAATGGGTGGACCTCCTGGGGGAACTTCCTCTGGACTGGTATTGGTCTTGGTACTCAGAGAAAGCAGCTGCTGACTCTGGCTTGGATGCTTCTGATGCCTATCCCAAGAGGCAGATGACAGGAATTTGGGGGATGAACTGCATGCCAGTGGGAATCCCTAATTCAGAAGGCCACTGGTATGATACTGGGATCCAATTATGCTTAGGCCACTGGTCTTTGTGCAATTGCCAATTTGTGGCTCCAGTGGGTACATAGGCACCTGGCCTGAAGGCACTGTCAGTACCTCATGGTGTATCAGAGCCGGAATATTAGGCATCAGAAAAGTAGATACCAGTACCAGGCATGAAGCATTTTTGAATGGCTGGGGAAACCAGTACCAAAAGGTTTAGAAGTTCTAATGTCACTGCATATGGCTCCAGCGTTGATGGTACTAGGATCAAGTCCTGCACCAGTGGTTGTACATTTAACATTGCTGCCTTCCCTTCAGGGTTCAGTCTTGATGGTCCCAGCTTAGGCTCTGGAGTCAATGACCCTCTCTTGATCCAAGACCTGCCTCAAGGAGTGCTTCTCCTTTGAGTGCACTCCAGTGCCCTTGTCTCTACTAGATCTTGGTGCTGAAAATTTTGAAGATTCTGGTACCTAGTCCCTGAAAGTCATGTAGTGTCACTTCAGCATCACCAGGGACACAGAATGGCTTCTTGGCTCTGTCAAAACAGGGGAAGCACTCCTCACCAACTTGGACACGCTTGATGCTGTCTGCAAGAAGGCTCTGGAGGTGGATGAAGAGCCACTAACATGAAAAAATGTTTGAGCCTAGTTGCTCTGTCTTTTTTAGAACAGGGTTTAACATCCCTACAGATGTGACATCTGTCACTCATATGAGATTTCCCCAGGCATTTGAGAAAGCTGGGGTGTGGGTCACTCACAGGCATAGGCTTAGTACAAGAGTGGCAAGACTTGAAACCCAAGGATCTATGCATGATCACAGTACTGGCACTGGTATCCATGCAGGAACCAGAGAAGTCACAATCTTAAAAGCTAACCAATCTAATTTATTACACTAATCTAAAAGAGACAAAAGAACAAATGGGTACTATATATCCAAACAGAGAGGGAAAGTCTTTCCAAGGCAAGAACACATGCTCCAACAACTGTCACAGGTGATAAGAAGGAATTGAGTGGAGTGGGGGTCACTAAGCCCTGAATAGCTGTGCAAAGTGGCACAAGGCAGCAGAGGGTGCTCATGCTGCCTCAACGGTTACTACTGGTGGAAAAACCAACAACTGTGCACTAGGTGTGCACACTCCTAGAGTGGCATGGACAACTGCAATCACTCAAAGAAGAAATTTCTTAAGCTGGGAGAAAAATATCTCCCTTTCTGTTTACTATTTCTTTGCAGCTAAGAGATGTGTACAATGTGCAATTTAATCCTGTTTAATCAATCATTGTTACAATTGAGATATTTGTTACCTTTAAGATAATATTTTCAGACACGTGCACAAACAACACCACAGTGAAAAGGAAACACATCCATACATAGTATGATATCCATAGTATATGTGCATACATTGCACCAACGCAAGTTTTTAAAACTTTCTAAATTATGCATGATGGAATGGGTGTAAAAAGATGATAACAGGAACTCCTGCTTGCTTAGTACTATGCATTTGGCAATGCACTGACATCATGCCTATTGCCATGCACTATAGAAGATGATAGGGTATAATTGTTGCTTGCTCATTTTACTGAACTCCAAAACTATATCAAATAGCACTTAATTATATAGATAAATACCATGACAGAAGAGAACTCACACTTGAACAGCTCAGTGTAAACAAGGACTTTAATAATTATACTAAAGCTGTAGGTGCAAACAGATAAGTTGCTGCTGTTAATTAGTTCGGAGTTTTATGCTTGTGATATCAGAAGTAGATCTGACAAAAATTTATTTGGAGTTTGAGTATGTAGTTTTACTCTAGCTCCATCTGGTCCATGCCCTCTGATTACCCAGAACATTGGCTGGTAGTTTGAGGGGCACATTTGATAACTGGCCAAGTTTAAAGGTCTATTGGAGGTAAAACAATGCCCAGCCTTTTACAAGAGAATCATTGTTGCTTAACAAAAAAGCTCTCTAGCTTATTTGAATGTCAACAATTCAGAAAAGTTGATGTTTGGAGCCATCAAATAAAATGTTTTTGTGAAACAGTTTATTATTTCAGTGGTAATTATTCGAATCATTCATGGTAAAGGATGTTTTCTAATGAGAGCTTGGCTGCTGCAAATTCCAGGGAGACTGAATGCTCTTTGTGCTGACAAAAAGGCCCAAATCACTGGAGAGCAACTGACTGGACAAATCATTCATCTATGCAAATGCCAGCTGAAATGGTCAGATGCATTTATTACCCTGCTCATTATAGTAAACAAGGCAGGAATCATGACTGGCAGTTATCAACTTGCCCTGAAGTATGATTTGTTCTCCTACCACTATTTAAATGAGAGAAAAAAGGCATGCCACCAGGGACTTTGTCGGTTTATAAAAGAGTAAATGTCACATAGCCCAGTGCTTAAAGACTTTTGATTGACAAATGTTTTATTTGACATATCAAACAATGATGGTTTTCATATCTAATAGTCCATATTTGTTAGCAAAATCTTAACCCTTTGAGGAGTGACAACTGACTTCTCATGATGCTCCAAAACTGAAATCCAGATAAAAAGTTAAAGTACAAGTAAAATTAAATAATTCTGCACCTAATGTGAAAGCAACTAAAAATACTCTTCAGCTGGTGACAGGAATGACTCAATGTTTTATCACAACACATATACGGTACTGTAAAAAGTTGTTCTTAACAGAGGCATCAAATAAACAGTTGACCTACTTTAGTAAGTATACTACTGGTGTTAATGCCAGAAAAGCTAAATATCATATGACATAGTGAAATGTAAAACAGCTGATCTTTTTTCCTAAAAAAAAAAGATATAAAAGCGTTAATTTATTCATCTTCTAACTATATACCACTGAACAAATATCTATAATTTACTCTCCTAACAAACAAATACTTTCCATAGTTAAATTCAAAGAGGTCTAGAGTGTTCTAAATAGGCCCTATTCTGTCCTCAAACTGCATAAGAAACTCTGTTAATACCATTGGGAATTGTATGCATTTACCAAGAGCAGTATATGGCCCAATGTGTGTAGGAAATTTGTGTTTCTTCAGTGACTACTTATAAGTGTTACTGTGAAAAAATTAAAAATAATGAATGGAAAAATAGAAGTCAAGGAGTATAGAAATCACTAAATACAAGAGGTCTTGAATTTTCAATATTAGACTCATTTGATTACTATATGTTGTGTACTCAAGTCACTGCAATGATAGCATCACATTGTAATAGCAGTGCACAAGCCAACACACTACATGCTACTGTGTTGGTGATTTGTCATTATTATATTTTGGCCCCTTTATTACATGAGTGGTTTGAAGATCATTTTTATGCTTCTAAGACCCTTTTACATGTTTCCAAACTGATACGTCCCATGTTATTAAATGGGAATGAAATGACATGTAACTAAATGATGCAGAGCATATCATTCAGTTATGTTATATTCACACATTGTATATGGCACAATGCTCATGTGGGGAACACTCTGTACCTCTGCACTGCCTTTTAGCAGGCTGGTGCTTATTTCCCATGCTGAGGGTGTGGAAAAGTCTGCATACTACATCCCTGAGAGGAAAGAAATCTTTCATCAATTCAGAAGTGGTATGACAGACTCCAAAGAGAGCCCGTTCAAGTGATATACCTGCCCAAAGTCAAACAGGAAAACTGGCAGAGCCAGGAATTAGCACCCAGATCTTCTGATTCCCAGATACATGCTCTGTTCACTAGAGCATGCTAGGACCATTCTGTCTTCTACTTACAGAGAATTTGTTACATACTGAAAATGGCTCATCATAGCATCTAGTTGTTACTATTTATCTACTTCTGTTGGTGAGAGAAACTAGCGTTTGCGCTTACACTGAACTCTTCCTCAGGCCTGGGATGCACTCAGAGAGGATGTCAACACTGCAATTAAAAACCCTTGGCTGGCCTGACTTGGATCGAGGTGCTGTTTAATTGCAATGTATACATTTAGACTCATGCTGGAGCCTGCACTGAAGGACCCTGCAAGGTGAGAGGATCCCAGAGCTCATGCTACAGTCCAAGCCTGAATGTCTACACTTCAATTAAACAGCCCCTTAGTTCAAGCCCCGCCGTAAGCCCAAGTCAGCTGGCACTGGGCCATCTGCAGGTGTCTAAGTGCAGTGTAGAGATATCCAGAGTGTCACAGCGAAATACAAGGTGGAACAGATTGTTTGTTTAGCATAAATAGTTAACATATTTCAAGGGACCATTCAAAGTGAAGTGGTCTGTTAACACCCCTCCAGTTATGGGGGGGAAGGAAAAATATTTATCTATTTTAGTTAACTACTGGAATAGGTTACTAAGGAATCTCTGTCACTGGACGTTTTTAAGAAGGTTAGAAAAACATCTGTCGGGGATGGTCTAGGTATACTTGGTCCTGCCTCAGCATGGGAGGTTGGACTAGATGATCCCTTCCAGTCCTCATTTCTATGATTCTATGCTGCCATAATTTGAAGGCTCCTGTTACCATAACAGAAAGGATTTTTTTTTGCCATGTTAGCTAACATCATTATTGTTTGGAATATAGGATTTGCTATTCCAGGCTGAACCAGTTTTTCATCAAATCTAGTATTCTCTTTCCAGAGATGGCTAGTCCTGATTCTTCAGAGGACAACCCTAGTAACCTACTTGGCCAGTCAAGCAATACTGCATTGTACGTGGGAGGAAACAATTCCTTCCTGAATTCTGCAGCAATCAACACACATTCTGAAGCATGATATCTGATTATACCCATCTTAGTATATAGAACTACAAATGTTCTCACTGGTCATAAAAAAAACCCCACAGCTGAAGTATTTTGCTTTCTAACCTCCTGTAGTGGTGAATTTCGGAGGCTGACTACTACCAGTGTGAAAAAGTATTTCCCTGCATTGGTTTTTAATGTTGCTCCCATTTACTTCAAGTGATTTTCTTGTTGTGCTATGGGATCCCATGATCTCTTATCATCATCTCTTGTTCATTGGTGTACCTAGTGTATCCCTTTAAATTGTCAACAAGCCATTTATTTACAGGAGTTCCTTCACCCCACTCCTTATTCCCCTCTTGCCATCACCCTGTGCTCCATTTTCCTCTATCTTTCAAAAAACAGGCAGTGTTTAAATATCTTCATCTGTCCATCCCTGCTGGATGCTATCAGTCTGCTTCAGACCTACCACATCATTCTAGAGCTGCAGCTTCTACAAGTCTTGAGGTGCTGTCATAGGTTGCTGATTTAATAGAGTGGGAAAGGCAGACAAATGGTGGTTAGCAGCAGAGGTAGGACAAGGCAACCAAGCCCTGTAAAAACTATAAATAGCATTCTTAGCATCAAGGATTTTAAAAGGAAAAGGAAAGGTACTAATGAGCCTGCAAGAACCACCTGCTCTTCAGTGACACTGCTGGCCTCCACCTTCTTCACTGGAAAGAAAGTTAAAGGAGCTGATTATTATAGTTCAGGAAGGTTTCAGGATTAATTTTCAGGGATGTGAAGTAATCAACATTTTCTCAAGCAGTTAGTATGTTCAGTCAATAACAATGCCACCTTCAAGACTAACTGTGTGCCCTGAATAAGTGATAATCAAGAAGTCAGGGACAGAACAGCCACTCTTATACAGGATTATGATATGGGGGTGGGGGAACTCAGCTAGCAGGCCAGTGATGAATACCTTTTAAAAATGCATTTTGCAGGTAACTGCAGACGGTAAAGAATCAGGGCCTTTGTTGGTTAAGTGGAATGTCTTGGTGGCCCCTTTATGAAGGAGGAAACCTGAGTTCAGATACAGGTAGGCAAGCAGTCCATTTTGGATCCTGATTCAGCTCTGCTCATGCAGGGACTGCAGAAGCTATTGCATCTCTAGGGCTGCAGTCTCTCCTAAAAAAGAAAAGGAATACTTGTGGCACCTTAGAGACTAAAATTTATTTGAGCATAAGCTTTCGTGAGCTACAGCTCACTTCATCAGATGCATTTGGTAGCTCACGAAAGCTTATGCTCAAATAAATTTGTTAGTCTCTAAGGTGCCACAAGTACTCCTTTTCTTTTTGCGAATACAGACTAACACGGCTGCTACTCTGAAGTCTCTCCTAAGTATGTCCTCTTAAGGAAAAGAAAGAAAATGTCAGTACCTGACTTTTGAGTCTCAGGCATGTAACATGTTGGGCAAGATGGGGAAAATTACAGGAAGAACTGACTTGACTATGATCTTGCTTACACAAATTTTACTCTGGTGTAATGCCCATCGCTTCAGAGGGGTTACTTCTAATTTAGATGGGTATAAATGAGATCAAAATCAGTTCCAGTATTTTCTCTTTGTGTTGGGAAACCAAGTAAAATGTTAAAACTAGTCATGATTATGTGAAATCCTTGGCAAAAGTGTTGAAAAGCTGATAACTAATGGTTTAGGACTTGTTACTTTGAGCACTAAGATTTAGTTTTTTGAGGTGTTTTATCAAAGTAATATGTCCCAGCCATGAGTTAATACATAGGTCTTCCCGAACATACCAAGAATGAATCCACAGAAAATGAAATCATAGAATACACAGATTTATAGGTGCATGACTCTGTCCTACTTAACTCATTCTGAATACATCAATACCTTTAAAGTTTCACAAGAATGGCAGTTTTATAGATAGGACACTACTGCCACACAATACACCAAGTCCCCCTTCCAAAATGATGATGATATATTCTAAGATTGGATGGAAATATGATATTCAGATTTTATAATCAAAGTAGAAAACTCCAGTGTACTTAAAAGCGACAGCGTAACAAAACAAGATACTCTACAGTTTTTAAGATGGCATGGTTCCTTGGCATTTATGGTTCAATTTTTTAAATGTGTGTGCTAAGTTACACCCATACATGTTACATAGGTCTGTACAAAACAAGTAACTGCCCTTGACAGGTTCAAAGATATCACAGATAACTGGAAAGGCCAAACTCTTGCTGTTGGATAGAGCTTATCTCGCTTGAGTCTCTGCTTGTTAAAGAGCTTTGTTCAGAGGAAATAAGTCATGTTTTTGGTTCTTAGATGCCTCTGGAGGGGTAGGATTTCCATGATTGTCTCTGAGGTCACAGGCAATCACCATTTTGCTGTGGTTGGTCATATAGTGTGGAACTTGATCCCCCTCTCTAAAATATCCCTCATTTCATCCCCGAGGGATGTGTGCTGCAGTGAGCAGCTGTGTGTGTTTGGGGTTATTATATATACTGATTGTGCTGTTGTGTGGGTGGCTGTGTTGATTTTTGTCTAGGGGGCTGTGCTGGGAGATTTGTGTTGATTTGGGCAGGTAGCTGTTGGGCCAGGCAAGTTATCATACGTGCAGTCTCCCTCATACAAAGAATGAAATTAGGGCATGCAAATTAGCTGTAGAGCAAGGGTGGTGATTGGTTGAGTTACCTCTGATATCACAGTAGTTGAGGAGGCTTGGCATGCCATAGATACATGCCTTACAGATGTAATTTTGTAAAGTCAAAGAGGCTGAGAACTTAAAAACAGGATGTTACAGACTGTGAAACCCAGTGATGATTCAACCTGGTGATATTCTGAAGAAAAAGAACCCTCAGCCATGCTTGTAGCTCTTTCCATCACTTTACACTGACTTTACAGCCATAATAGGCTCCCGTGTGACACATAGTGACAAACGTGGAATCTTATTATATAGATGTCCAAATACTTCCTAAACAAATTACAGGGCTTATCTATATGAACAGTTAGTGCACACTAGCCTGTCATGCTCTAACTGACTGTGTTCCTGGGGCTGCACACTAAAAGTTCCTGAGTGCACTTTGATCTACACTGCTTTGAAATAGGAGTTGATCAAACTTTCAGTGCACAGTAGCAGGGTCCACACTGACATTTAGTGCACAGCAGGCTAGTGTGTGTTAGATTTACCCTCTTATTTGCTATGAACTTTTTGTATAGACAAGCCTACAGAAGTCAGAGCAAGATGTGGGCCCTGCCCCAAAGAGTTTATAATCTCAATTTTATATGTGACAGAATAAGCAAGGGAGACAAGCAGTGAGGAAGTGGTAGGAAGCACTAGTGTTCAGCAATACGATCAGACACACACTCAGTTTAGGCACATGCCCATCTTGGTGGTTCTGTTTTCTTTATTTTTAAAATAAAAATACAAAGTAAAAAATAATATAGTGAATATTACTGATAGCACAATGTAAAATAATTGAGTTTTCATAGGAGAGTAGCAGCTTGACCATGAGAGTAGCAAGAGAACTCCATGCAAAAGGGGTAGAAAGAAAAAACAGACACATCTCTGGAAAAACAGATGAATGGAGATGAATACTTCTCTTTCTCTGGCTGCAGATTGTCATAGAAAACCAGTGACTTTTTAGGCCCTGATCATTAATACTTACTGATACGCTTAACTTCACTCAGTGAGTAGTCCCATAGATTTAGCATATTATCTCTCATAAGAACGGCCATACTGGGTCAGATCAAAGGTTCATCTTGCCCATTATTCTGTTTTCTGACAGTGGCCTATGCCAGGTGCCCCAGAGGGAATGAACAGAACAGATAATCATCAAGTGATCCATCCCCTGTCGTCCATTCCCAGCTTCTGGCAAACAGAAGCTAGAGACACCATCCCTGCCCATCCTGGCTAATATCCATTCATGGACCTATCCTCAATGAGCTTATCTAGTTCTTTTTTGAACTAGCCTGAAAGAATAAACCTGATTTCACATATGAGGCCTAATTTAATCTGGACATGTTGGTGCAAGAAGTAGTGAGATGCTGGATTAAGTATTCGTATTCAGTTGTCAGTGGGGGGAGAAAAACATGGCTGTGAAGGAAGCTGAAAACAACTCCCACTGATGTCAACGATTCTGAAAACACACACATTACTGCATTAGTGTTATATCAAAACACCTCACTGTGTTGACTGTATTTAAAAAAAACACTGAAAATGTAGGATTTCATTTTAAAATATAGTGCTTTGCTGAGCAATAGCACAATTTCAGGCTTTGCAGGTCCTGTTTGGAGCAGAAATCAGTGACTTGGAATTGGGTATTGTTTTAGTGTAATTTCACAGAAGATGCAGAGATCATAGAAACTAAAGGGCTGGAAGGGACCTCAGGAAGTCTAGTCCACCCCTCTGTGCTGAGGCAGGATTAAGTGTACTAGACCCCCCCTGACAAATGTTTGTCTAACCCATTCTTAAAAACCTCCAATAATAGAGAGATTGTGAAATTCCCAGATTATCTATTTCAGTACTTAACTATTCTTATAATTAGAAAGTTTTTCCTGATATGGAATTTAAATCTCCCATGCTGCAAACTTAGCGGATTATTTCTCATCCTAGCCTTGGTTGACATGATCACCACCCTCTTTATAACAGCGTGTTACATATTTGAAAACTTATGTCCCTTCTTAGTCTTCTCTTCTGTAAATGTGCTCTTTCTTTCAACTTTTCCTCCTAAGCTATGTTTTCTAAACCTCTTTTAATTTTTATTGCTCTTCTCTGGATTCTCTCCAATTTGTCCACATCTTTATACTTTATTAAAGGGTGGTTCCTAAAACTGGGCATAGTACTCCAAATGAGGCCTCACCAGTGCTTAGCAGAGCGGGACAATTGACTTCTGTGCTTTTCATATGGTACACCTATTAATACACCCCACAATGACATTTGCCTTTTTCACAACTGCATCTCATTGTTGACTCATATTCAATTTGTGATCCACTATCCCAGAGGCGATGCGTTGGGGGACATGGGGTCAAGTGCCCATCCAGATTGGCCGGCCAGGGGTGGGGAAGAGAAGGGGTTCTGTCCTTCTCTCCCTACACTGCTCCCTCAACACGTTTGGCTGCTCTCCCTGGGAGCCGGGTGGGGAATAGGACAGAGTCACTTCTGCCTGAGAGAGCCTGGCTGGGAGGTGAGTGTGTGTGTATGTGAGAGTGAACCTCCCAGCCAGGCTTTCTCAGGCAGAAGTGGCTCTGTCCTGCCCTCCTCCTGGCAGAGCGGCCAGATGTGTGGGGGTGGGAAGCGCAGGGAGAGAAGGACAGAGAGCCCTCCCTCCTTGCCCCCGCAGGTAATGTGGGGTGGGGAGAGTGCTGCAGCCCAGGGCTGGGCGCAGGGCAGGAGGAGTCACTGGGCAGGGGAGATACATGGGGTGGTCACTGCCCCGCCCTCAAGTATGGGGAGGTACCAGTCGTCTATGCTATCCCTCAGATCCCTTTCTGCAATACTACTGCCTAGGTAGTTATTTTCCCCATTTTGTAGTTGTACATTTGATTTTCCTTCCTAAGTGCAGTACCTGTCTTTATTGATTTTCATCTTATTGAATTCAGAATAATTATTCAATTTAATCAAAATCATTTTGAGTTTTAATCCTGTCCTCCAAAGTGCTTGCAAACACTCTCCGAGTTCAGTGTTATCTACAAGTTTTATAAATGCACTGTCCATTCCATTGTCCAAATCATTAATAAAATATTGAATAGTACTGGACCCACGATAGACCCCTGTGGAACCCCAGAGATACTCCCCTTACCCCCAGTTTGACAGCAAATCATTGATAAAAACCAAACTCAAAGAGTAGTTTAACCAGTTTTGCGCCCACCCTATAGTAATTTCATCTCGCCCCAATTTCCATACTTTGCTTATGAGAATGTCATGGGAGATTATGTCAAAAGCCTTACTAAACTCCAGATATATAATGTCTACAGCTTCTCTCCTATCCACTAGGCTGGTTACACTGTCACAGAAGGAAATTTGGTTGATTTGGAATTATTTGTTCTTGACAAATCCATTTTTGCTATTACTTAGCCCACACAGTCCTCTAGATTTGAACAAAATGATAGTTTAATTTCAGTACCTGGAAGAAAACTGTAATAGATCATTATACAGACTGGTCTGTATTTCCCCAGGTACTTCTTTTTCCCACATTTTGAAGCTAGGTACTTTATTTGCCCTTTTTGAGTTCTCTGGGACCTCTCCTGTCCTTCATGAGTTCTAAAGGCAATCACTAAGGTTCAGACTGCTTCAGCTAATTCTGTAAGTATTCTAGGGTGAATTTCACCAGGCTCTGCCAATTTCAATACATCTCTTATCAAAATATACTTTAACCTATTCTTTCCCTATTCTGACCTGAGATCTCCACCCTTGTTAATATTGTGTTAAGCATCTGCTGACAATTAACCTTTTAAATGAAGACTGAAGGGGAAAAAAGGCATTCAACACTTCACCCTTCTCTGTGTCATCTGTTACTTGCTCTCCTTTCCATTAAGTAATAGACATATACTTCCCTTATCTTTCTCTTACTTCTAATGTATTTATAGAACCTCTTCTTAATGCCTTTTATGTCCCCTGCTAAGCATAACTCATTTTGTGCCTCAATCTTTCTGTTTTTGTCCCTATATGCTTGCATTATTCTTTTATACTCCTCTTCAGCAATTTGTTCAAGTCTCCATTTTTTGTAGGATTCATTTTTCAGTTTCAGGTCATTAAAGAGCTCCTGATGAGCTATGTTGGTCTCTTACTATTCTTCCTGATTCCTCTGCATTGTGATAATTTGCTCCTGGAGAATTAATGTTTGTGCCTCCATTGTTGTGCCTAATAATATTTATGTATTTACACCATGAACAGTAAAAGCTGTTTTATTCAGCATGTTGGAGGAGTGGGTGGTGCCGGTAAGTTAAAAATGCTGGTTAACTCAGATGGAGGGGGTTTGGGTGTGCGTGTGGAGCTGCAGGGTTGGGGCGCAGGACGGGGTATGGCACGTGGACTCTGGGAGGGGGCTTGGGGTGCCGGATCTGGGGAGGCGCTCACCTTGGGCAGCTCCCCACAAGTGGCAACCTGTCCTGGCTGCTCCAAGAAGGAGATGTAGAAGGAGGCTCTGCGCACTGCCCCTGCCCCACCATGAGCGCTGGCTCCACAGCTATCATTGGCCAGGAACTGTAGCCAATAGGAACTGCAGGGGTGGCACCTGTGGGTGGAGGCAGCATGAAGAGTTACCTGCCGCACCTCTGAGCAGCTGGGACAGGTCGCTGCTTATGGGGAGCTGCCCAAGGTGAGAAGTCCCCAGATCCTGCACCCCCTCCCATGCCTGAACCTGCTGCCCTGAGCCCCATCCTGCACCCAAATTCCCTCCCAGAGCCCGCACACCAAACCCCCTCCAGCGCCCCAATCCCCTTCTGGCTCCAAGCCAACTGGACAATAACTTGGGCTTTCGATGAAGATCAGAAATGCTGGTTTATAGAGCTTTCCAGTTGGTGAAGTGCCAGATAAAACAGCTTTTACTGTACATAAATTCTGTTTCATTGAACAGGGTGGTAACAAATGACAACTTAGGTGACTCCCTTTTACACAAACCTTAGGTAAGGCAACTCTGCCCTGTCTCCAGAAACAGCTGTCTTGTGTACTTCTCTTTCATCTAGGCCTCACACAAGTCTCACTGCTTCACAAGCAGTTTTCTCTTTCTGCCTCCATCCCTGAATTTTACATCAACTGATTTTATACACACCACAGAACAGCCATCTGATGAGGAAGAAAGGAAATTTTGTTCTTTTATTATCATTAGTTGAATCTGAGACAGCAACTTGGATATGAAAGTTCTGTAACCCATTAGCAATCCCGTGATCCCTCCAGTACTTCTGTTAAGGTTCCTTCCCCACTCTGAACTCTAGGGTACAGATGTGGGGACCTGCATGAAAAACCCCCTAAGCTTATTTTTACAGCTTAGGTTAAAACTTCCCCAAAGTACAAACTATTTTACCTTTTGCCCTGGACTTTATTGCTGCCACCATCAAGCGTCTAACAAATATATAACGGGGAAAGAACCCACTTGGAAACGTCTTCCCCCCCCCCAATCCTCCCAAACCCTACGCCCCCTTTCATGGGGAAGGCTTGATAAAAATCCTCACCAATTTGCATAGGTGAACACAGACCCAAACCCTTGGATCTTAAGAACAAGGAAAAATCAATCAGGTTCTTAAAAGAAGAATTTTAATTGAAAAAAAAGTAAAAGAATCACCTCTGTAAAATCAGGATGGTAAATACCTTACAGGGTAATCAGATTCAAAACATAGAGAATCCCTCTAGGCAAAACCTTAAGTTACAAAAAGACACAAAAACAGGAATATACATTCCATTCAGCACAACTTATTTTATCAGACATTTAAACAAAACAAAATCTAACGCATAGCTAACTAGATTGCTTATTAACCCTTTACAGGAGTTCTGACCTGCATTCCTGCTCTGGTCCCGGCAAAGGCAACACACAGACAGAAAGAACCTTTGTTTCTCCCCCCCTCCAGCTTTGAAAGTATCTTGTCTCCTCATTGGTCATTTTGGTCAGGTGCCAGCGAGGTTATCCTAGCTTCTTAACCCTTTACAGGTGAAAGGGTTTTTCCTCTAGCCAGGAGGGATTTAAAGGTGTTTACCCTTCCCTTTATATTTATGACAACTTCTTTTATAAAATACTATTTACATCTTAGTTTTAAAATCATACCTATAGATTGACAACCATCATGAATACTGGTAAAGTGAGTTCTGTAGCTGGTATAGCATGGTAAGTATTTGTGTATGTGAAATACTAGTAATCTAGATGTTTGGCTATGATACACTATTTATATGAAGGTATTGAGGAAATGCATCTTTCAGTCTTTTATTCAGAAACTGGTGTTTGAACAAATCCACATATTACAGAAATCATAGTTATCAATGGAAATAACTTTGTTGCTTCACAGATTATTCAAGCATTGCAGTGAGTTACTCTGATTCTTGCAGGCCATGCTCTTTTCTCCCCCTACCTCTAGGCTTCCTTTTTCTTCAGGCTATTAAAGACAAAGGACCCAATAACTTACACTTCCTTCCAGCATGTAGCTTACATCAGTTTAGACTCTTACTCCCTTAGACTCATCTCTGATTTGGTCCAAATATTCTGACATTCTCCCAAAGTAATCTAATGTTCAACACCACTGCTAACAGGCTTTCTTCTGTCCAAACAGAGAAAGAAGAAAAGCAGGGTCCTGAGAACCAGTGGCATCACTCAGATTCAATTCAATAACAGCATCTGTAGGAGAAGATTAAAGAGATGGTAAATATTTTGTCGTTTCTATCAAGAGTTTAACTTGTTTTGCAAGATATCATATAAATATTATGTTGTGCCAAGTTATGCTATAACAGTATAACAAATATAAAGTGATTATATGTTATGAAAGTGAACCCAAATTTTGTATACTGTTTATATATAGTAAGTGTCCTAGTTTACTGGCAACTGAAATTCTAGGATGCTTTAAATACATTTCAAAACCCTTTGGTACAATCTTTATCTTTCTACATAAGTATAGTATTGAGAACTGTTTCAAAATGTAGGTCACTAATGTTTTCTCAATATTATGAGATTCTTGTTTCATTAGTTAGCCAGACAATACAAATATCAAATTAAATTATGCAAAAAATAATTTTAAAATGTAAGCAGGGTCAGAATGAGCTCTACCCTGACATTTGGTAGTGAGCTGTGGAAAAGGACTTCAGGGGCTGATCTCGTTTGCATGAGCACTCTCGTTTGCATGGGCACACCCACCCTGCCTAGCATGATGGACTGCTTGCCCAAATGGTTACTTTGGGATCCCCAGTCTCTCTGTTATTGGGGCAGGAGTAATAAAGTGTTGTTATCCTGGTTATGTGAATCAAGGACACCTTCTCTCTCCATGGTATAACAGAGCTAAATTTTGGCTCCATTAGGAGTCTTGTTACATGCTCCAGACCTGAAATCACTGATACCTAGGTCTAAGCATTAGATCTACTTTGGGCTAGTGGTGCACTAGCACTGAGGTTCCCCTACTACCAGCTAAAAAATCACTGAGAGCTGAAATCACTAAAGAGCTGAAATTGCTGAGAGCTGTGTTAAGTGAGGGGGGCCTGAAGACAAGTTGGTGAGTGGCTAGCGGGACAGCTAGTGGAGAGGCACAGAGAGTGGCGATCAGAGTGGGGCGGATAGCAGGGCAGCTGCTGGAGAGGCATAGAGAGCGGAGCGGATAGGTGGGTGGCTGGCGGAGAGGAGCAGACAGCAGGACAGCTAATGGAGAGGCACCGAGAGTGGCGAGCAGAGCGGCGTGGAGCGGACAGCAGGGCGGCTGGCAGAGAGGTGCGGCTGTTGGTGAGGACTGTAGCAGAACCCCATGGAGAGGCATGGCACTCAGCCATCGACCTGAGCAGTGAAGCATGTAAGATGCCCCCCATATCTCCCTCCACTTCCACCCAGGCTGGGAGGTAACCTCTGCAGATGGACTTCTGAAGTCTGGGGGGCTGCACTGACCAAGGACAGAAACTGTATGTTGGGGGGGGGTAGCTATTGGGTTGCTGAACTTAAGACCCTGAGGGGAAAAGGACACTGCCAGACTTACCTGGGGGGGGGTCTTTTGCTCATGGTTGGTGTTATGAATCTTGTTTGTGGTGTTTCCCCAACATAATGCAGCATTATTTCCCTCCTTTATTAAAAGGCTTTTGCTACACTCAGACTCTGTGCTTGCAAGAGGGGAAGTATTGCCTCTTAGAGGTGTCCAGAGGGGTGGTATGTAATTGTACCAGGTCAATGGGTGTGGGCTCGAGCCGGTTTTGCATTGTGTTATTAAAACGGAACCCCTAGATACTGAACCGGAACCCCTAGATACCCGGCCCTTGTTGCTGCCAACTCTGACGGGAAGAAGGGTTACAAAAATATAAGTTTAGGGTTTCATTTCTGCTTCCAAATTATATGCTCAATCTTATTTCAACCTCAAATATATGTCCTCTATCTCTCTTAGTTCCTTGTGCACATTTGGGAGTTCTATAATTGACTTCAATGGGATCTTAGCTCTGCTCTGCCACCAACCAGCCTATTTCAAATACTGAGTGTGCAACCTCCCCTCCCTCTATGAGTGGTCATGTAATCAACTACAAATAAAGTATAGCTTTGCTGGACAATGCAGGGGATGCTGGGCTGTGGCTTTGTCCTCTCCCCACCCAACCTTCTGTGGACATCTAACAAAACTATCTGCACTAAACAGCCCCACTCCTTATGAGCCACCTGTACAGGGGATGAAAAGATCAGGGGAAAGGCTCCTTACAGCCTCCTCTCTCGTGCATCAATCCACACAGGGCTCGGCACAAACTAGATCTTAATATAAAGAAAAGGAGTACTGGTGGCACCTTAGAGACTAACAAATTTATTAGAGCATAAGCTTTCGTGAGCTACAGCTCACCTAGATCTTAATATGTAGATGCTTTTTTAAATAAGAGAAGAAACATTGCTATCCCCAGTAACCTCAAAACCTCATCAAGGGGAAATCAATTCCTCATTATAGGTTCTGTGGAATCACTAGTAGTAAGTTAATAAGCTGCCAAACTATAAAGATGAACTTCATTCCTTATGGGGTTCTCTATATCTCTTTTCTAGTATGTTCGTGCTGCCACAACAGATGAAGCACAAAGTTAACCAATAAAACTTATTCTTAGAATTATGAAGGCTTCGCTGATCTTTTTTTTTTTTTTCAGACTAGGGAAACTACAATTAACTGTGATTCATGTTGGCTTGTTTCCCCATAAGAATTAGACGAGTACTTTTGCTGAATGGAAAAAGATAACATCAGTCGGGAAAGAAATATTTTTAAAGCTTCCAAGAAGGTATTACAAACAATATAATAACTACCTCCCCAAAAGTACAAAGTATGGCCCTGATCCTGCAATTTGTTACATCATTGGGTTCTCTGCTAAAGAAGCAGTCTGCCCATACACAATGAATTTCAGGATCGGGACTTATAAAGATACTTGGCAGTGTTCTTTATGGACATATTCCAATTTCACAGGTAAAATAATACATTAACATACATTTGCCATTTTAACCTTTGATTGAAGAAACCACTCTTATTAGGTTAAGAGCCAGACAGTTCATGCTAGATTTATGTACAATTATGTAAGGGAAAAGGAGAACTGCACCTTTGTTCTTTTTACCTGCCTTTTATTAGATATAGGTTTGAATACCTTACATCTCCTGACTCAGAAGTTGTCCCTAGAGATCAAATGGAGTAGTTCTGTTAACATTATTTTAAATCTTAGATCTAATTTTCCACTATCTTGTATGTGAAATGGGTCTAAAATGTCATTAAATAAGAATTTTCCATTCACACTAATGGTAGTGTTTTATGCCCGCTTTGCACAGGTGCAAGTAACTACACAAACTGCAAGGCATAAAAGAATCAGATCCCTTATATTTTCACCCTTTACAACACTTGCATGAAATTTCTGGAGTTGCTGGGTTACTTGAAATGCACAATGAAAGTAACATATAAAAGGAGACATGAAGATTCAGCACCTGTTAGGAAAATGTGAGGATGTTGTTGGCATTGATTTACTTCTAGGCACTTTTAGCAATGTTCTAGACCAATACTTGTAAGGATCTGGGGACTAGAACCCACATCTGGGGCAACTGATATTCTCATGGGGAGGCTATGCAGAGGCACAACCAGAAACACTGTGGAGAGTATGTGCTGCAAGAAGTACTGCCCAAGAGACCCAGAGTGTCAGTATCCTGCAGCCCTCTGATTGGCCAAGTGCCCTTGCTTAGCTCAGGAAGTTGGCCAACCACACAGATTTCTACCTACTGCAACACCAGATTTCGCTTTGTCTCCTGATCTCTGATTCGAACCTGACTCTGATCCTGATCCTTGCCTTTTGATTGTAACCTAGTGTGGTCTCTGGTCCCCGACCTGACTGTTGTTTAGGGTCACCATATTTCAGGTTCCCAGAAAGAGGACACTACGAGGTTGGGGAGGACTGGGAGCTGGAGTGGGTATTTGGGGTACTGGAGGGGTGTGGTGTACTGAGAGGGGTACCTGGGAGGTGCTGAAGAGGGTACCTGTGGCTTCACTTGTGAGGTGGGGGGCAGTGTCACTTTCTCTCATGGTGGCAGAGCAGCTGGAGCAAACCCAGGACACAGCAATAGCTGTCAGTCAGTGCCTCCCCGCGGGACTCCCTCCCAGGGCTGGCAGCTGGGCCCTGGATGGGCAGGATCCGGTAGCTGAGTCCACAGGGGAATGGACCAATCAGCTGCAGATACAGGGGAGGACCAGTCAGGGTTCTTTCTGAGCTACAGCAACTGCTCTGCAAGAATCCAGGACATTTCCTGTTATTTGAAAAATCCGCCAGGATAGAGGACGAAGGCTCTCTCTCTCTCAAAAAAAGGGCAATGTCTTGGAAAATCAGGACGTATAGTAACCATATTCTTGTTTACAGGACCTGTCCTTGCTATTCCTCCAACTCCTAGCTGGTGACTCCTGTCCCTTGTGGGAAGACAGCAGGCCAGCTGTCACTGCTTGGCCTGACTGCCTGCACCCTGATCCCTTACAACACTGCTGCAAACTAAAACTGAAAACAGCTTACTCAAGCTATTTCAATTTTTAAAAAATCTTCAAAATGGCTCTAGCATGGATCTAAACGTGATTCTGTGAGTTTGTTCGAGAGCTCTTGTAAAAAAAAATTAAAAAACATTCTCTAACTAAATTATTACAAAAATAAATCTGTTTATTTAGAAGTACGACAAGAAACAAGTTACTCCCATAGACTCATTAGTCAATGGTCAGAACTTTCAGAGGTGTACACTGGATAATAGATCTCTAAGTCCAAAAGTGCCCTAAATTCTGACTGCTAGAATACTAAGAGCCAGATTCCCTAGTGTACCAAAGCAGCACTCAGCACATCTGGAAACAGGAGGGAGACATGTGTGGCCTTCCACCACTCTTCTCTGACCTCTTCATGAAAGTTGGAACAGCCTCAGGAAAGCAGCCCGTGCCTGGTAGTGTGATCTGGAGGAATGATCACAAAGTAGAGACTAAGAAGATCTTGGCCCTGGGCAAGTTCCTTCATCTTTTGGTCTTCTTTCCCATCTGTAAAATGAGGATAACGGTACATATCCCCCTACCTCAGAGTTGCAGTAGATGTTATGGGGATTAAGTAATTAAGAAACATAAGAATGGCTATACGGGTCACACCAATGGTCCATCTAGCTCAGTATCCTGTCTTCTGACAGTGCTTCAGAGGGAACGAACAGAACAGGTAATCATCAAGTGATCCATCCCATGTCGCACATTCCCAGATTCTGGCAAACAGAGCCTAGGGACGCTTCAGAGCATGGCTTTGCATCTCTGCCCATCATGGCTAATAGCCATTGATGGACCTATCCTCCATAAACTTATCTAGTTCTTTTTTGAACCTTGCTATAATCTTGGCCTTCACAACATCCTCTGGCAAAGAGTTCCACAGATTTACTGTGTGTTGTGTGAAGCAATACTTCCTTTTGTTTGTTTTAAACCAGCTGCCAATTAATTTCATTTGATGACTCCAGTCTTGTGTTATGAGGAATAAATACTTGTTTTACTTTCTCCACATCAGTCATGATTTTATAGACCTCTAACATATCAGCCCTTTGTTGTCTTTTTTCCAAGCTAAATACTCCCAGTCTTATTAATCTCTCCTCATATGGAAGCTATTCCAAACTCCTAATCATTTTTGTTGCCCTTTTCTGTATCTTTTCCAATTCCAATGCATCTTTTTTGAGATGGGGCGACCACATCTGCATGCAGTATTCAAGATGTGGGAGTACCATGGATTTATATAAAGGCAATATGATATTCTCTGTTTTATTATGTATTCCTTTCCTAATAATTCCCAACATTGTTAGCTTTTTTGACTACCGCTGGATATTGAGTGGAAGTTTTCAGAGAACTATCCACAATGACTCCAAGATCTTTTTTTTAGTGATTACAGTTAATTTATTTTATATGTATAGTTGGGATTAAGTTTTCCAATATGCATTACTTTGCACTTAGCAACACTGAATTTCATCTGCCATTTTGTTGCCCAGTCACCCAGTTTTGTGAGATCCCTTTGTAACTCTTCACAGTCTGCTTTGGACGTAACTATCTGGAGTAGTTTTGTATCATCTGAAAATTTTGCCACTTCACTGTTTACCCCTTTTTCCAGATCATTTATTAATATGTCAACAGTACTGGTTCCCGTACAGATCCCTGGTGGAAACCAGTATTTATCCCTCTCCATTCTGAAAACTGACCATTTATTCCTAGCCATTGTTTCCTATCTTTTATCCAGTTACTAATCCATGAGAGGACCTTCCTTCTTATCCGATGACAGCTTACTTTGCTTAAGTGTCTTTGGTGAGGGACCTTGTCAAAGGTTTTCTGAAAATCTAAATACACTATATCCACTGGATCACCCTTGTCAACATGCTTGTTGACCCCCTCAAAGAATTCTAGTAGATTGGTGAAGCATGATTTCCCTTTACAAAAACCATGTTGACTCTTTCCCCAACAAATTATGTTCATCTATGTGTCTGATAATTCTGTTCTTTACTATAGTTTTAACCAATTGAAGTTAGGCTTACCAACCTGTAATTACCGGGATCCCCTCTGGAGCCCTTTTTAAAAATGGTATCACATTAGCTATCTTCCAGTCATCTACTACAGAAGCTGATTTAAATGATAGATTACATACCACAGTAGTTAATTCCTATACAGAACTTTGAATATACTATGTTATATAAAAGATATTATTCTTGCTTTTCTGAGACTACTGAAGTTGAAATATGCTCTCCTGCATTTAAAGGAACACAGTGGAAGATTAACATGCAGGTGATTAATAAATTTCATCCTGAACAAATTTTCCCTAAGGGTGTCTCTGTCCGTGTCCTCCCAACCTTTAATCTTCAGGTTATGTTACCTTTGCAAAAATCACCTTATAGCTTCCTCAAAAAGTTATCCTTTTTATGGTGGACAGGATGGCATACTGTCCCATAGGTGGAGTCATCATAGGTGTGACAAAGGCAGAGTGTATATCCATAAGTATGCTGGGGAATTGTTGGGGAAAGGGCACAAATAGTTCAGAATAGGGGGATCTCAACCTTCCCCCCCTCGCCCCAGCCCCCAGACTGCTATGGAATAACCTCATATTTTCCTTTCTGCAACTCTCAAACCAATCACTTTCTTTTCCCTTGCCCCCAAATCTTTTCATATTTTAAATATACATTAAGTAAAATGAATATGTACTTTTGAAAATGTCATGAATTACACATTTCCTATAATTGTTTATGGCAACTATTTATATTCAGATTTCCTCAAGTAGAAAACCATATGGGCTGGGCCCTATATATGTATAAATGGAACTGTCTTGATCATAGTGTGTGCAGATGTTCCAGCACGTGCTGATAGGTGGCTGCTTGCTTCTTGCTAGGTCCCACTAATTAGTGATTGCTCCAAATATTTTCAGTTTTTATGTTACCAGTCAAAAGCATGGTAATAGATATTGGCTCAGAAATCAGTTTTAGAGCAATGACACCCAACTTCATATACTATACTCTACCATAATTTCTTAGGCCCCAATCCTGTAACCTGCTATGGCCACAGAGAGCCCAGTGCAGTCAGTGCTATACCCTCCCTCTGAGGATGATTTTAGGGGGTCTCAAAATATGCCTCACAGAAGTCCAGAGCTAGCTAGGAATTAACTAAGACTGAATCTCAGCAAGATGAAAATTATGTTGATTGGTTTGTATAGAAAATATGAGAGCAATATTTCACTAGCCTCTCATAGTATCTCTCACTTCAGGTGACTCATGCAGGTCACAGTCTAGACACTGATCAGAGCTAATATTACACAGGATTTTCAGGTAGTCACAGCTGCTTATGATCATCTTCAGAATATTAAACTATCTGTTTCTCTTGCATGCTAATACAATGACTGTGGTGTATGCCTTTGTAACATTTGTGTTGGACTACTGCAGTATACTGTAGGCTACAAAAGTAGGTTGATTAGATGCTACAGCAGAATATGGCAACTTGATTATCTGGAGGAACAGGAAGATGTGAGAGGAGAGTCTGCCAAGAAGTTTCTGTATTCACATCACTTGCCTATTTGGACCCAGAATGTGTTCAAATGTTGGCTTTAAATTTTAAAAATGGATTGGGACCCAGCTGTCTCACAGAGCTTCTGGCTCCCAGCATATCATTTCAACAGCTAAACTGCACAGGGGTGGGGCTGATGGATGCGTTTTTTGGCCAAGCAAGAGGACATATTGTATTTTTGCTGCTGCAATCCCAAGATTATAGGATATCTTCATGTTCCACCTAAACAGGCAGGACTGCAGCTGTAGCAGCTCCTTTTAATTCAGATTTTAAAATCTTATGTTTTAAAATATTTTACATGGTGCTGTTATATAAATATGATTGTATATTGCTTTTATTTAGTTGTTTAAGATTTGTAATACATCTGGTGCTTTTGCAGATTTGTAATACATCTGTAATACATTTGCTGGTGCTTTTGCAGACAAGCAATAAATAAAATTAAGAATAAAAACTTGCTTCCTCGCTTATTAAAGCTCTCTTTTGATCACCTGTTCAAAACAGAATAGGTTATCTGTCTCTTTTCTAACATGTCTGACCTCAAAGCTATTGTGCAACCACTTGTTTCTAGAGCCACTTATTTCTATTACATTTCTTCACATGGTTTTTCAGTTGTCCATTTGTTCTAGTCGCTTGCATATGAAATGAACATACTTGTTCACGTTAAAAAAAGGACTGATCTGTTAAATGGATAAAAAGTATAGCCAATTATAATAGTAAAGCTATTTTTTTTTTTTTTTGTAGAACGTAAACTCCCAAGCTTCGCTCTATAAGCCAATCTGCAATAGGGGTCAGGAACTTCCCTGCGGGCAAGTTGTCCCATAACTGCAGGGTTTCATGTACCTTCTTCTCAAGCATCAAGTGGCCACTGTTGGAAACTAGATATTGGTCTAGATCAGGGATTGGCAACCTTTGGCATGCGGCCTGACAGGGAAATCTGCTGGCAGGTCAGGACAGTTTGCTTACCTGTAGTGTCCACAGATTCGGCCAATCGCAGCTCCCACTGGCCAATGGGGACCAATGTTCCAGGCCAATGGGGGCTGTGGGAAGCGACAGCCAGCACATCCCTTAGCCTGCGCCGCTTCCCACAGGCCCCATTGGCCTGGAACGGCAAATCCAAGCCAGTGGGAGCTGTGATTGGCCAAACCTGCGGATGCTGCAGGTAAACAAACCGTCCCAGCCCGCCAGCAGATTTCCCTGAAAGGCCCCGTGCCAAAGATTGCCAATCCATGGTCTAGATAGTCACTGGCCTGATCCCACAATTTCTATGATCTCTCCTTTGCAACTTAGAATTAGCAACAGCAGTTCGGAAGGAAAAGAGACACATGCTTGGCATGGTACCAAATTCAAGCATAGGGGAAGCAAAGCATGACATTTAGTGTACAATCTGCCACACTGAGATCCCAAGAGAGGCACATCCAGTCATTGGTGTATCTTAATGAGTTCAAATCAGGGCTGGCCTTATGACCCCTGGGGCCATAGGCGCTGACTCCGTGGGTGCTCCAGGGCTGGAGCACCCACAGGGAAAAATTAGTGTTCTGCACCCACTGGCAGCCAAGCTCCCCACCGTACCCCACCTCCTCCCCTGAGCGCGCCGCAGCCCCGCTCCTCCGCCTACCTCCCAGCGCGTGCTGCCGCCAAACAGCTGTAGAGAGCTCCGTGAGAGAGGGGGAGGAGCGGGAATGCTCAGGGGAAGAGGCGGGCCAGGCCCGGGATTTGGAGAAGAAGTCTGAATAGTGGCAGGGAAGGGGAGGAGTTGGGATGGGGACTTTGGGGAAGGGGTTGGAATGGGGGCAGGAGGGGGTGGGGCAAGGTTGGAGACAGGGCAGGGCCAGAGACAGAGAGGGATAGAGCACCCAGTAGAAGTAGAAGTTGGTGCCTATGTCCGGGGTCACTAAGCAGCAAGATAAAACAGGCCCAGGAGGGCCTGTGAGCAGCTCACGCCCAGTGAATTTGGCAGGATTTGGGAAACCACGCCAGGGCTGCTAGAGATACACAGGGTCCCCACAGTTTGCCCTGTTGCAAACCTCCCTAATGTTGTCACTGGTCTTGCAGCGTTTGGGGCTTCCCTGGAGCGTCAGGCCACCCCACCAGACTCCCAAGAGCTTCCACCTCACCGCAGGGCAGAGAAAACCAGGAGCACGTGACCCAGCCCCAACAGCAAATAACGGGACCTTGGATGGGACGGTCAGGACATGTTGGGGCCGGAAGAAGGTCGCTAAGCGCTCCGAGGGGTGGGGGCAAGAGCCTCATATGCCCCACCCGCTGCTCCAGCTCAGGATGAAAACATAGAACAGCTTGAGTGACCCCCACATCATCACTTGCATGGGCGGGAACAACCAATCAATGAGCTACCCTGCCATACAGGCCCAATGCCCCCAAAGCCATGGAAGAACGAGGTGAACACGGCTGCCCCTCGAGTAGAGCTCCTACATCTCCACCTGGGGTGGACCAGGGTTGTTCCTCGTCGGCTTCCATCCACTGTAACCCACATACTCCTCTTTCAATCTGCAGCGGCCAGTACTGGATTTACCATGGCACCAGGCCCACAGTCCAAAGGGTGAGTGGTCCGCTCTTCTCCGCTCCCCCCGCCGTGTGGGGGCAGAAGCTTGGTGCAGCCAGATCCTTCTGCAGCAGGGCAGGCTCTGCCGGCAGCCAAGCTCCTCCCCTGCCTCTTTCCCCCAGCGTGCTACGTTCTGTTCCCCCACCTCTCCCTGCTGCGGATCAACTGTTTGCCGGCAGGAGGGAGGGGGAAGAGCCGAGCCTCAGCACATTCACTGCTCCGGGGAGGAGGCAGAGAAGAGGTGGGGGTGGGGTCTTGGGGAAGGGGCTGGAATCACTGCATACACCATCCAGCTCTCTGCCGTGAGCACCCCCACGACCCCAGCCCACACCCTCAGCCCCCTGCCCACCCTGACACCTGCACCCCCTCACACATCCCCCAGCCCACCCTGACTCTTGCACCCCCTCACACCTCCTCAGCCCCCTGCCCTGACTCCTGCACCCCTCCACATACCCCCAACACCCCTCACACCTCCCCTTTCACATAGCAACCCTCTGAGTGTGAAAGGGGTCACCAGTATAGAAGTTTGAGAACCACTGGCCCTCTCACTTTTAAAAATGATTGCTTGCCCCTCCTCAGGCTTTTCTGGCAGCCCTCTCACCAGGTATCCAGTTTTAGACTGGAAACTCCAGTAGAAAATTGGACCTGGGTGTCCAGTTAGCAGTGCTGACTGGAAAATAAAAGTCCAGTTATAGGAGTAACTACATTCGCTTCTGCTCCTCCCACTTCCAACACCCACCCCAGAGGGCTGGAAGAGAACCTGTCCTGCTGTTGCTGGATGTCATGGAGTGTGGGGGAGTCAGTGTCCTGCATGCCCCACTTCCTGTGATTCACCATGACTCTCAGCCAGCCAGTAAAACAGAAGGTTTATTAGATGACAGGAACACAGTCAAAGGAGAGCTTGTAGTATGGAAAACGGGATCCCTCAGTCAGGTCCGTCTTGTGGGGTAGGGAGCCTAGACACCAGTGCTGGACCTTCCTCCGTTTCCCCAGCCAGCTCCAAACTGCAACCCCCTCCAGCTCCTCCTCTGTCCTTTGTCTCTTTCCGGGGCCAGGAGGCCACCTGATCTCTTTGTTCTCCAACACCTTCAGTTGGCACCTTGCAGGTGAGGGGTCCAGGCCATCAGTTGCTAGGAGACAGGGTGTCAACCATTCTCTGTGCAGACAGCATCCCACCTGCCTAGGGCTCTGTAATAATTACACACCCTTATCCCACCACCTACATCAGAGGTAGGCAAACTATGGTCCGTAGGACCCTCCTGCCCGGCCCCTGAGCTCCTAGCCCAGGAGGCTAGTCCCAGGCCCCTCCCCTGCTGTCTCCCCTCCCCTGCAACCTCAGCTCACTGTGCCGCCCATGCAATGCTCTGGGTGGTGGGGTGGTGAGCTCTTTCCGGGCAGCACAGCTGCAGAGCCGCGGCCTAACCCGGTGCTCTCTGCTGTGCGGTGGCGTGGCTGGCTCCAGCCAGCAGCACAGCTGCCTGTCCTGGTGCTCTGGGCGGCGTGGCCGTAGCGCCACCAGTCACCGGTGCTCCAGGCAGTGCGGTAAGAGGGCAGGAAGCATTAGATAGAGGGCGGGGGAGTTTGGGGTGGCGGTCAGGGGATGGAGGGGAGGATAGGGGTCAGGGGTGGTTAGAGGGCGGGGAACAGGGGGCTTGAATGGGGGCAAGGGTCCCGGGGGGTAGTCAGGAAGGAGAGCAGGGGTTGGATTGGGTGGTGGGGGGCAGTCAGGGAGAAGGGTTGGTTGAAGGGGCAGGGGTCGGGGTGGGGGCAACAGGGGGTTTGGATGGAACAGGACTCCGGGGGGGGGGGGACCGTCAGGGGGTGAGAAGCGGGAGGGGGGTTGGATAGGGGTGGGGGCAGGGCCATGCCTGGCTGTTTGGGGAGGCTCAGCCTCCCCTAACAGCCCTCCATATAGCTTTGGAAACCCGACGTGGCACTCAGGCCAAAAAGTTCACCCGCCCCTGACCTAGATACTTCAGACATGCATAGGGGAAACTGAGGCACCCACCCAGTATTCAGAGAAAACATTAAGAACAGTCCCACTTTGTCACACGGCAGGAGGGGCCGCTCAGTGCTGCGGAGGGACGAAGAGAATAGGCTAGAACCAGGGAGAAGATAGGGACCCGCTCTATGTGGGCAGGAGTGGGGGAAAGCCTGTTTACCCCCATCCCCAGCCCTGCTGCCCCTGCAGTTTACCCCTGGCTGGCCCCTCCCTTACTCCAGGGACCAACCCAGCTCCCGCCCCCTTGTGCTTTTGCCCTCAGCCCCTTTTAATCATTCCCCAGGGGGGCCCACAAGAAGTTAATCCGGCCCTGGCATCGGCAGCAGGGTTCTCCTTGAGAGCGGGCGGCGGGCCCCGCCCATCAGGAGCGCCCGCGGTAGACCCCGCCCAGCCCGCGTGACCATTACTCTCCGCCCACGCCACCTAACCAACAGTCGAGGGCTTCCCCCCCCCCCGCTCCTGCGCGCTCTGGCCACACGCAGGCTGAACGTACGGGTATCATTTCATGGCCCCGCCCACCACGCTCGCCCCTCCCACCCTGCTACCGAGCGTGATCGCTCAGCTCCCGCGGCGGCTTCTTTCCGTTGGGAGCCCCCCCCCCCCCGCCACGATTGTGCGCCCAGCGGGCCGGCGCGCGCCGGGACTCTCGTGCGGCTGGTGTCAGCGCGCGGCGCGGGCCGCTCCGCCCTGCGGACGGGTACGGTGACTTCTCTTCTCAGGCAGCGGCTGAGGGCTCGAGCGCGGCCTGGTCGGCTGCCGGTCCTGGCCGTTGTGTCTGTTCGGGCCCTTCCCCTCTCTTGCCTGGACTGGACTGGGCGGGGCCCGGCCCCGTGGTCAGTGCCGCGCTCGGCCTCCGCCAGCCCTTCCCTGCCTCGCTCTGCCAGCCGGGACCCCGCGCCCCTTGGCTTAGCCCTGCCCGGCCACTGCCACCATGTCTCCGTCCTGGCCCGGCGCTTCGCCAGCGATGAGGCCTGTGTCTTCAGCCTGGCTGTGCCCCCTGCTCCGGAACAGGCCCTGCCACGCTGACCCATCAGTGATGGGTCCACTCGCCGCCCAAACACCATGCCCCGGCTGCCTCAGCGGCCCAACCCTCGTACTCCTCCCAGTGCCGACCTCCTACCCAGCCCGCCCAGCTCCCCTCCCTCTTCCCCCCGCCCAGCTCTCCCCCTGCCCTTTCCTGCCGCCTCCCGCCGCCCCTTCTCGCCGCCAAAACCATCTGCTCCTTCCAGTACTGAACACCTGCTCCCTTAGGCTCTTTCCAGCTGCCCACCACCCTACTGCTGAACATCTCCCTCACCATGGCTCCTTCCAGTCACCAAACACATCTGCACTTCCCAGTGCTGAACACGTACCTACCCACCCAAGTTCTTTCCATCTGTACCTACATTGCTGAACCCCTACCTACCGAAGCGCTATCTGCCTGCTGTATTTATCCACACGTACCAGTGCTCATCTCAGTAACCCCATCTTTTCTTCAGGGAAAGCTAATCCTTGCATTACCAATATAGGACATAGTCAAACCTAATGTGCTTTCTTCTCCTGAAGTGATGCATCACTTTAGCAGGCATGTGTATGTTCCATACTGTTAATGAAAGTAGATCACCCTTCCATAACAGATTCCATGGAGAACTAAGATATGGCAAAATGCACATTGTGTTACTAGTGTTCCAGTGAATGCTAGAATTTCATAGATCTTCACACAACAGCCGTGGGCAGTAGCAAAATGGTGAACCTGATTGCTCAGAGTTTGATTTTTTTTTTTTTTATAGTATATTGATGCCCAGAGGCCCAAGCTGGACGCACATCATTCAGGGGTACAAACAGCCAGTGAAAGACAGTCCGTGCTCCAAAGAGCTTGTAAGCTAAGATGGGACCAGGAGTATGGAACACAACAGAAAGAGGGGAAGTTAGGAGGAAGATGAGTTTGACAGTAATAGGGATACAAGATTGTACATATTCTTAGCAATGTGTAGAACTTGGAAGCTTCACATTTTTAATTGCTGTAAAAAGACTATAGATCAGTGGTCCCCAAACTTTTAATGTCATGGCCCCCCTTACCTGTAATGGAATCTCTCTGCATCCCTGCCCCCTGCTCAGGGGCCAGGGCTATGGCCAGGAATTGGGCTGTGGTCGAGGCTGGAGCTACAGCTGGGGCCACGTCCAGAGTCAGGGCTGCGAGTGGAGCTGTGTTGGGGCTGAGATCAGAGCTGGGGATGGGGCTGGGTGGCACTCTCTCCCTGTAGCCCTGGCCCTGCCATGCCCCTCGAAACTTTCCTCCGTGTCTCCCTAGGGGGCACGTCCCACAGTTTGGGGGCCACTGCTGTAGATTTTAAAGTATTTGCTTTTTGCTAATGTAATTAATATAAAAAAGGATTTATCCAGTGTAGGTGGTTATTTGATTATATATATATATTTTTTAAAATAGCCAAGTCACCTTTATATATTTGTGTACTTCACTGTATGTGAATTATTATTTCTTATTTAAAGGTCTGTTGGTCTACATGTTGCTGAATGAATAGTTCCCAAGAGCAGTGAGTCTACCCCAGAAAGCTAACAATCCATGAACTGTACAAATACAGTGCTACTGAGCAACAGGTAAAGATATCCAAAACATTAATTCACAAACTAACTACAAAGGAAAAGCAATTCAGTAACTGGAAGAAAAGGTGAGGACATAATTGTGCTAGGCGTTACTTGTTAAAAGAAGTACTGAACCAGATTTGGTGAGATTTTTTTTTGTTTGTTTTAGTGAAGGAGAGGGATATTTTGTTTTGCAGTGACTGGGAGGATATTCAAAAATGAAGCGTGTTGGTGTATAGGTAGATTTTTAGGTCTTGTTGTGGATAGAATAAAAATTGTTTATCCTAGTGTAGACAGAGCAAGTTGTATTTTAACACATTAGGCGGTTGAGGTAAACATTAGGAAACAGGCTCGGGTTTACCTTGACCAGATAACACATGTTAAAATACAACTTGTCCTATCAATACTTGAGTGTCAAAACATATTTAATATCCACTCTCGCCTTAATGGGAGGAGAGAGTCAACCAATACAGAGGTTTGAAAAGAGGGATGTGATAGAAGTTATACATTCTGAACAGTTTGACACTACAAATAGTAACCCACACACTTCTGAATAGTTCTTGTTGTGTGACATTTAGGATTTTAAATAGTTAAGATTGTCATAATATTGAAGGTTAAAATAGTTTTTAGGATGTGTGAAACAGCTTTTTTTTTATGCCAGAACACAGTATATGAAATTACACAAATGCTGTCTGAGTTTGAAGTATTTAGTATGAATCTGTTATACAAAGTTTTTGATTTCAGTATGTTACGTTTAGATGTTCCTGGAATCTATGTAATTAACATTAGGTGATGCTAATCTGTGGTAGGAGTTTAGTATGGAAGGATTTCGTGTCCCCTCTGTGCATCCATGTGTAACGATAATTAACAGATTTCCCCTTTGCCATCTTTTATCTAAGCTGTACATATTAAGGTCCATTAATCTTTCTTCATAGGTCATGCCCTCCATTCCTTTTGTCATCTGTATATTCCTTGTAATTTATCAGTGTTGGTAGGGTTTTTTTTTTTTATAACAAGCAGAACAAAACCCTGCATAGTACTCCCTGGTGTGGTATTAGCAAGGCTGGTGTAAAGAGGAGTTATTACTTCTCTGGCCTTAAAAAAATTGTTTTTCCCCCTCATATGTACATACTAGTGTATATATAGTATTCACTTTTCTTGCAATGGTATCACTCCTCAAGCTCATGTCTAGGAAATATACTGTAGGGAGCAATCCTGCCCTGTCATTGGGATGAACTAGATGACCTCGTATCTTTTCAGACTCTAATTTCTGTGATTTGTTGTGTGCTGTCACTCCAGACCCTTCACTTCGCTGCTCTCAAAACAACAATATTCAATTTTTTTTCTTTTGCGTGTTGTTCTGATGGGTCAGTGACTCATGTTGCACTCGTATGACCTATTTTCTCCTTGTACAATAAAAATGATTTGAAGGACTGGTAAACTGACTTTGAAAGATTAAGTGAATTAAATAGATAAATTGGTCACTGATATGGGAGGCCAGAAAATGATTGTGTTTATGTAAACCCCAAAGAAGGGGCTAAAATAGTCCAAAGGAGTGTAACTAAACATAATAATCTTGCCTGGCGTGAAGACTGGATGAAAATTATTATTGTGCAGCAGTGACTTATTTTCTCTTGAATGCTCTGTTTTAACCTGTTTGTGTTTCATACTTTCTCTATAAAGTTTCTGGAGTACATCTATTCTGTCTAAGGGAAACAATAAATTCCACACTGAAATGGCATTCCCTGCAGAGAATTCTGACTTTACTAACTCGCTTATACAGAATGATTTTATATTAACAAATGTAATTGTTCAAATTACTTAATATTAACATAAACATTTAGAAAATAAAAGATTTTGCATAGAAATTGCATTTCACATACTGTTTGAATAGTAAAGATTAGGAGAACCAATAAAATCAATAGATTGTAACATGTTATTTCCTCCATCAACCTGAGTGGTTAACCAAAATTTGGGGTCTTGAGAGTTGTTCCAGTTATGAGGAGAAATGTGTGATGAAATGAAGTATTTTTTCGATGCAACTCTGTCTACTTATAAAGAATGTGCGAAGAGCTTGTTTTTCTGAGTACAGTAGGAATCAAAAGTTTGTCTTGTGTTTTGCTTATGGTTCTAAGCCTCTTTCAGCCAGCACTGAACTGAAAAAGCTTTCTCTCTTGTTTTTTTTCTAAGGGCCAGGCTCCCAGTGCTTTTGCAGTGTCCTTGGATTTCTGCTCCTTCTCTGAGTTCTTCTCTGGTGTTTGTCTGTCTTTCACAGACATTCAAATCCTCACAAAACAATAACTAGCAAAACCCCTCAGTGCACACACAACTTGCCTGTGCCTTTATTTTGGGTGGTGACATGTACCTGTGTTTTTGGTGGAGGCTGCTATTGTTTGTTATGTTGTTCCATAAAGATGCTTAATGGCTGCTTAGGACTGTCTTTCAATGAAGGGCGATGATTATGCCTAACCCATAACAATATTTTGCAGTAATACAGCATCTCTCATTTGGGGATTTCAGAATACTTTACAAGGGGAATTGACTCTCAAGCATCTTCAGTAGAATCTCAATTACAAACACCTCAGGAATGGAAGTTGTTCGTAATTCTGAACAAAATATTATGGTTGTTCTTTCAAAAGTTTACAACTGAACATTGACTTAATACAGCTTTGAAACATTACTATGCAGAAGAAAAATGCAGCTTTTAACTATCTTAATCCAAGTGAAACAAGAACAGAAACAGTTTCCTTATCTTGTGAAATTTTTTTTAAACTTCCTTTTTTTTTTTAAAAAAAAAAAGTAATTTACATTTAACACAGTACTGTACTGTATTTGCCTTTTTTTGTTTCTGCTGCTGCCTGATTGCATACTTCTGGTTCCAAATGAGGTATGTGGTTGACCGATCAGTTTGTAACTTTGGTGTTCGTAACTCTGAGGTTCTGCTGTATTCTAATCCAGGAGTCTTGATGTCAGTTTCTTGCTCTAACTACTAAATAACGCTTTATCTCCACAGAAGCATAGACCCTCCCCATTAACAGAGTCTTTCTCTTAAGGTTCTATTCCAAAATTTTAAAACACGTATTTCACTAGTGTTTTCAGGGTTGCCCTAGGCTTTAAAGGGCACATGCTCTAAATCGCTAGTATTACTAAATTCTGTATTTTTGCTGTATTCTGTACAATGTTTCCAGTGTCTTTCTAATCTGATATTATAGGAGAGGGCTACAAAATCGGTTCCAGGTAGGCAACAACTAGTTTGGACAAAGGCAGTTAGACAGTAGGACAAAGTATAAACTGACATAGGCAGGAATGGATTTACACAGAATCTTAAAGGTGGGAATGAAACTTGCTGTTGAAAGCAAGAGGAAGCTAATTGTAGGAACTGAAGAGAAGAGTGGTGTTTCAAAGCAGTGGATGATGTGAAGGATGGTGAAAGAATTTTGGAGAAAGGAGGGAGAAGGGATGGTTTAGGAGCAACATGTGGAATTCACTTTTTGGTAATTTTTGGTTGATGGGGGAAGGGGGTGGTGGTATCCAAGGTTAGGTATGCAAAAAATAGGAAAAGGTTTTAGATTGAAAAGAGGAAGGGAAAGATTAGGGATCTAGCAATCATTTGTATAGATGGTAATTGAAGGTCTGAGAGTGGGTGAGGTTAAAGACCTTTAGGACACATAATTGATCTATATACAGAAACTCCTCACTTAAAGTCCTCCCGGTTAACGTGGTTACGTTGCTGATCAATTAGAGAACATGCTCGTTTAAAGTTGCAAAATGCTCCTTTATAACGTGGTTTGGCAGCCGCTGCTTTGTCAACTGCTTGCGGGAAGAGCAGCTCACTGGAGCTAGCTGGTGGGGGCTTGGAACCAGGGTGAACCGGCAGCCTCCCTATCAGCTCCCCACCCCCCCAAGTTCCCTGTGTGGCAGCCGCCCAGCAGGCTATCAATTGCCAGCAGTTCAGCTGTCCCTCCCCCCACTGCCATGTGCTACTCCTGCCCTCTGCCTTGGAGCTGCTCCCCGGCCTCTCCTGCTTGCTGTGCATGGTGGGGGGCAAAAAGGGGGGCTAATCAGGATGTCCCCCTCCCCCCTGCTCCTTCACCCGGCTTACCTCATTTCCATAGAGTGGTGTAGGGATGGGGCACCACAGGGCTCAGGACAGAAGGAGCTTCCTGGCAGCAGCATCTGTCTCAACTTGCTGATCTACTTAAAAAGGCAGTGTACTTAAAAGGGCCTTGTGCATCTCTCTCTCTCTCTCTCTCTCTCTCTCTCTCTCTCTCTCTCTCTCACACACACACTCACACACACACACACACACACACACACACACACACACACACACACACACACACACACACGGTGTGTGTCTCTGTTTGCTCTGCTGTCTTGCCTCCCTCCATTCCTGCTGCCTTATAGAGTGTGAGGCTACATTAACAACAATGGGTTAACTCTTGAGGGCTCAGCTGATTGTTAGTTCATGATTTAGCAGTAAGACATTCCCTGGGAAATACCCCAACCTCTGACTTCACCACCTCAACCAGGCTTCACAATCATCACTGTGTACCAGTATTAAATTGTTTGTTTAAAACTTGTACTGTGTGTGTGTGTGTTATATATATATATATATAAAAATATAGTCTTTCGTCTAGTGAAAAAAATTTCCCTGGAACCTAACCCCCACGTTTACATTCATTCTTATGGGGAAATTGGATTCGCTTAACATCGTTTCGCTTAAAGTTGCATTTTTCAGGAACATAACTACAACATTAAGCGAGGAGATACTGTACCTCCCGTTGAAGTTTTTTTACCCTGCTTGGAAGCCTGCCTCTGCTGTTTAGGATTCTGCCATTCTCTCCAGTCCAGAAAAATCACCCCTCTGAGTGCAGCAAGTCAGACTGCTTTAAAGCACTAGTGTAAACAGCGCAGCTCCCAGCGCTCGGAGCTAATCCCCTCGTGGAGGTGGATTACCAGGAGCGCTGGGAGAGCTCTTTCCCAGCGCTTGCGCGTGACCATGCTCGCACTTCAAAGCGCTGCCACGACAGCGCTTTTAAGTTTTCAATGTAGCCATGCCGTTATTCTGGAATAAGTCTCCACAGAAGGAGTTAATTCAGGAATACCTGTTCTGCTTTAAATTCACACCCTACGTTAATCCAAATTAACTTCCCAGTGTGGACAAGCCCTTAGACATGATTCCCTTTAATTGGAAATAAACCATATCCTGGGTTATTCCTAGACTGATAACTGCATATCATCTGTCCCTGCTGATTTACATACGATTAGTGTAATTCATTTGTTAGCTGCTTATCAATCCTTCACACCACCATGATCAAATTTTCATTAGCGTTTAATGCTGTACGATTCTCAGTCTTTTAAAAGTGAAGCAGAATAGTTACTACAGCTGTCTCATAGTCCTAATACTTGATTAATCCTACTCTATAATAGTGATCCCTTCTCCCTTTTTTCTTAATGAAGATTAATTATGAAATCTCTTATTTAACTCTTTTGGAATTCTTTTCCTTCTCTAATGTCTAGACTAACACATTTTTATGAAATTTATCGATTCTGTGGCCCTCTGTAGTATTACTGTAGTATCTCAGTGTTGTCACAAACTTTAATATATTTACCTCAATATCCCACTGAGGTAGAAAATGCTATTATCCCCTTTTTACAGATGGGGAGTTAAGGCACAAAGAGACTGAGTTGTCCGAGATCATAGAAGGGTGTCTGGTGGAGCAGGGACACGAACCCAAGTTCTAGGCTAGTGCCTAACAACTAAACCATCCTTCCTGTCCTGTCGCCTCTCCTTTTCCCATTTTTTCCCCATTCCTTATGTTTGTATATTTACTTTCTAATTCCCTAGAGTCCATTCACATTGTAATCCTGCTTTTCAGAGATACCTGTGGCTTGGATCTTCTCCCTTCGTTTAGAGCAGTTGTCCCCAAATTTTTCTGTTGCGCCCCTCCCTTACCCAATCTGCATCCCCCTGGGAGTCGCAGCCAGCGCTGGGAGTGGGGCTGGGAGTGGGACCAGAGCCGGGAGCGTGAGCTAGGAGCCATAGTTAGGCTGGGATCGAGGCCAGAGTTGCGGCTGAGGCCATGGACAGGAGCGAAGTCACGGCTGGGTCTGGGGGCGGGGACCGAGCGGAGCTGGAAGCAGAGTGGGGCTGGGTGGTGCTCCCTCTCCATCGCCCATAGGGGCTGACTCGAGCCCCGCTGCATTCCACCTCCCTCCCCTGAACGTTCCTCCATGCCTCACTGGGGGGGCGTGCCCCACAGTTTGGGGACCACTGGTTTAGAGACTGGATGGAAGATTGGCATATTTTGTACATCAGGGATTTTCAATCTTTTTCTTTCTGAGCCTCCCCACCTCCTCCAAGAGGCTATAAAAACTCTACGGCCCACTAGTGCCACAAGAACTGCTTTTCTGCATATAAAACCAGTTAAGGCGTATCAAGCAGGACAATTGCCCAGGGGTCCCTGCAAAGCTAAGTTGCTCAGGCTTCAGCTCCAGGTGGCAGGGCTGGGAGCCCTGAGCTTCAGTCCAACATAGCAGGGCTTCAGCTTTCTGGCCTGGGCCCCAGCAAGTCTAACACTGACCCTGCTTCGTGGCCCCCCTGAAACCTGCTCACGGCCCCTCAGGGGGCCCCGGTCCCCCTGTTGAGAACTGCTGTTGCACATGGCACATTTTCTCTGGGGAGTGGTCTTTCCCATCAGTGATCACTTTTGTTAAATCATCCTATTTCATGGGATTGATAGCACCCTTGAATGATTGCCTGACAGCCTTGTTTTTGGTTGTTTTTTGATGGTCCAAATGAATAAATCTGTCAGCAGCCACTCAGACTACTTCAGTAGAAAGATGTGATGTTGTACATGCATGACAAACTGAAAACTTATGCAGATTAAACTGACATTTTATAAATAAAGATAAGTAGTCAGAAAAGTTTATTTTAAGAAGTTAACTTTTACTCAACAGATCTGTTCTCATTGTATATTCTGAATCACAGTTTCTTTTGTTGATAATACTTACTGCTTTTTACTCCTGTTAGTTTTCCAGAGCTAATAAAGTAATGGCTGAATGGCTAGATTGTTTCTAGCTTACACATTAACAGAATTGTTAATTAAGTTCCACTTGCAGAATCTTTCTTGGGGACTAGCCAGAAAGAACAGGGGGTAACATTCAGATCATGGACTCAATTTGCAGAGTTGGCAGTTAAAAAAAAAAAAAAAAAAAAAAAAAAAAAAAAAAAAAAAGGGCAGCGTCTTTGTACTTAAACTGAAGTGGGCATAATTGCGTGTGGGGGGGTACCCTACTATACCCTAATATAAGGTACCCTAATATACCATTTTAAAAATAATTTTTCATTTTAAGGGTTTATTGCCTGATAATCAACCAATCAGGCTCTAGTGCTTGTGGCCCCCAGTTAATCAATCAGGCTTCTGTGCACCTGGCCCCCCATGTTCTGATTAGTTTGCCTCTAGCCTCCATCAGTCATACACAGGCTCTCCATTATAATATAAATAACGTCTACAGTTGACCCTATATCCAACATTTGCCCCAGATCTCTTGCGTTTTGTCTCTTATGAAGTCTGATGTGTCTCTTTTAAAAGATATTGGTCTGCAATGAAAAGTAGGACTGATAAGGAAACTTTTTGGCCAGACCCCAGATTCAAAGGCTTTTATTCAAAAATTTAGTTTATTAATAGAAACAAAGCAAAAACTACATTGAAAATTCAAAGGACATAAAAGCTAAACCTGTGTGAAATTTGGCCACCAAGTTTTAGAGAAAAATTTAGAGGAATGCTTTAGAGGAATTTATTTTAAGCGCATTTTAGAATAAACTCTGACTTACCGTGCTTCCAAAAGCATTCTATTCAGGTCCTTATACCATACTAATATCTTCTTTAAAAATTTAAATTATTCAACTGATTTTTTGATAGAGGAATAGAGGAATGAAAGCCGTATTTTTTTTTGGTACCGTATATACTCATTCATAAGCTGAATTTTTTTGGTAAAAAAGTGAAGAATTAAATAGCAGGGGTCAGCTTATCAATGGATCTACACCAAAATTTGATGATTTTAAGCTCTATTGAATTATTGAAATAGATATCTAATACGTTGTCATTTTGTTCACCGGGAGCGTTCGCAGGCAGGGAGCCCCTTGGCTCCCAGTGGTCGCGGTTCACCATTCCCAGCCAATGAGAGCTGCGGGAAATGGCGACAAGCATCTTTATTGGCCCGCACGCTTCCCGCAGCTCCCGTTGGCTGGGAACAGCAAACCATGGCCACTGGGAGCTGAGGGGCTCTGTGCCTGCGGATGTTCCAGGTAAACAAAACATTCCAACTTGCCAGCAGCTTATTCTGATCAGCCAGGAGCCAAAGTTTGCCAACCCCTGAAATATAGGGTCGACTTATGAAAGGGTCAGACATTTTTACCTATCCATCTTGGGGGAGTCGGCTTATAAACGAACGGGCTAATGAATGAGTATATACGGTACGTCCACTCTGCAGTCTTTCTGTGGCTGAACTGTTTGCATGCTTACTCCCGCCATGCTACCTAATTTTGTTTATATCAGTTAATTCTGGGAAAATCTGGACAGTTATTTCATACCGTCAAGTGACCAGATAGCGCACACATGGATCAGCATGGATCCAGCAGCATTTGGTAAATTCACTCTTGGATGTCCTACTGCACAGAGAGTAGGACAGAAAGAGGAGCAGTCAAATATTTTTGTATATGATTTTCTAGGAGATATGCTCTAGGGCAGTGGTTCTCAAAGCCAGTCTGCCATTTGTTCAGGGAAAGCCCCTGGCAGGCTGGGCCGATTTGTTTACCTGCCGCGTTCACAGGTTCGGCCGATCGCTGCTCCCACTGGCCGCGGTTTGCTGCTCCCACTGGCTGCGGTTCGCCACTCCAGGCCAATGGGGGCTGCGGGAACGGCAGGCAGCATGTCCCTCGGCCCGCGCCGCTTTCTGCAGCCCCCATTGCCCTGGAACGGCGAACCGCAGCCAGTGGGAGCTGCGATCGGCCGAACCTGCGGACGCCGCAGGTAAACAAACCGGCCCGGACTGCCAGGGGCTTTCCCTGAACAAGCGGCGGACTGGCTTTGAGAAACACTGCTCTAGGGTTATCAGGGACAAGTTCTATGGCCCATTGTAGAGGTGATCTAGATCGGTGGTTTTCAAACTGCAGGTCGTGACCCAGTACTGCATCATGGAATGTAAGGCACTGGGTCGTGACGGCTCTGGTCAGCACTGCTGACCGGGCTGTTAAAAGTCCCGTCGGCGGTGCTGCCCAGTTAAGGCAGGATAGTCCCTACCTGTTCCACAACCATGCTGCGCCCCAGAAGCAGCCAGCAGCAGGTCTGGATCCTAGGTGGAGGGGCCACGGGCCTCCGCATGCTGCCCCCTCCCTGAGCACCGGCTCCGCACTCGCATTGGCCGGGAACCAGCCATTGGGAGCTGGGGGGGGCAATGCCTGAGGGCGAGAGTTGCATGGAGCCGCTTGTGCGTCTCTGCCTAGGAGCTGGACCTTCCAGGGCCCAGCGCGGTCCGCAGTGCCCAGACAGGCTGGAAGCCTGCTTCTGCGCCGCTGACTGGGAGCTGTTGGAGGTAAGCCTGAGCCCCGCCAAACCCAGAACCCCCTCCTACACCCCAAACCCATCATCCCTGGCCCCACCCTAGAGCCCCCTCCCACACCCTGAACCTTCATTCCTATCCCCGCAGCCCTCACCCCCGCACCCTAACCCTCTGCCCTAGCCCTGAGCCCCTCCCACATCCCAAACTCCTCATCCCCAGTTTCGTTGGGTCATGGGCATCAACAATTTTCTTCAACTGGGTTGCCAGAAAAAAAGTTTGAAAACTATTGATCTAGATGATCATAATGGTGCCTTCTGGCCTTGGAATCTATGAAGTTAGTTGCACAGCCATGATTACAAAACTGTTTGAAAAAGAAAACTGTTGAAAAAGAAAACTTTATATATATTCATATGAGTGACCCATTGATCAGCCTCAAATGCAAGTCCGCATACATATGTTATGAATTGCTAGTGTTATGTAATTTAATAGGAAAATTGTATATACAACATTATCACTAAGTAATTATAAATACTTAAAACATTTTGTTTGATAAATGGGAATTATTACCAATAAGTACATTTAAGAATTCTTTAAAAAAAAATCCAGGTAGAGAAATTGAGGTAACAAATGCATATAAAAACCCAGCAGTCTATTGAAAAGTTGATATGATGAAATACCAGTTTTTTTATAATTGATGAGGATGTTTGTTTACTATTGGCATTGTAAAAACTTATGTTAACTGTTAATTTGCTTGGGGTTTTGTAAATTACGTAAATAGTAAAGTACATTGGTGCTTAGCAACCTAAATTTGTTGGGCGAAGCAAAGATTATTACTATTTTTTTTTTTTTGTAATTCTGGTATGCTGATTTTATTTTTGTATTTGTCTAAAAAAGAAAATATATAAAAATATAATGTTTAATTGAATCCAAACTGAAGACATTATCTTTTATCTGAGGTGTTACTGACTGGCGCACAAGAAAAACTGCACTCTTTAAAAGGCAAAGACAGTTGGCGATACTGACTTTTGTCCAAAGTCTTGGGCATGGGGGATGTGGTGTGACTGCAGCTTCCCTCTCCAAACAATGCCATATGACTGATGAGGGGGTTGTCAGAAAACCAACTGATCTGGAAGGCATGTGGACAGTTTGTAATGTGAATTTTGCTGCATTGTCCTAGCATGAGTACCAGAAAATTAAACTAGCTATACCTAAAAATGAAACTGATTTATGTATTTTAATTAGGGCTGTTGATTAATTGTAGTTAACTTACACAATTAACTAAAAAAAAAATGAATTGCAGTAAAAAAAAATTAATCTCGATTAATCACAGTTGTAATTGCACTGTGCAATTCATAGAATAGAATACCAATTGAAATTTATTAAATATTTTTGGATGTTTTTCAACATTTGCAAATATATTGATTTCAGTTACAACACAGAATACAAAGTGTACAGTGCTCACTTTATATTATTTTTATTACAGATATTTGCACTGTAAAGAAAGATAAAACAAGTAGTATTTTTCCGTTCGCCTCATACAAGTATTGTAGTGCAATCTCTTTATCATGAATGTGCAAATTACAAATGTAGATTTTTTTTTTTGTTACATAACGGTACTCAAACAAAACAATCCTAAAACTTTAGCGCCTACAAGTCCACTCAGTCCTATTTTTTGTTCAGCCAATCGCTAAGACACACAAGTTCGTTTACATTTACACGAGATAATGCTGCCCGCTTCTTATTTTCATCCCCTGAAAGTGAGAACAGGCATTCGCATGGCACTTTTGTAGCTGGCATTGCAAAGTATTTACATGCCAGATATGCTAAATATGCGTATGCCCCTTCATGCTTCTTTCCACCATTCCAGAGGACATGCTTGCATCCTGATGATGCTCATTAAAAAAATGTGTTAATTCAATTTGTGACTGAACTCCTTGGGGGAGAATTGTATGTCCTCTGCTCTGTTTTACCTACATTCTGTCATATATTTCATGTTATCGCAGACTTGAATGATGACCTAGCACATGTTCGTTTTAAGAACACTTTCACTGCAGATTTCACAAAACACAGAGGAGGTAACAATGTGAGATTTCTAAGGATAGCTACAGGACTCGATCCAGGATTTAAGAATCTGAAGCGCCTTTCAAAATCTAAAAGGGTCAAGTACGGAGCTTGCTTTCAGATGTCTTAAAAAAGCAACACTCAGATGTGGAAACTACAGAACCCAAACCATCAAAAAAGAAAATCAACCTTGTGCTGGTGGCATCTAACTCAGATGATGAAAATGAACATGCATCAGTGTGCACTGCTTTGGATCATTATTGAGCAGAGCCTGTCATCAGCATGGACACATGTCCTCTGGAATGGTGGTTGAAGCTTGAAGGGACATATGAATCTTCAGCACATCTGGCATGTAAATATCTTGCAATGCTGGGTACAACAGTGCCATGCAAACACCTCTTCTCACTTTCAGGTGACACCGTAAACAAGAAGCAGGCAGCATTAGCTCCTGCAAATGCTCAGACAGACAGTTTGTTTACGATTGGCTGAACAAGAAGTAGGTCTGAATGGACTTGTAGGCTCTAAAGTTTAATGTTTTTTATTTTTGAGTGCAATTGGTTTTTTTGTACATAATTCTACATTTGTTAGTGCAGCTTTCATGATAAAGAGATTACACTACAATACTTGTATTAGGTGAATTGAAAAATACTGTTTGTTTTGTTTTTTACATACAAATATTTATAATAAAAAATGAATATAAAGTTAGCACTGTACACTGTGTTCTGTTGTAATTCAATATATTTGAAAATGTAGAAAACATCCACAAATATTTAAATAAATGGTATTCTGTTATTGTTTAACAGCTCGATTAATCACAATTTACTTTTTTAATTGCTTGACAGCCCTAATTTTTTGTCCAAGTTGTGTAAAATGCAAAAGTAAACAACATAACAGGTGAAAATGATGCTTGTTTTAGATATATTAAAAATTATTCTATGATATTAGTCATAGAGGTAATAATATATCTGGAAACTTTTTAAGATGGCAGGAAGAACTGCAGTTCTAGAGGGGTTTTTTTGTTTTTTTTTTAAATCTTCAACTTGTGCTTAACAGACTTTTGAAATAGAAGTAAATGATTTAAGAATGATGATGGAACACCAAGATTCGGTTTTATGGAACTATTTTAGACAAAAATCACATTATGATTAAAGCCAGGAAAAGCACTTTGGGCCTAATCTAAAATCCACTAAATCAATGCAAAAACCAAGGCTTGAGCCTTTTTTCATCAATTCTAAGGCCAGAAGGGACCATTGTGATCATCTAGTCTGCACACATAGGCCACAGAACTTCCTCAAGTTAATTCATAGAGCATATCTTTTAGAAAAATAACCAATCTTGATTTTAAAATTGCCTGTGATGGAGAATCCACCATGACCTTTAGTAAGTTGTTCCAATGGTTAATTTCTCTTAAAAATGTACACCTTATTTCCAGTCTGAATTTGTCTAGCTTCAACTTCCAGCCCTTGGATTGTATTGCACCTTTTCTTGCTAGATTGAAAAGTCTGTTGTTAAGTATTTGTTCCCTATGTAGGTTAATAACTTGGCTGGCTTTCACTTTACGGAGGGTATGTTTACACTGCAATCTGAGGTGCAATTGCAGCATGTGTAAACATATCCGAGCTAGCTTTTATATAGCTAGTGCAAGTACCAGTAGCAGGGAAGCCACAGCATGGACTTTAGTGTCTGCTAGGCACCGAGTAAGTACCCAGAGTCCAGGACAGGCTTGTACAGTAACTCCTCACTTAACTTCGTCTCAGTTAACATTGTTTCATTGTTACATCACTGATCTATTGGAGAACATGCTCATTAAAAATTGTGTAATGTTTCCTTATAACGTTGTTTGGCCATGAGAGCTTGGAATCAGGGTGGGCCGGTAGCCCCCCATCAGCTCCCTCCACCCTTCAGTGCCTCCCACCCGCCTGCAGCCCCACGGATCAGCAATTCCTCCCTCTCGCAGCAATTAGCTGTTTTGCAATTGTTCAGGAGGCTCTGCGGCGAGGAGCGAGGACTCGATGCGCAGCCTTTCCCCTCCCTCCCTGTGCCTCCCACCCGCATCAATCAGCTGTTTCGTGGGTGTTCAGGAGGCTATGGGGGGAGAAGCAAGGATGAGACTTGCAGCCTCCTCCCTCCCTGCGCCTCCCACCTGGAGCAATCAGCTGTTTTGCGGCATTCAGGAGGTTGGGGGAGGAGTGAGGAAGTGCTCGGGGGAGGGAGTGGAGTGGGGGCGGGTGGACCTGGGGCAAAGCCAGGGGTTGAGCACCTGCCAACACTTTGGAACAGCAGAGAGAGTCAGCCATTTTGAAAAAAATAGCTCCAGTTATCCATGCCTTCTTATTGGATCTCCAAATGACTGGAAAGTGTTCCTTTGAAAATCCCTTAAGAGCTTGTGGTGTTTCAGATTGGTACCCTGCCAGCGATTTCATCTTCATGTCTCCAGCAGCATTACCACCTAGAAGGTATACATGAAAGGAATACTGTGCCAAGGAAAATCTTGATTTCAAGATTTTCTTACTTATTGATAACGCACCGGCTCATCCAATCAACCTGGACAACCAGTGTGAAAACATCAAAGTTGTCTTTCTGCAACCTAACATCACTCATCCAACCCATGGACGAAGGAGCCATTGCTGCATTTAAGGCGTATTACTTATGCCGTATTCTGACCAGCTCATCAGAGGCACTGATGGGGAAGGCAAGCCTATGATTCAGCAATTTTGGTGTGACTACAACATTCGATAACAATTTTTGAGGTATTGAGACCCTAAATGGTCTCAATAATTCGATAACATCGATAACATCGGTGAGTCCTGGGCTGAAGTCACTGAAGCATGCGTGAATGGTGTGTGGGGGAAGTTGTGGCCTGACTGTGTCAATGACTTAAAAGGATTTAAAGATGTTGTCCCTGCTATGAAGAAAGAAATCCTCAGCTTGGCCAAGAAAACAGGTTTTGATGAGGTGGAAAAAGCCCATGTTACACAACTTCTGCAATCACATGGAGAAGAGCTAACCAATGAAGATCTGATGCAACCTGAAGTGGTGAGAGCAATGGAAGAAGACGGCCAAGAAGTAAAAGAAGAACCAACCCATCGAAATTTGACTACTAAGCGTCTTTCTGAAGCTTTCCAAATGATTGAAGCTGGTTTATAAATCCTTAGTGATGATTAGCATTTCCAAAGTGGTTAGGAGAGTTGGTTATATAATGAATTGCTATAAAGACATTTACCAAGAAAAAAAGGAAAGTAAAACAACAATCTCTAGATGTGTTTTTTTTTTTTTGAGTTGGGAAAGTTCAGCAAGAGGAGCAGCCGGACGATCCACCCTCTGACTCCACCTCCTCAACCAAGCTTCACAATCATCATTGCTGAATACACTATGATATTATTTGTTTAAAATTGTTTAAAAGTTGTACTGTATATGTATATAATGTCTTTTGTCTGGTGAAAAAAATTTGCCTGGAACCTAACCCACCCTGTTTACATTAATTCTTATGGGGAAATTAGATTTGCTTAATATTGTTTTGCTTAGTCTAATTTTTCAAAAACATAACTACAAAGTTAAGTGAGAAGTTACCGTACAGTTTTCACTGAAGCTCATGCTGTGGCAGTTTCACTGCTATTGGTACTTGCACTATCTCTGTTAAAGCTAGCTGCCATATGTCTGCACATGCTGCAGTCACACATCTAGTTGCAATTTAGATATACTCTAAGTCTTTTGAAAGCTTTTAAATGGTTGTTTCTCTGATGGTCCATTGAAAATAATCTTTGTCTTTCTTTCATCTATTTTGGCCTTCCGTCTGTGTGCTGTCTCTAGTAGCCTTTACCCCTCAGTGATGAAACCACGTTGGGATAAGGACTGAGCATTTGTCATCCTACTTTATTTACCAAAAAAAAAAAAAGCGTCTAACAGTTTGTCCAATTAATAAATTACCTTTGCTTATACTTAATAAAAAACAGAGCCCTTGAAATTAGGACTATCAAATAGAAAAACTGATTTTTAAAGACATCAATTGTCCATTTTGTGGACAAATAATAAATCCTTAAACTTTAATCTGCAAAGTTACAAAATGTTTTGGTACATAACAGTAACACATAGTGCCTAACACGGTGGTCCATGACTAGGGCTGCTAGGCGCTATAAATAATAATAGATGTACAAAGACACTTTTAAAATATACTTGATTTTTTTGGGGAATATGCACTTAACATATAAAACAAACAGCTGATTTTTTTCATGCCAGTGCCTAGAACTAGTGTGTCATTATCCATTATGTTCACTGATTTTTCAAATAATTTATGGGCACTGGTTCATAGTCTTCTCCACTCCCAATCTACAGTTTTCCTAGGAGCAGTGAATATAGAACTGGGATGATGATTTGCAAACTGCTGGGGAAATTGAGTATGGTATAGGATCCTACGGAGTGGTATTACACTCACAGCTAGCTGAATCTCATTGCAACTTCCTGCTTCCGCTTTAAAACTAGAAACAAAATTTCGGGGGAGGAGTGTGAGTGTGTGTGTGGAATTTGTCAGAATTAACACACAAAACACTAGTTAGAATCAAATTTTGGAATTTGCACCTGAATACTAATTTTAAAAATAAAAAACCTGCATTTTTTAAATGACCTTTCCTCATCGGAGGCATCTTGTAAAGTGCTTTCCTTTCCCTTTGGGTTCTGCGCCACACAGGTGAGCTTGTGGAGGAATGAAGGATGCAGATCTGATGATCTATTATAGCACTTATTTCCTTTTTTAATCTTTAAATAAGGCACGTTAGATCAGAAGAAAAGAATCCAAAAGAAAAGTGTGTGTTTTACGTAGTCCTAGTCTTCAGTTAAACTTTAATTCGCCCCAGTTGAAAAAGAGAACAGCAACTTGTTGCTTCCTTCCCATGTCTCTTCCAAAGGCCAGGGCCTTTAGAACACCTTTTTGTTTGGCTTTGGCTTCCCTGCAGAGCTCAGGGCTGAGCCAAGACAACTTCTTATGTGTTCCCCGCTGTGGTAGGTGCCAAATATAGTTCAAGTTGCGATAGCGAAAGCTGGTATAAAATCTGATTTTAAGAACAGAAACTAGACCAACAAAAATTGTAGGAGGAAGAAGAAGAAAGAAAGATGAACAGTTCATCAACACATGTTTTCTCACTGCCAAATATAGGAGCGGAGGCTGCAGCCTGCCTTTATCTTACAAAACCTGCACTGTCAATTGCTAATAGTATTCTGACAAAAAGGGGGCTCAGTAGATGCTACCCATATATGTATGGGTGTTGATTTTTTGGGTTGTTTTGGTGATTTGTTTTTGAGGTTGGGGTGAAGTGAGTTACCCCAGAAAAACAAAGATTCTATGACTAAATAAAGTATTGTCCCAACTGCGACCTATTTCAAATGGTAAATGTGCAGTTGGCCTGCTAGAACAGCAGAGGCATTAGGTTAATGATTTGTTAGTGTTTGTCCTGAAGTAGAAGTGCAGCCACTGTATGCCCCAGTGATTAATACAGTACACGCCCAGTAAATGTCTGCTGTAGAAACACATCATCTATTTTAGGAGATGCTTAGTCATCCTTGCTCTAGACTCTAACACTGCTCTCCTCTCTTTACCACTGAAGCCAGTGAGCAACAGTTAAACAAGATTTCAAAGTTAGTTGTATTTTTTTTATCATGGTGGGGAGATTAATTTTGGTATGTCTTCCTTCTTGATAAGCTGTAAGGAAATATTTTGTTACTAATAGAAGACTGATTATATTGGTAAATATAACAGTTTTTGCCTTATAGTTGTTTTGTGCCTGCTAACTATGCTGTGGGGTTTGTAAAATAATCTTTATTTGTAGGAAATCTAATATGGACATGCCCATTTCCTTAAAGTGACAAATTAAAAATTACATGTTTTCAAACAAATTTCTTTCTTTTAAAACCTAACTCTTCTACCAATTGTACTAATTGTTCACTTTTTGCATGCCACTCAGTCTAGACAGTGAAAACATACTCCACTTTTTTAGTTATTGTCAGATTTTAGTCACCCTAACTTTATGGTTCTTGTGTGCTAGTTTAGTGTGTTCTCCATCTCATGCTCTCTTGTTAAAGCTTACTTTTCTAGGATATATCTTATTTGATTAGGAAGTAATTCAGAGTAAGCATACAGTTTACATAAAGTATGCTATAGTATAACTGCTGAAATGTGGTTTGTTTGATAGATTAGACTATTGCTGTAGGTATTATACTTGTTTTTTGTCAGTTCTAGTTAGAAATAGTTTTCATGGCCACAGTATCGGTTTAGCAAATTTTGAATCTAATATAGTAAATATATGAACCAAAATGTCGTCTTCTTTTTTCAGATGTAAAACACCGTGCATACAGACTTCTGCTTCTGACACCGTCACAGAACCCTGAACACCTACCTTGTGTCATGGCTGTATAGAAGACATTCATCTGATATTATTAATGGACTCCAATGAACATCATTTTGGAGTCCACTGACTTTTATATCAGGGGTGCATGCTCTCATGAAGGGTAGTGCTGAAAGTTTTACATTGAAAACAAAATTTTTGTTACTACTGCAGGCTGGTTATCTAACAGGAAAAACAGTTTAGTTTTTGGCTCAATTTAACTTCCAGAAAACAGCCTTTTTTTTTTTTTTTTTTAATTCAGTGGCCCTATAGAAACCACTTGATTTTAGATTTTTAATGACAGCGTTGTCTTAAGATGACAAATTAGAATGAGTAAAAGCAAATAGGTTTCCTACTGGAAAAATTGTCTGTGTTGACCATGTTTAGCCATTCTGTTTTATTCAGCTATTTTTTTTGAAATATCCCCCAAAGAGTTAATGCACCTTATATAGGCTACCTGACCTTTTGCAGCTTCATAATTCATATCTAGATGTCACCGGTGTTCCCCATGTTAACAGTTCTCAGCATGTTTTACTATATCTGTCTTCGGCGCCGAGCCAGGACAGCTACAAGGGGAGAAATGATGAACAGCCGGAGAGCTATTGAATCAAACAGCCGAGCCTTACCTATCAATGTGGAAGTAGTCCAATATGCCAAAGAAGTGTTGGATTTCAGTTCTCATTACGGTAGTGAAAACAGCATGTCCTACACCATGTGGAATTTGGCAGGTATTCCAAATGTGTACCCCAGTTCTGGTGACTTCACTCAGACTGCTGTGTTTCGAACTTATGGAACTTGGTGGAATCAGTGTCCTAGTGCCCAGTTGCCATTCAAGAGGACTCCACCTAACTTCTATAGCCAGGACTACGTAGAGCTTGCTTTTGAGGAGCCAGTTTATCCCACAGCAGTTCATGTTCTGGAAACATATCACCCTGGGGCTGTAATTAGGATTTTGGCTTGTTCTGCAAATCCCTATTCCCAAAATACACCAGCTGAAGTAAGGTAAACTTTTACTGAGTATCTCTCTCTAACTTACTAAATAGTACAACCACAAAAGAACTTTTAAGTTGGGTTTCAGTCTCTACTTTCAATGTCTGAGTACTTTATATCAGACCACAAATACGTTGTTTACTTCAGTATATGTTTAAAGCAATTTTATTTAGGGTCCATGTATTTTGGTTTCCAATATAGTTTAATATCAATATTGTAATGTTAGGTTATTTATTGAGACCATTTAGGGTCAAAGCTCATTCAGGTTTCATTTGTATAATAATCGTTCCTCTAACAGGCCAAACCTACAAATAATCTATATGGAACTTTTGGTAAAAATAGCTACTATGCATTTACAGTAACTTGTTAATTAAATGACGCTTCTCTGGAATTTTTACTTTCCCCCAAATAGTGAATTGTTTATACAGTGTTCCATTTTGGTGAAGATTTTTGGAGTTACTGTGTTGTAAGGCAAAATGTGCCTGTTGCTCAAAATTTATTTTTAAGTTTTGAATGTAATCATTATTTGCCAAAACAACCTAAACTAAATTTGAGTACAAACAAAATAAAAGTTTGCTTGTGAGGTGAACCTTTGTATGCTGTTTTATCGTAGAGTGACTAGGCTAAAGTAATATGTTCCTGAAAATAGCTTATAATGGAAATGCAGGAATAAATATGTCCAACTACTGAGTATTAACACTAGCCAGTTCCTCCAACACTTTCGTATCTTATGATATTAAAAACTTTCATAGATGTGTATGTACTTCCTTATATTTTAAGATCTTGAGCTCATTAAATAAGTGGAAACTGCATGATTCTAAGTGAGGGCAGCACTTTCAAGGTATTGACTTCAGATTCTGTGGCGTTACAAACTTGTTAAGCATTTCCAGTAAGTCTTTTGCATTAATGTTGTTACAGATGTTTGTTCCTTACCATTCAGTGTGGCTTACTAGATGGGGCATTGGACTGGGAGTTGGGAAACTTGGGTTCTTTTCCTGGCCATTTGACTGGTCTGTTTGATGATCTTGATTAAATCACTTAGTTGCTGTGCCTTCTGTTTCCCCATCTATAAAGTGGGGATGATACATAGCTCCTTTGTAAAGCATTTTGACATGGATGAAAAGTGCTATCTAAAAGCTGAGAGTGGTAATATTATATAGCAAGAATGAAAAGGAAGAAATTCTATCCTAAGTGTTTCACGTGCAAGCTCAAAAAAGAACATATCAGCCGTATGAAGATGTAGGGCTAGATTTTCTCAAGTGTCAAGAACCATTTGGCACAAGGGTGGGAGTGGGCCACCGGATGGTCAGTTATATTTCCCTAATTTTGAAACCGTAACTTCTTCAGCTCTGGCATAAATTAGAGCAGCCTAGTGGAGCACAGCTATGCCGATGAGCATAATCTGATTGGGAGATGCTTGGCACAGGAGCCAGCTCAACTGGCTTTATGCTAGCTAAGAGTCTCTCCCCTTTTCTGAAGTAGTTTTCAGAGAGTCAATTATGACCAGATTCTAGCATCTTTGAGCCACCGGGGTTGCAGTAGAGAATCTAGCCTCCAACCATCTCTAAAAGCAACCATGTTAGAAAAATATTAGCCATTTACAAATCTTGGAAAAATCCACTCCCTGTCGTGAATAGAGCCGGAAGCTTTCCTGGGCAAGTACCATCAGCTTCTATAGAACTGAAACTTTAATTTTGGGGGGGGGGGAGGGGAACCCTTAACCTCTAATACTCTGTGATTGCAAAGATAACTTTCCAAATGAGAACCTAGTGCAAACTGATGCAGTCTGTTGTTCCTAAATGTTCAGACAGATAGTTTGTGTCTCTGCTGTTGTTTATAGCTTTGTTAAACACAGAGTGAAACTAACTGGAATCTTGTCAGTTTTCACTCCCACTATTAGGAACTCTGGGCAACAATGAAATTTACAGTCTGCTTCTGGAACTTTTAAAAGCTATGTGTGATAGTGGAATCGGCATCATGGCCTTTGATGGGGGAGTGGACCCAAAAATAGAGAGTAGGATGGGATGGATTAGGTGTGTGTTTGTGGGGGGTCACAACTCGTCTCTATTTTTGGGTTCACTCCCCAGTGAAGAGATACAATGCCTGATTCTGCAGTCGTTCATAGTTTTTAAAAACTGAAGAAACAGAATAAAACGGACCTATTTTTGCAGATTCACTGCTGCACTCAGAGTTCTCAATTACAAGACCTAAGGTGGAGTGAGAGGTTACAGGGGAACAGTAAGAGAAACAAAAAAATATAGGGGAGGAAGTAAAGCACACACTTTAGGGGAAAATAGAAAAGGTGTAAAGGGCTAGAGAAGGCAAAAAAGATAAGAGGAAGAAAACACTGAAAACAACATGGGGCAAAGCTATATAATGATCAGTATAGGAAAGAGAAAAAGTGGAGTTGGGCCAGGACTGGAAAGAAGGTTTAACAAAAGCAACAGAGTTACTGTAGTAAGTTCATTTTTAAAATGCATTAAATTTAAAATAATACATTACAGTCTGATATAGTACACAGTAAATAGTACACAATATTTTATACACTGTACCTCTTAATTGAGGACTTTGGAGGGTCTGTTCGTGCAGGTAGTACTTGGGTTAGTAGGTTTTTATGTCCTGGCTACTTAAGTGATTCAGTTAACCAGAACATTTTGGGGGCTAATTGGTTCCCCATCCTCCCTAATTAAGACTTCTTATGTGGGTGCATAAACCGTAAAAGGTAGATGTGTGTGTCTCATCATGATGTGTTCAACTGTCACAATTTATTTTGTGTTGTTATATCAGTGTGTTAATGCAATTGGGTGTAGTTTGTTTGTTTTCCCCATTTATTGAATAAATACCTGTATACTTGAAAAGTAAGAAATTTGAGTTCAAAGAACAGCAGTAGGCCAAACAGTTAACATTTAATTCACTACGTTTCTAACCGTGAAATGAGAAAACTCAAAGCATTGTAACATGCAAACCATTTGTGGGCAGGTACACTGAAAAATCAGCTTTCAGTCTTCATGAATTTGGGATCCAAACTAGAAGCCATTCATGGTCTATCAGTTTGTGTTTAAAATATTTTCAATTGTCTGCCTATGCACTGCTGATGTTTACAAAAATAGATTTTTCTTGATCTCTCTGTTTTAACTACTCATATATGTCACACCCCAAAATTGGTTTACTAATTTTTGGTAATATTGTGCTATAATAATAATATCTAGGATAGTAATGAAAGGACTGAAAGGAAATAATGATATTGAGTGTTTTTATTGATGTAAAATACCATTAGTTTATATAATAACATCAAAACTTTGAATCCATTTAATTCCTTTGCTCATAAGAAATAATATGCCTTTTAATTTTAAAAAAATCTTTTTAAAAGTTCTCTCTTGAAAGCCTATTACTTGATCAGATTGATCTTGGCTGAATAAGCTAGTTACTGAGGTAGACTGACATAAAAGGAATGAAAGTTGCCTACTAAACTAAAGGAAGTTATAAAAGGAGAAAAAAATAGTGAAAATAATTTACTCAAGCATAGCAAACATTTACCACTTTCCTCTTGAGTTTATGGCATATTCAGCAGTTACTTCAGGTTGGTGAATTAGTGTGACCGAGGAGCGATTTTCTTCTCCCCCCCCAACCCCCCGAAAAGCCTTTCAGATGTGATCTCCACAAAAATAATTCTTCTAGTTTTCTCTGAGACCAACCAATCCAGGCCTGTTTACTTCAGAGGAATCAGAATTAAAATATTGGACTAATTTATTTTTATTGTAAATCATAATGAAATGTGTTTGTATAAAAAGGCAGAATGGATTATGGATTGTGCTTAGTTACTTCATTAACTATAGATTATTGGACAAATATAAAAGTTTATAAAGTTGAAACATTGTTCACTGAGGTAGAAAAATAAGAGCCTGATCCTGCAAGCGCTTGCTATCAAGTGTAGTGCCTGGTTTCAGGGAGACTAAAGCAAATAACCTGAATTTTTTTTTAAGATACAGACATACTCACACGCTGATGAAATGCCTCAAGTACTGCTAATTGAGGAAATTATAGTAAAAGAACTTCCAAGTACTAAGCTCAATTTTTTTTTTAGAATTTAATTGGTAAGCATTCATTTGTGCAAAGCCAACTCCAAGAGTAGCAAAGTGTTGGCAGGATTGTACCTTAAGTTTTGGTCTGTTTTATATGATTTTTCTTCCCCAGATTTACATAAAATGTATTTTGTCCTGTGTGGGTATCCATTGTTCTCTGACTATTATCTTTGGACCAGTTTCCCCATCTGAAAGGAGATAATAATATATACCTCCTTGGTAATGGACTTTGAGATCTCTGGATGAAAAGCTCTGAACAAGAGTTAAATATTATTTCTATTGGAAATTCCCTTCTTGGCAGTAAATAGAAGTTCCCTCTTCTGATACATATTTTAAATCAAGCTGCTTTTTGGCTTCACTTCTTGCATATTTGATATATTGCAGTCACATTGACAACCTAATCTTTTGCCTCTGTGCAAAGCTGATGACAATTCCTCAGGACTTTGTGGCCCTCTTTTTTTTTTTTACAGGAATCTCCCGAGTTTTGGCTTCCTCCAACCTAGCAGCAGTTTGGTAAGTAGAGGGCAAGTCCTTCTTTAGGATATCATAGGAACTAGAGAATTTCCTTGTTTTAGAATTCCTTACAGCTAGCAGCAGCAGAAGGAAGGAGGCAGGGCACTAAAATCACAAATATGTGGGGCTGGACCTCAAGGTCATTTAATCTAGCCTCTTGCACTGAGGCAAGATCAGGTATACTTAGACCATCACTGACAAGTGTTTGTTTAAGATGGTCTTGAAAACCTCCAGTAATAGGGATTCCACAACCTCCTTTGGAAGCCTATTCCAGAGCTTAACTATCTTTATAGTTAAAATGTTTTTCTAATATCTAACCTAAATCTCCCTTGCTGTAGATTAAGCCTGCTACTTCTTGTCCTATGTTCAGTGGACATGGAGAATATTTGATCAGCAGCCTCTCTATAGCAGCCCTTAACACATTTGAAGACTCTTATCAGGTCCCCCCTCAGTCTTCCTTTCTTAAGACTAAAGATGCTCAGTTTCTTTAACCTTCCCTCATAGGTCAGGATTTTTAAACCTTTAATCATTTTTATTGCTCTCCTCTGGATTCTCTCCAATTTGTCCACATCTTTGTTAAAATGTGGCACCCAGAAATGGACACATTATTCTAGCTGAGGTCTCATCAATGTCAAGAAAAGAGAGGAAATAACCTCCTGTGTCATATATACAACACTCTTGTTAATATACGCCAGAATTATATTAGCCCTTTTCCCAACTGCATGACCAAGTCTTCAATTTGTCACGGTAGTTTTGATTCTAATCCTGTCCTCCGGCCTTTCCCAGTTTGGTGACATCTGCAGATTTTATAAGCATACTCTGCACTTTATTATTCAAGACAGTTAATGAAAATATTGAATAGTAGCGGAACCAGGACAGATCCCTGGAACCCCACTACTTACTTCCCCCGCAGTTTGACAGCTACGTAAGCTTTTAAATGGTTGTGTTTCTGATGGTCCATTGAAAATAATCTTTTTCTTTCTTTCTTTCTGTCTTTCTTTCTTTCTGTCTTTCTTTCTTTCTGTCTTTCTGTCTTCCTTCCTTCCTTCCTTCCTTCCATTTTGGCCTGCTGTCTGTAGTAGCCTGCACCCCTCAGTGATGAAACCACGTTGGGATAAGGACTGAGCATTTGTCATCCTACTTTATTTACCAAAAAAAAAAAAAGTATCTAACAGTTTGTCCAACTAATAAATTATCTTTGCTTATACTTAATAAAAAAATAGAGCCCTTGAAATTAGGACTATTCAATAGAAAAACTGATTTTGAAAGACATCCATTGTCCATTTGCAGATAAATAATAGATCCTTAAATTTTAATCTGCAAAATTACAATGTTTTGGTACTTAACAGTAACATATAGTGCCTAATACAGTGGTTCATGCCTAGGACTGCTAGGCATTACAACTAATATAAATAATAATAGATTTATATTAGTTGTAGCGCCTGGCTTTTCAGACATACACAGCCAGTTTATCATCTGCTTTCTTTTAAATGAGACTAAGCATGACTGCAAGATTCAAAGAACAGATCTGTGTGAGGAGAAGTAATGCTCAAGGTGTGGGGTCCCACCCAACTGCTACTTATGTTGAATTTTTTTGCCCAAACTGTACAAGGGAGTATGAAAATCTCTGTAGTTTGGTCTGTCTTCTGCTCAGAATCTCAGACCCATGCTGTCTCTCTTTATAAGTTTTCAAAGATGTCATCCAAGGATTCTCTTTCTAGGAACAGTGCTGTTAGGCATCCATCCCTAAAGCCTCAGATTATTCTATTATTGAACCTTTTGAGCCCCATCCCATGCTCTTAGACAAAACAGTTTGTCTCAGTTCCTCATAGGAAAAAAGAAGGCCCTGCTTCTCCCTCTCCCTGCCCTGTGGAACTTCTTAGGCATCCAGATCTTGTGACTTGCACGTGTTCCTGGCTGCTTTATTTTTCATTAGTTACCCTGGGTCATCTCCTTTCCAAGTACCATCATAAGAAGAGAGGCATTACAGAAGTTCCAACCAGCCTCTTATCTGAGCAGTTGTCCAACTATCACCAGCATTTTCCCAAGTTATTAGTGGAGAAGAATGAACTATCCTGTCCATGTCATACTTGGACCTATCCAGGTGATGAAGATTGCCTTTTTGTTCAG